>NW_004524826.1:2452621-2506457 GCF_000260255.1 Octodon degus | reverse complement strand
AAAATGTGCTACTTACTTTAGGAAATGAAAACAAGTGGATGAATTTCCCTTACTATAGGGAGAAGTGAGAGCTGTTACTGGTGCTATTTTATGAGAGTTCTGAAGGATTCGTTTTACTCACACCACTCTCAAAGAAAGTATTTATGTGTAATAAAATAGAAAGTAAATATTTTGTTAACCTAAGTTGTTATCGAGTGCTTGCAACATGTTTGTCTCTGCAGATGGTTAAACTCAGTGTTGAGTAACTTTCAGGAGCAGACATGGGTTTTGGGGAACTGAAACACAATGTGGAAGAGGACAACTCTAAGAAAAATGGTATAAAAATATCAGAAAGGAATTTTACAACATTATGTTTCCATGTGAACTTGTTACTAGGGCGGGCTGATGTGAATGTGGGGACTTGATCTTTATGCTTCATATTGCAGCTGGTAATTGTTTAAGAAAAGCAATGATGATGTTATGTCTCAAGGTGGAAAAAGAGAGGCTTGGGGCACCCTGAACTCTGAAGGCCTCTAGCAGAAGCCTGCAGGTTTCATATGCTCATGTGCCAGATGTATAAATGGTCACTTGAACTTTTTGTTTTGTTTTGTTTTGTTTTTTGTGGAACTGGGGATTGAGCTCAGGCCCTTGCACTTGCCAGACAAGCGCTTATTCTACTGAGCCATCTTACCGGCCCTATTTTAGACAGTCGCTTGAGGAAAAAGTGCAAAGACATGGCTGAAGCTCTGGGGAGGTGGGCTGGATGGAGCCTTCTCTACAGGGACACAATAAAGGCAGCCTGGGTGGCCTCCCTGAGCTCCTGACCCTGAACTCAATCACTAATCTTGACTTGGATATTGCACCACTTCAGCAGGGAAAAGCAAACTAGAAAAATAAGTAAAGAGAGTTTCCCTCTAAAACCAAGGGGAAACTGTTACTACTTTCCTTCCTGCCCTTCTGAGGGAAAGAAACATTCTCTTGTGAAGGAAAAATAATCCCAAATCCATCTTATTCCAAGGATGGAAAGACAAAAATGATTTAAAGAGTGCTCTCCTCCCTGTGAAATAAGTCAGATACGGTAGGCAGTGGCTGAAGCTGGAAATCAGTCACATGTGAGGGGACTAAGACAAAGTGGGACTAACACAAGCCAGCTGGAGAGCAGGGTAGGCTTCTCATGCCAGGTAAGCAAGCTGTTCCAGCTTGCAAACAGGTTGCTAGGCAGAAAGGGTGACGTTGTCATCAACTTCCTGAGAGTATACTGAAAGCTCTGCAGTCCTTGGGTAGTCCCTTTCCTCCCAGAGGGCTCCACCTGACCTCAGTGTTCCTGTCTTAGCTCCATGTTTTCATCCCCTCACTAACTTTTCCCTGGGAACATCAAGAGCTGTGTCAGTTCACAGCAAGACAGAGAAGGTAAGTATTGTATGGTTTCTCCAGTATGAGAGGCCAAAATAAAAAGACACGGAGAGAAACAGGAAGGTAGACTCTGTGGAGTTGGGATGGGGGTCTGGAGAGGAGGGGAGGGTGGGATAACAGCATATGGGGAGCAAAAATGGTCAAGAAGCCATGTGCATTTATACCCACTTCTCAACTGAATATAATCGCTGTGTATCATAAAGGTATGCAAATAAAATATTGTTAAGGAGGAATACTGCTCTCTGAGAAGGCACACAGGACAGAGCAGGCCATGAAGGAGCAATCATTTCTATCAATGTTTTCTCTGCTCAGTTTAATGTCCCTCAGAGCGTACATCATCTCTGAAGTTGTATTTGTTTAGCTGACAGTTCTGTGCTTCCCCCAGTATAATACAAATGCTCAAGTCTGTACTTTGTGTTTCTTGCCTACTGATATGTGGTCCAGGGATTTAACAGACTGCCTGGCCTGTCATAGGCCCTCCTAACCCAAGTGTTCAATAGGTAAATGACAAGCATCCTAATGCTTTTCTAGGCCTGCAGTGATGGATCTGGGGAGATAATGCTTCTCACAACATCTGGCAATATGTCTCTTCATATTCTGCCTCATTGAAACTGCTCTCAGTGGCATCACTCTGACTTAGAGTCACTCGGATAACAGACTCAGAGCAGGGAACAGCAAAAGAGTTCATAAGTCTCACATTTACTGCCTTCATCATATAAAGCACACTTTTAGAAGAAAGTTCCCTGCAGCTTATATATTCATGTGTTTTATCTTCTGAAGTTTTCTTCCTGTTGTGTCCCACTATTAGCCCTGGTTTTCCCATTGTGCTGTCTGCAGCCCCAGGATTGCTTTGGAGTTGCTCCTGGGCTTCAGGGAAGCATGAAATGTAGAGTGATAAGAGGAGTTCAGGCTGGCTATTGTCACTTTTGACAAGAGTAGCTCTGCTTTTTGTTTTATATATTGATAGTCTCTGTAAGATTTGATTTGATGTTGGAAAAATGCAAGCACCATTAATTTCTGACATCATTATTTGGTTGTGAAAATCCCAAGTGCTTCCACGCAGTTTTCAATATCTAAGTGCTCCCAAAGATCCTGTAGATGTGGATGCTTCTTCCCACAATGTTTGGTGTTTATGCATGAAACCCAATTAATTATGCAATCATATTCCATGAGTAAAGCAACCATAATAACTTATCTTTATTTATCTGTCTTGTGACCATAAGTAAGCCATGATTAGTACCTGGAGAAAGCCCAAATCCCTCTAAACTCTTTCCTAGATATTAACAAACACACGCAGAATGGAGAATTTTGCAGTATCTAGCAGGAAAACTTTAAGGGAAAATCACTAGGCAACAGAGTGAGAAACTTCATTTATTATGATTTTAAGTTAAGATGCAATTCTGGGACTTAGCTGTGCAAGTTACAGACATTTGTCAAAGACTCTGTCTCTGGCAGAAGGTCTGTCTTCATCTCCTTCCCAATGCTGTAACAAAATTCTTGAGGCTGGATAATGTATAGAGAAAAGAGGTTTATTTAACTCACAGTTTGGAGGCTGAAAGTCCAATGTTGGGCATCCCATTTGTCTCTCTTTTGTGGTGGATGGCATCATGGCAGAAGCATGCTTGAGAGGGAGCAATCAATGGCAAGATCACAGCCAGATGGAGAAGAAAGGTCATGCTTGTTTGCTTAGCATAAGCTTCTCATAAAACCTACAAAGTGTAATAAGAACTGTGTCACTCTAAGAGCATCACACCCATACACTTCCTACTAATCATCACTTGAAGCCCCACTAGTGCTTACATTACACTGGGCACCAACACATGAACCTCTGAGGTCATGCTCAGATCATATCCTACCCAAGCCAGGTCCTTGAGATTCTAGTTAAGCCTTTCCCTTCGAAACAAAATACCCAGTACTCTAGGAATTCTATTTTCCTACATAGCCTTAAAACGCAAAGTTGAAAAACTTTCCTAATTTGCCAGTTTAGTTATTTATATAGTATGATTCAGTTTTGTTCATCAGTAGCCCTAGCTTGATTGCAGCATAAAAAATAGTTACCTGAACCATGAACATTGTGAACTGATTGTTGTATTTCTGAGATATTAAATATTTACATTGAAATTACAATGATTGAAGAAATATGTATTAGCAGATATGTGTGTGTGTATGTATACACTTGAAATCAAATGCTTTAAAATAGTTGCTATTCTTGATATATATATAAAAGATAAAGAGCTACCAACTTACAAATTGCTGAGATGCCATAATTGTTTCCTCTTAGCTGCAAGTTATATTCTGTACCATCCATTCCTTTGTCATTGAGGGAGTCACTGACTGGTCATTTTTAACTCAGAAGATTCTACTTTTCCTATATGTTGTACTCTTGCAAATTGTATTTTACTCGTTATATTGGCATAAATTGGAAAGTATAGAGTCATAAAACAATCCCTTTATAACCAAGTTGTCAAATACTTTTGGTGATTTCTTTCCTAAGCAAATAGCCCATAATAGTATTTAAATGAGACTTTTTATTTATTTACATCACTATTGTCTGTGTTCTCTTCCAAGCATTGCATAAGCCCCTGATGGTAGAAGTCCAGGCAGTATTTAGTTAGAATTTCACATTTGGTTGTGCTTGTGTGGGGGTGGAGTGATCAATCCTGTGGGGTGCCAACATCACAGATTTTCCTTGTCCTCCTCATGTAAAGAGGTGGGACAAAAGAATGAGTTAGGCACAAGTCAGAACTGGCAGAGAACAGAACATAGACAATAGTGGGCTTAGGGGCCTTCTGGGGGAAAGGCTGACACAGCAGAGACTGGAAGCCAAATTAATTCTGAGAGGAGACAGGGCAAGACATGCTGGAGTTGGACAGAGCCAGAGAGAGCATGAGGATCACTCTGAATGAACCTGCAATAATAACCTACAGTGAGGCTGGAAACCAAGTTCACGAAGCTGGTCACAGAGATAAGGAAGAGATGACCATGAGGAAGGCTGAATCTGGGGAGATGGGGTGGGGGAGCAAAGAGCTGTGGGGCTCATAGAAAAGTGAGTATCTGGATGCCTAGGAGTTGTGTTTGTCACTAGTCACCGCTCATGTCTGTTCCTGAGAAAGATAGGACCTGTGCCAAATACCTATAATCAAATATGGCTTCTGTGTCCATCTCTAGATTTTGTTTACCCTTACCTGCTCTCTTTCCTTGTAGCTCTCTTACTTCTGTTTTTGTTCTCTCATATTCTATGAGACCACAAAAATACAATTACTGTAATTCAATCATTAGAGTCATAGATATATTAAAGCCAAAAGAATGACAATATTAGACTCAGTAAAATACATGAAAAACAGTACAACAAATAAAGGGCATGTGTTGGATCAACAACTGGTTGGATTGACAAGTGCATGTGTTTCAGGGCATGTGTTGGATTAGCAACTGGTGGTCAACTTGTAACACCCAGCTGAACTGAATAGTTCAGAAGGGCAGATGGACTCATGGGAAGCAATGTCATGGGCTCTAGGTCTTTAGCTGGACTTGTGCAGACTATTGCCATGGGATCCAGGCCCTCAGCTGGATTCTTTGGGCTTTTAGTGTGTGGACAGATTTTACACACTCTTTTATTTTTGACTTTTAGGTGATTATTATAAAATAATCCTTTCTTTCTTTTTTGTATTTTAGGACAGAGTCCATAGGGTCTCATTGCATAGATCAGACTCATAGTGATCCTCCTGTTTACAGCCTCTCTAGTGCTAGGATTACAGGCCCATGGCCCACGCCCAGTCTCAATTGCTGTCTCAGTGCACCGCAGGGGCGGGGCTGGCATGGCAGGCCCAGGGATCGAACTCCCTGCCTCTGCATCTGCCTTTTCAGGTGCTTTAATCTGTGAGCTATTTGGATAGCCCTATAAAATAATCCTTTAATTTATGTGTGCTGTATTAAATTGTTTCCCTTGCAAACCTTGACTGCAACAGGGTGATAATGGAGACAGAGAAAGACAGAGACATGATAGCAATTCAGAGAAGACATCCAAGGAAGGAATGATTGAATTTGCTATGGGCCAGACACCAGTCTGGAGCAACTCTTTGTAGCTTTGACCCTGAAGTTGTGGTAGAAAGCAGATATGGTCTCCATTTATAAAATGAACAGATACTCAGAAAGGTGGAGTAACTCACCCAAGGCCGTACAGTTTAGTGGCCAAACCAATGTTGAAAGCTGGGTGTCTCTGGCTCACAGAATTCTTTCTACTTCCTTCTTGGGAAATTCTCTATTTTAAAAGAGGCTGTTTTAGCTAATTTTCTCATTGTTGAGACAAAATATTTGATAGTCACAAGTTAAGGGAAGAAAGCTTTATTTAGCTCATAGTTTGTAGAGGTTTCAACCCATTATCAGCTAACTGTGAGGCAGGGTGGCATGGAAAAGGAGAAACAGCTCATGGTGGGCAGAAGGTAGTGAAGCAACAGCTCTTTCTATCCATTATGTCTTATCTAGGCTACTTAGGGTGAGCAGCAGTCATACCCTTAATCCTAGTATCCTTGAGCTTCCCATTGCACCATGAATCAATCCTAGCATCACATACTATAGATCCAGTTGCCACTGAGAAATCCCTACCTATGGCCACATGAGGATTTGGGGGGACATCTAAACATGTCATAATAGACAGAGTGTCTTTTAGAGCCCTCATAGTCAGTTCTTTCTTAATGCTATTTTCAGTGATATTGACTGAAAGCACAGTTATCAGTGCAGTTTTCTAGACTTACCTTTGGGACTTCTATGTGTTCTCTAGAATTCTTCTTTCTTGACACCCTTCTCTCAATTTTGATATTATAAATAGAATAGTATAAATAAATGAGAGAGGTTTTGATGAGCAGTAATATAAGACAGACTGATTATGTAATTACTCTTGAATATATAACCTGCTTCTTCTTCATTAGAGCTGGATTTAATTTTTAAGTCTTCTGTTGTTTCAGGAAGAGAACTGAGGTATGCACTGTTCTTCTTGGTGCTGCTGGTTTCAGCAGGAGGGCATTTATAGAAACTGAGAGGAGATGAGGAAGCTGCGTCCCAAGTCCCCAAGTCTGGCAGGGTTAGCAGGTGTGAGCTGCTAGGAAATTGCCAAGAACTACTGAGATTTCTGTGTCTCATCCAACAAGCTGTTGACTCATGAGGTCCAAATCTATCTGTACTGGGGAATACAAGTGATGCTTGGCTGAAGTCGATACATCAAAAACCATAAGAAGTCACTCAGAGTCTCATTTTGAAAAGTGTTGCTATATGAGGAGAGACAAACATTCTATGTGGAATTTAACCCACCATGATCTAGATTTACCACATACACCTGTAAGCAATGCCATCTAGAAGTGTTTATGTGCCTAGGCAGGAGTTCAGCCAGAAGTGGACTTGTGATTCTGTGGCCTCCGAGTGCCAGAGGGTGTTTGAAATCACCTTTTGCTCACGTCTGTTTAGGGTGCACTGGTTTATTCCTTGAACATAATGACTGAGCACCTAGTATGTGCCATAATCTATGTAGGAGCTGAAAAGATAAAGCTAAAAAAACCCCACACATACTTCTTACACTCAAGAATCTTGCAGTCTACTAAAAGAAAAACGGTAAGAAAAAAAAAATAACAGAAATATGTAGCTCTTAATGGTGAGTGATTTGAAGAAAATGGTGGCCAGGCTTTAAGAATGTAGGAGGTATGATCAGAATATATGAGGACTATTTTAACTTTTTAAAAACTTATTACACAAAAAGATACGCTGCCACTAATCCTCCTCAGAACAGTCCCCCTCCCCTGAAGCACACTTGTCCCCTTGTTCTTGCCACTTTTGGAGGCAGTTCTGGATGTCCTTCTTCACGACTCTGTAGTTGCACCATCATGGCTACCTCGATATTCTGAATCTATGTGAGACAATTACATTCCAAGGTCATTCTGACTTTGTGACAGAGCTAGCCAGAAGTTACATGGTACCAGATCTGGTGAATAACATGCACCAGGATATTTCCTAATGCTTTTGCAAGCCTGCCTTTCTTTTAGCATCAGCATTTATCATATTTTAAAAAAGCCACTCATAAGAAAGAATTTCCAGAACTGCTTATTTATTTATTTATTTGTACCAGGGATTGAACTCAGGACCTTACATTTGCCAGGCAGGCATTTAAGACATTGAGTTATCCCCCGACCCTCCAGAACTGCTTCTGAAAACAGCAAGAATGATAGGACAAGTGTGTTTGAAGTGAGGCAGTATTCTGAGGGGGATTAATGGCAATGGGTCTTTTACTGTAATAATATTTTAAATGAAGCATTCACTGTAGTTTTTGATCACCTATTGTATAATGTGGTCTGCATCTAATCTAACCTGCTGAGTTGGAGTAGATGTCCCTGAGAGGATATTTCAGTTGAGATTTGGAAAGCATGTGTCACTTGGTAGTACTTTGGGATGGATGGTGAAAAGTAGGAGTCACCAAGCCATGAGGAGTGTAGGGATGAACATACAGCCATGCTGAGCCATCTGCAGAGAACCTGCTTGGTTTTGGCTCCAAAGGCAACAGCCTGCATTGGCAATGGGAGGAGAAGCCCACAACTGGAGTTAGATAGACACAGCCTCATTCAGGTGAGATCCGTATCCTTTCTCTAGGTCATCCTCATAGGCCAGGTTTGTGTGTGTGTGTGTGTGTGTGTTTGTTTGTTTCTATCTATTTTACAATAAAAACTGATCAGCTCCCTCTTGAAAATCTCCCACTTCCTCCCATCTACTAGGCTTCTTCTGCCTTGGCCTTTCTTCCTTTCTTCCTTCCCTACCCTCTGGCCATCATTCTGACTCCTTCCTTTACAGCATTTTTCCTTTCTTCCCTCTCATATTGTTGGTTCATACAACCAGTTCTGACACTTCTGAGCTCGTCTGTGGCCACCAGAAGTGGACATGAGAGCAAGTGGAACTGAGTTTGTATTCCTACAATTCCAGTGGCAAGCACACACAGTGATCACTCTATGTCCCTCTCCCCCATGACACACTTAAATCTGGGTGGAGTTGATGATTTTCATGGTGAGATTTGTCCAAATCTAATCTCCCATGGATTATCTTTACCTGGGAAATATGTGCTGTAGGAGCTTTTTAAAAGAGCTGTGATTCTCCTCCTTTATTATGTTTCATCCAGGCTGTGAGAGGTGTGACACATAAGCTGAGAGTGAACTTAGTAGGAAACTTAGGTTTTGTTTCCTTAGCAACGTTTTTACTTTCCTTACAGAGGGAAATGACACTGGAGCCCTTTACTTCTATACTCCCAGCTCTAAGGGCAATGTGACATGCTGAAGTCTCGGGGGCAGTGCTGTGGGATGGGATTCTGTGGCATTTACTGTCAACTCCCCTAGTACTAAATTTCTTCCAGCTCATGGGCATGACACTGTTGCTGATACTCCTCCTGTTTGCAGAAAGAAATGAGAGCAGAGGAATATTTGGTATTGTGATGTAGCCTGCGAGAGAGGGAATGCTTCTGAGCCAGGCAGATGCATCACGCACAGGTGGGATGAGAAGTGTGGTAACTCATGAACAATCAGAAATCTTCCTGTTGTTCAGATCAGAATGGACAAAGGCTCAGGAGTGCAGATGCTCCTGGCTGTAGTCCAGTGTGTAGGAATAGCAGCCAGATACTCCTGGGCACGCGCTCTTACCTCTCTCTTCTGTCAGGAACATTTCCCACATGCATATGGTAAGTTTCAGGAAAACACAGCCATCCAGGTTTATCCATTTAAATAATTTGCCTTCATGATGCTTTGATGCCATTTGAGCCACTTTTGACATATAGAGGATTTTGTGGATGCATTTCTGTTGGGAGGCCTTGTACTACAGTGGTGGATATACAGGCCTCTGGTAACAGAGTGCTGAACCTTAAATTTTGGCTCTACCAATTAGTAGCTGTGAGCCCTGTGAAGAGACTACTTTTTTCTACCTTTGTTTTGTTGTCACATACAGGTCACAATGTATGGGGTTGTAGAGATGGTTATAAATCCCAGCCAATGGGTAAAGCATGCAGAACAATGCTGAGAGCCTTAGACATATTAAATATTGAGTTGCTACAGTCCCACCTATTTTCCAAAGAAAGAGAAAGCACTTATTTGATCTTTTTTAGGCCCCTGGGAAGATTTTATAAGAACGCACACACGTAACAATTTCTCCTAACGAATTGTGCAATATTTGAGGTCTCATTTTGAAACTGCTCCTTGAACCGTGCGAAGGGTCATGGGCTTGAGATCGTGGAGAGAACTGGGAAGTGGAAGAGAGGGAGGAGGAAGAGGAGGTGCTGAGAAGTCCAGAGACCTCCGAGCCAGCACAGGTCGGGGCCCACACGCCTCCTTTCTATTTCTCAACACGGTGTGCTGAGAAATAGAAATTTCTCATTCCCAGTAACCGGAGACCCTGCTTGGGAATATGAGCTGCTTGTATTCTAGATCAGTCGCAGTCAACTCTGAAACCTAACTCCCCAGTGTGGCGTTACTCACGGGTGCTCAAGTAGCACTGTGTCCTGCGACCACTAAGCATGATTAGCACAACTCAGGGCCGAGCCCAGGGGTCTGCGTCGGTGAGGAGATGTGAAGGGAGATTTTTCTCTTGCAGCTTTAATGCTAAGCTCAGAAAACCCCCAAAGTCTTGTGTTTTTTGTTTTTTAATCTGCCTTTTTTAAAGAACAAGATAAAAATTACCTTGTAAATTAGAAAATTAGAGGGCATAGTATTTGCTTAAGACAGTAGAACGGAAGACCAAAATCAACTAAAAGAACAAACGTCATTCAGTTCCTTTGTGTTTGCAGCGGAGGGCAGTGAGTGTTGTGTTGTTGCAGCCACGCTTGTTGCGCAACCTTCTGTGTCCCATCCGTCCACATTCTCATGTTCCCAAGAGGAATCAGAGCACAAGAGCTGTTACACCCAAACGCTAAAGCTGCCCAATCTTGGAGAGAAATTCCCTCCTAAATACAGACGCTGGGAAGGGCTTGCTGGGCACATGGAGACCTGGCTCCCACATGCGTCTAAGCATTCCTCCCCCTCAGGCGTTGCCCTCTTCATTTTTCAGCAACACTAAATCTTGCAGGGCTCTCCCTGTATTAGTCTCTAGGCTTATGCCAACGCTCCTCACAGAGCACTTGCCCTCTTTCTTTCTTCTCTCCCCAGCTAGTCTTGCTGCAAACTCTTGCTCTTTCCCTTAGATGAAAATACAATCATCATTAACATACCTTTCCTGACCTGATAGCCCCCGTTCCTTGTTAGGCACCCTATTGTCAGGAATCTGGGCATTATTAATATTTCACACTTAGCACCTGTCATCAAGCATCTCATGTAAAAGTAGTGTGCAAGTATGTGACATGGTGTGTGTGTGTGTGTGTGTGTGTGTGTGTGTGTGTGTGTACTTGGTTTTCTCATATCTTATAATTACCCTGAGAAGAGCACCATGTCACGTTCATCTTTGTTTCCTTGGTTCCTAGAAATGCTTATGTAGAGGTAACTACTGGCAGCTCTTTGTATTCATGGAAGAACCAGCAGTATCTGAGCTCTTTGGTGCTTCTCTGCCAAGTCTTTGGCATCCAAGGAAGGCACCTTCCCTGCTGGTGTCCTCTCCTGCTCCTCATCTGGGTTTCCTAAGGCTCAAAGTTCATTTCCAAGTATAGAGAATAGGGAAAAATATTCTGGGAAGCACACAGACCTAGGTATACTCTTCTTGCTATCAATGATATTAACCAATTTAAGGTTTTGAAGGTTCTTCAGCTAGTTCTGCTTCCATGTCCTACCTGCTGTGGAATCTGAGGGTGTGGGCAGGAGCTGAGGACAAGAGGGAAGTTCTGGTGCCAGCGTGGCTGAGATCAGGCATTCTCTTACTTTTAAATCTTTTCTGTGCTGACTTTATATTTTTTAGGAGGTCCCTCCCAAGTTTTCCTTTTTTGTATCTTGTATTGCACAGTATTGGTATCCCAGAGTCTCGGTCAATTCTGACTTCTTCCTATAAAAGTTTAGACTAGTGAAATCCACATATTGTTAGGCATATTAGTGGCCCAAAACAACTTGTGATTAAGTCTTAGTTTATTAAAATTATTTGATTGGTGTCTAACTGAAGTTAATTAATCAATTCCTTTTCTTCTGCTCCTTCCCTGTAGCTATGATATCTCTGTGGAATGACTAGTCATAGAAAACTTACACTTTCTAAATTTGTTGAAATAAGTGATGGAGAGATGCAAAGCAAGAAAGGAAAAGAAAAGAAATTACCAATGTGCATATTTCATCCTCCTATTTTCTTGACATTCACGAACCCCTTTGTATACCATGATGGAACAAGGAGAAAGGCACATGGTTTTTGTTTTTTGTCATTTATCTTTAAGTTAACAAAGTAACCTTGCTGGGTCTGGAAGCTGAAGCCTTTGGCGGCTTCATGTGGATGTAAGGAGAGGCTGCTGAATGAAAGGCATAGAACAGGAATTGCTAGACCCATGATGCTGTGAGGAACTGTAGGCAGCTTGCTCTGAGTGTCTGTGCAGGGAAATAACCAGCATTTATTGACACACACTGTTCCTCATGCTTTTCAGGCAGTATCTCATCTATGCAGTGAACTGTTAGATTCAAACTATGAGTATTCCCATTTGACAGGTAAGAGGCAGAAACCGACATTGGCTCACTCATCTGTCCAAGTTGTATAGCCGATGCTTTCCCAACAGGCTCAAAACTAGATGGTCAGAGTCTGGGATCTCATTCTTCACAGAGACACATGTAATGGCTACCCATTGACAACAAGAGGATTAAATCCCTTCCTGGAATGGTTTCATGAAAGACATCCTTGGTTTTGTAGGTGATCATAATATGGCTACAAACCTTTGGACATAAGGCCCATTCATCGCTTCCAATGAATCCCACTCATCTTCTCTAAAAAAATAGACCTTCTTATATAGATTTCCTTATCATCTTCTTATCTAAAGCTAAAGTCCTATTATAAACCACAAGAAAGTGTTTTCACAGATGCACTGGAAGCATAACTTTAAACATAATACAGGTGTTCGGAAGACTGACAAGGTGCTGAGTGACCCAGGAAAAGAAATTCTTTAGGTAATCACATTTGCTGCCTACTCCTTTATTTCTATATCCTCAAATCCTCATTAAAAAAAACCTCTAATCTCTCACCCCAATTGTATGACTCCTCTCCTGGAAACTGGCCTGCTGTCCTTGACAGTGTTTTCTGATTCATCTTCCTTGTCTATTGGTAAATTCTCTTTGCTGCTAGTGTCACTATGTGACTGGGGCATGGCTAAAAGTGGTCGCAGGTGGTTATAGAAGATCTACATTTATACCAAAGATAAAATAAGAGCTGATCATTTTCTCCAAAGTCTTAACACACCGTGTCAATTGTTTTACAGAGATTCACCTCACACGTCTCTTCCAGCACATAGCAAAGCATGACTAAATTTCAGCATTGGCAGTAAAGATAGTTCTCAGTGTCTTGAAAATATTGCTACATGTATGAGATAGTTCACTTTTCTGTGACAGTTCAGAGAGATCATTCTGCCATTCACAGATTTACCTTATATATTAAATATGTTGGATTTTCTAGAACATTTATATGGATTGTCTGACAATTGCAATATATTTTTCTTTTTTTAATACCAATAAATACCTTGTGATCCTTTTAATACTGAGTTGATTTTTTTTTCTGAATATTGTGACTGTATATTAATTTTCCTGGACTTACTTCATATCTGAAACTAGACAACCTAAATTGTTGATATTCAGGGTCCGAAGATTATTATGGAGCTGTAACTATGTGATAGGCACACCTCTATTTTATTTATTTTATTTTTTAAAGAGAGTACAAATTAGATTTAAAACAGAAAAAATTACGAGTGCTACAGAATTTCATTTAACCAAATAATATGAATTTCACTGTATTTGTTGTAATACATAGTGTTGTAGTGTTGTCTTCCAACTACTTATTCGTATTACCAGATATATGCATATAAAATTGGAAGAAGGAAAAAAGAAAGAAATATATAAGAAATTAAGAAGAGAAAAAGGACAAACAACTGAAAAAAGGAGATGAAACAAAGTAAAGCATTAACTGTTCCTTTCCATAGATCAGCAGAAATGCACAGTACAGTTGTGCCAACCAGCCTGCTGACATACATAGATCAATCTCTTTCCCCTACTCCCTTTCCTTTCCTTCTCCTCAACTCAGTGACATCTCTTTATGCCTCCTAGGTTCATCTTGACAGCTCCTCATCTTATTGATGGTGTTTGACACTCAGGTGTGGCTCAGTGGTGGTGTGTGCTTAGCAAACTGAGGCTGTGGCTTCAATCTTTGCTGCTGCATGTCAGCCAGAAAAGACAAAGAATCTCTGAGGCTCAGAGAGGTGCAGTGACCATCACAAGGAGACATCTGCAGCTGGAGTTCTGACTTAGGCTTCAAGTCTTGCAGCATAAGTTGAGCTCTTATTTTATCAGAGCTCCGTTCCCATGTCTCTAGTGAGTGTGTTTCTTCTTATTTTTCCACACAACTCAGTGAATGGCTTACGGTAGCTTTAAAAAACCATCACATGGATACAAATTGAGGCTTCACCTTTACATTATTGATGTTTCCAGTATGTACTCTGATACCAGCCTGACTGTGGGCCTCTCCTGCCCATTTATTGGAGTGTGGCAATTAGAAGCAAGTTGCTTAGCTTTTGGCAGAGAATGGACTTGGAGGTGGGAGGCTTCCTGGGGTGCGCGTCCTCAGTCCCTCCAACCCTGATAATTATCCCTCTGAGTAACTGCTTTGTGCCCTTTGGGGAAGGAAAACAATATGCACATTTAAATGAGCTATTTGTGCAAATGATGGTGGGCCTGTTTTTCAGAAGTTTATTTTTAACTTTTTATTTTTTGAAAAGAGCACATCAAAAAGAATTGTCTAAAACGAGGGCCTGTATTTAACCAAACAGAAAAATCTATCCAACCGGATAATAGTTTCCTTAGAGTCATGTCAAAATGCTTGCCCTTTCTTGTTCCTTTTCAGAGTCTCGCAGGGTGCAAAACCCCGTTGGCAGCACCTGGCATCAGCGTGGGGGAGGGCTGAGGTCAGTAGTGTCTGCTCATCCCTTACTGGCCCTGCAGCACATAGTCAGGACTTTCTTTCAATATAAGGCAATTTGACACATTGGCAAAGTGCCCTCCACTGAACGAAAGAACAGCACTTTCTTCCCCATTATGAGAGTTGCTGGGTAACCGTTTTCTCTTTTGCACATAAACTCTATTTCAGTGCAGTTTGAGAATTAATGATGCATGCAAATGAAGCCAGATTTGCGTATTCAGTCTTTATATTGGCCATTCAACTTGTTTTCTGTAATGATGGTGATGGTTTCCAATTTCACCAGTCTTCCTGGCAGCTGTCCAGTTGTGAGCTCCTGGAAGATGCTGGCCATCCTCGTGTTCTTGCTGGCCAAGTCACACAGTGCATCTCTCTCCCAGCGATGGACCTTTCTTGAAATATGAAGAGTGTGTGTCTTCAGGAGCACAGCCAGGATTCTCTTAATCTCTGTGATGTACACTGATATTATTGTCCTAGCTGAAACCAACAGTGTGATGCTCTATGGTCATGCCCTCCTTCATATGCACACGTGGCCTTGGAAGTGTATGGGTTGCACAGCCTCCCTTAGCTTTCATAAAACACTGCTCCTGATGGGCTCTTTGGGGAAGGACTTTAAGGGCACAGGCACTTCGTAACTGAAGCCATTGGCTTGTGTGACCCACCTTGTCAGTACTTGTAAAAGACTGAGCAGGTCTCAGACTAAGCCCTCAACTCTTCATCTCAACGATGGGGACAGTAAGGAGTCAGTCTCTGCCCCATGAGGTTGTTTTAAGGACAGAGGAATAATGCATGTAAAAGCACCCAGAGCACTGCCATATCAATAATTGATACCCATTGCTAATGGTGATCAATATTTTAAGACAATGAAAATAAGAATTAGTAGTTAAAATCACTTATCAAGTCTTCTTTTGGTGCTAGATCTGGAGTGATGAAATATAAAATAGATTCTGTAGAAAGATTAACTTTCTGCTATTGAGAGTCAATTGCAATAATTGGTTAAATAGCGTATTTAATGCATGAGGAGCAAATGGGAAAGGAAAGTTAGGTCTGTTAAATTTCTACTTTTTGAAAAATTGCTTTGGCAAGAGCTACCTGACCCACAAGTCTTCATAGTTTTCTTTGGCAACAGAGCAAATGCAATGAAACTGGTTTGTAACAGACTGTTGGCCACCAGAGGCTTGGGTGAAACAGTTACTTGCTCTGAATCAAAATTTCTCACTATGAGAAAACCTCAGCTCACTGAGTTCCCCTGAGATGAGTAGGACAGTAAGTTCAAAATGCTTTCCCTGAGCTGGTAGTGCATACCTGTTATCCTAGCCCTCTGGGAGGCTGAGGCAGGAGGATGGCAAGTTCAAGACCAGATCAAGCAACTTAGTGACCCAGCATTCCTTGTCTCACAATGAAAATTAAAAAAGAAAGGACCAGGCATGTACCTAAGTGAAAAGGGCATAGGTTTAATCCCCAGCACTGGACACAAGAAAATAAAATGTTATAATTACTACCTGATATAGTTGAAGAGTTAGGGACAAATGAGTTTCTTCATTCTTTAAGAACAGTCCAAGGAGTTCATGTCTTAGATTAGTGTAGACTTGCTCCCCATTTCTGGATCTCTGTCGCTGACCACCTGCTGGACAGGAAGTGTTAATTAAATGGGCTTCCCTGTAATAGTATCAATGACATTCTACTGTTTGTCTCTCTCCACTGTGGTCACATCATGCAGAACTACTCAGAGGTTAAAGAAGGGATAATTCTTTCCCTTTTATAACTAGGCCTTTTTTTTCTGGAAAGGCGTCTTTCTCCTCAAACAACTAGAATCCATGTCTTGAGGTGAAAGTTCTATACTTTGTTGTAAAAGGGTGTATATGTGAAGGAAATCTCACAAAGAAAACTTTGAATCAGGTGGAATCATCCTGGCAGATTCATTGAGGAAAACCTGCTAACTCTACACTAGGCAATGAGGGTAGAATCCTCAGGGTATTAATTTGTAGTTATAAGGGAAATTTAGTACCATACAACGTGATGTCCTTTTACGCTTTGTAGCTCCCTCCCACTGGGCCTTGGTCCACATTCTCGCTGTGTAGTAAACAGTCTTGCTGTACCTTCCTTACATGCATGTGGCCAAAGTCTACTTTGTGCTGGTGGATGTTGTAAACAATCCACCTGCTTACCTCTTTCACCAAACTGCAAGTCTAAAAAGAAGGACTACATCACCGTCCACTGTACATACACATAGGATTCCTGTCAAAGGCCAAACTCATATAGGTGTTTAGTAAGCTTTTGTGGAATGAAAAACTACCATTATTTGCAATATTTTAAACTAGCAGTGGCATTTTTATAGTTTACAAGGACCAAGAATCTTTAAGTCCTTGTAAAGATATAACAACAAGGTTACTGACAAGATATAACAACTAGAAATTCCTCCTTAAATCTGGACCAAAAAAAAAATCTGGGCAAAGACCCAATCATAAGTACAAATGCTTTTCTTGTTCAGCAAAGTCACACCTCAATGACTGAATGAAAAAAAAATGGAAGAAGTTATGGAAAATGTTACTGTCTCATGGAGAGAAGGTTATTAATGACAGGACTTGTCTTTGAGAGTAGCTCTAGTAAGTGAAGGGCACTGAGGTCATTGGGACAGCGGGCTGGTAAGAGTGACTGTGTGGGGAATTGTCAGATTAGGAAGGTTAGCTGAATTCATAAATCCTTACTGCAAGAGCTTGGGGCCAGAGCTTGGGGTCACTTTAGTTTACCAGGGAAGTCTTCCAAAAGGACGCTTACAATATTCCATGCAACTTACAGTGTTTTTAAGGAATAATGGTATATCCATGGAAAATGTTGAGCACTGTATTGATACGTAATAAAAAGTCACTAATTATTATAATAATGTCCAACATTTCTTCAGCACTATAATATGTATGTATGCATGTCTGTATGGTGACGTGTGTATACTCATAGCCTCAGGGAAGTCCTGAGAGAAAGCTACTGCTAATATTCAGGGGAAAATAGCACAGAGATATTAAATAATCTATCTTAATTACTATAGCTATGAAGTAACAGAGTAAGGATTTTGAACCCAAGTTGTCCTTGTAGCCCCCTTGCCTTCTATTCCTTATTTTCTATTAGGATTATTGATTTAAAAGTGTGTGTATTTGGTCAAAGACAGTGACTTCATTAAGTTCTGAATAAGGTGTTTAGTTTCTTAACCAAGTCACCAAACAATTTATCTCCACTTGTGTGACTTTTGGCATCTGTACTCATATATTCTGAAGGACTTAGAAATTCTGTTTAATCACTTCAGTTTCTTTATGCAGCTACCAAAATGAAATTAAGTACAATCATGAGAGGGTTGAGTGATAAAGCTGTGCTGGGCTCAGGTTTACTTCACTGGTTATGATCTCAGGTATGGACCATGCTCTTGTATTGATGTTGTTCACATCGGATAAACTTTGCCCTAGTCTGTATTCCTTATTAAAAACAAAGCCATAGGCAAGAATACCTTTTGAATGAGGAAAAGTTCACATTAAAGAAATATTGGGAAATGAAGCTAGTGTTTCTTCTGAATCCCAGAACACAATCTTTATTTTTTATTTATTTATTTTTTAAGGTACTGGGGATCGAACTGAGAACCATACACTTGCCAAGCAGGTGTGTATGCCACTGAGCTACTTCCCCAGCCCTCAAACCTCATTTATAAATCTGTAATTCAGGTTCTTTTTGGTTTAGATTGGCTTATGGGGCTAACCTGGAAAACATTGTCATTTTTGCTATTTTCTCTGGAGAAAATATTTTCCAATTTATTGTTTTTTCCCATAATTTTATTGATAAACAAATAGCAATGAGACAGTTTCAAATCAAATTGGTAGGACAGTTTCAATAATTCACACATTGCATACATACTTCCCAGTGGTTAATTGCTGTACAAGATGTGGACATGATATCCTATTTACAAACACCATTAGAACAAATCCTCTATTCATTAAGAGAATGTAACTATATATCTATCCTAACCACTTTGAATACACAGATACAAAATGGACATTTATCTGTATCCCGTTTTTTGTTAAGTTCCATTATTTGAATATTATAGGTGTGTAAACTCAGCAAAATATTCTAAAAGAGTCCAGTAGCCCATAATAGTATTGGGTCTTCCACTTCACTGGCAATGTCAGAAATTGTTGACTCCAATTTATTGTTAAACAGCTAAATGGTCTTGAATTACAATCATTTTTTTATGTTGGGGCTATCGGTGCAATAGTTTATCTACAGTTGTATATAAGTTTTTACCATAAAAATTAATGTGTAAAATACTACTTTATTCCATAATAAAGTTGTTAGTGCTTTTAAAAAAGAAATATTGGGAAACAGGAGGAGAAAAGGAAAAGTTTAGGCATGGTGGAGGGGCAGTGCATATTTATTATTAGCACAGCAAATATTAGCACAGGGGTTAGTCCACAGGGCTCCTCCTACTTCTGTTTTCTTTGGAAGTGATTCCATGTTGGAGCCCAACAGTCTCTTTATGCCTATAGCTTTCCGTTCCCAGCAACTCAAATGGAAGCATGAGTTGTCAGTAATGGCATTTATGGTGCAGGTGCATGGCAACTAAGTTACCCGTTTGGAGTAGACACCACTGGACCAGGAAGGACAACGTGAGCAGCGCTCCATACCTCCTTTCTCCCTCAGCCTGGGATTCCTGGGAGGAAGTTTCTGAGATTTCTGTGTATGTGAAGAGAGAGTTGAACAGAGCCTTCAGCAGATATAGATGGCCACCTGCGTGAGGCAGCTCGGAGGAGAGATGATCGCAGGGGAGACACAGCTCCAGCCATCTTGGAAGCAGTGCAAGGAAGAGCTGCCCCCTCAAGTTGCCCACATTTTCCTCGTCAGAGGTGAGTAATCACCCAAGCCTGTGGCCATGAGATGAACCATAATGAGTGGACTGTTAACTCATTATTCCTGACACCAAATCCCCAGGTGCTGAGCAGGCAGTGGAAGGAAAAAGCCATTGAAGCAAGAGGCTGTAGCTTATTAACACAAGGAGAAAACCACCAGAATTTCTGCAATTTGCCTTATGTGTATATAGCAATGAAGAAGATGGGTATTCATATTCCCACTGGTAAATGAAGGAACTGGGACTCAGGCTCAAGGGTGGAGAGTGAGCATTGGTCCTTCTCATACCCCTCTCAACTGGACTCATTGCTCCATAGCGTGACTCCTTCAAACTCTGGACACTGAGTAAGCAGACCGGCCACTAGCAGGATCTGCCTGAGTTCCACCTAGCAGTCTCCTGATACATTCCTTGGCTGCTCAGCATTATCCTAAAGAAGGAGAGGAGCAGGTAGTTAGAATACTAAGTTTAGAGGCATATAGAGATTTAATGATTATATAATAATCAGAAATGTTAAGCAATTACTGGAACTCTTCTAAAATTTTTTTATGTATTATTCTCACAATCAGCAGAACAATATGAACTGTTATACTTTCCAGTTTGCACATGTGGCCACTGACGCACAGATAATAACTAACTTTCCTAAGGTCACGTAGTAAGTTCAAACCCTTCTGGTCTGTATGAGTAGGCTTAAATATCAAGCATCGTAACTTTGTTAAATATTCAACATCATTAACTTTGTTCTCAGTGCCATTCTTATGGGTCTGAATGGATTTAGAGGGACAGTTTCGGTTGTGGAGAAGGACCACAGGCTGAAGGTCTAGTCGTAGTGCAGACACTGATGAGCTAGTTCCTCAGATCTCACTTGTTTCATCTGCAAAGCTACATAATTTCTATGGCTCCTCAGAAGTCAAATGTAGTATATTTCATTAAAAGTTTTGCCTTAGTCTGTCAAGGGTCTTCATTTTCTAAATTGAGATCAGGAGCTGTTCTCTGGGATCCTGGAACTCTACAAGGCTATTCTGGTTGCCTTGGAAAAATTAAGTTTCTAAGAATGATTTTATCTAGTGCCTGAGTTTTGCACAGTTAAGCATGTGGCTGCTTGTGCTGTGCTGGAATTGGCATCCACTGGCCTCAGCTCCTGGTGGCCATGCTGAGATAGGAGGTGGCTGTGGCTCACTGCAGTCAGCATGCAGGTGGTGTCACTGCTGCCTTCTCACCTTTATATCTGTTGCTTTTGTCAGCTTAAAAATCCTTTTTATAGGGCCTGAAGGATATCTCAGGGGAGTAAGCACCTACTTAGACAAGCAAAGGGACCTGGCTTCAATTCCCAGCAGCACATGTTATGCCAGCCCTGCCCCTGGGCTCACTGAACCAGCCACCAAGTCTGGACATGGTGGTGCATGCCTGTAATCCCATTGCTGGGGAGGCTGAAACAGGAGGATCACTACAAGTCCAAGCTGCATAGTGAGACCCTGTATCAAATACATTAAAAATATATCCCTTCTATAGATTGAAGAAGTCCGCTTAATCCTTACAACATATTTTAAGCTACGTTGTACCATTCTCATTTTGTAGGGGAAGACATTTAAGTAAAGAAAATGGTATGTCCAGTCTCGAGTTTAAAAATTACAAGTAAAAAACATGCTAACCATCAGAAATTTAAAAAAATAACAAGTATTTAATTTTTTCAGATGCTATTGTGAAGAGTGTAATTTCCCTAATTTCTCTCTCAATGAATTTGCTATTTGTGTACAGAAATGCTACTGATTTTTTAGTACTGACTTTGTATTCAGGTACATAACTGAATTGGTTATTAAATGTATAAGTCTTTTGGTGGAGTTTTTGGTGTCTTCTATATGGAGTCTCATGTCATCTGTGAACAATGATAATTTAAATTATTCCTTTCTTATCCTTACTCCTTTTATTTGCCTCTTGTAATCCTTACTCCTTTTATTTACCTCTGGCTAATGTTTCCAGAACTATATTGAATGAGAGTGGTGATAGTGGACATTCTTGTCTTATTTTCATCCATTTAGTAGAATGCTTGCTGTTGATTTGTCATGGATATCTTGTATCAGATTGAGACAAAGACCATCTATTACTATATTATATAAGGATTTTTTCTTTTTTTCTTCTGGTTCTGGGGATCACACTCAGGGCCTTGCACTTACAAGGCAGGTGTTTATGCCATTAAGCTATATTCCTGGCCTATATAAGGCTTTTAACATGAATTGGTGTTGGATTTTGTTAAAAGCTTTTTCTGTATCTATTAAGATGCTCATGTGATTTTTGTCTTTGGACTTATTGATATATTATCTAACAAAGGATGTAAAAGTTCTATATATTGAAAATTACAGTATGCTGGAAAAGGAGATTGAAGAGGATGTTGGATGGAAACATATCTTTTGTTAATGGATAAGAAGAGCTAACATAGTGAAAATGGCCATACTCTGAAAATTGTTGTACAGATCTAATGCAATCTCAATCAAAATATCATTATCATACCTCAAAGAACTAGAGAAAACATTCCTAAAGTACATCTGGAACCAGAAGAGACCTATAATAGCAAAAGCAACTCTACATGACAAAGACAAGGAAGGAGGTTTTATAATCCCTGACTTGGAATTATACTACAAAGTTACTGTGATAAAATCAGCATGGTATTGGCAATAAAGCAGACCCAAGGATCAATGTAACAGATTAGAAGATGCAGACACAACTAGAAACATAGTTGGGTACCTTATCTTTGATGAAAGGGCCAAACGTGTTTATTGAAAGAAAGCCTCTTTAATAAATGGTGCTGGAAAAACTGTCTACATGCTGAAGATTAAAACTAGATTAAAGTCAAAATGCAGTAAAATAAAGTCTAGATGGATCAAAGATTTAAATATTAAAAACAGAAACACTAAATCTAGTGGAAGAGAAGTTAGGTAGAAATCTTGAAGACATAGGTGTAGGTAAGGAGTCCATGAAAAAAATCCAAACTGCATGGGAAATACTCTAAAGAATTAAGAACTGGGGTCTCATTTTATCAAAAAGCTTCTGTACAGCTGAAGAAACCACTAACAGAGCAAAAACACAACTCAATAGTCCCTCAGATGAAGGACTGTTGTCTAGAACATATAAAGAAGTGAAAACAATCACACCACCCAAATTGAAAGATCCAATACAAAAATGTGCATCTGAGATGAACTCACACTTCTCAGATGAAGAAATACTAGTGACAAATAAACATAAGAAAAAATATTCAACCTCACTGGTTATTCAAGAAATGAAAATTAAAGCAACACTGAGATTTCATCTCACCCCAGAAAGAATGACTATCATTAAGAAATCAACCAAGAACAGATGCTGGAGGGACTGTGGGGAAAAAGAAAGCTTCTCCATTGTTGGTGGGAGCACAGATTGGTACAACCATTAGAGAAATCAGTGTGAAGATTCCTCCAAAATCTATAATTAAAAGTCCCATTCAACTCAGCTCTTCCCCTTCTGGCTATCTTCTCAGAAGAATTAAAAACATCATACCACAGTGATATATGTACACTCATGTTTATAGAGTAGAAATTATAATAGGTAAACCTTGGAAACAAGCCAAATGTCCATCAACTGAAGAATGGATTTAAAAAGTTGTTGTCTTTTTTACACAATGGAATACTGCTCATCTATAAAGAAGGATAAGCTTGAGACATTTATAAGTAAATGGATGAAACTTGAGACCATATTCAGAAGTGAAATGAATCAGAATTGCATTTGCAAACATCATATTGTCTCCCTGGTGTGAGAAACTGAAAGAATAAATAAGATCTAAAATGTCTGATACATATTGTAAAAGGGGAAGAAATTTTTCAAAAGGAAGAAGGAAATAGGATAGGGGAAAGGGGAAAGGAAGGAAGGAAAAAGGAAAAAATGCAAGTTATATTACTAGTATTTCTTAGTTCATTGAAAATAATGATTTGTGCTAATATTGATTTGAGAGTTTGTAGGTCCATGTCTTGTACTCTAACTGCTTTAAAGGTAACAATATGCAATGAATTCACTGTTCTCCTATATGTTATGAAAATTTGCTTTAATTTTTGCCATAAAATTTAAAAAATGTTGGAAAAGTCCTGATGAAATAAAACGCTTCTGCATTGTTGATGAGAATGTAAGCTGGCACATTTACTATGGAAATTAGTACAGAGACCCCTCAAAAAGTTAAAGGTAGTACATGGTGACACATGCCTGTAATTCTAGCACTCAGGAGGCTGAAGCAGGAGGGTTTTCATGAGTTTGGGGCCAGCCTGGGCTACATAAGTGAGTTCCAGACCAGCTTGCTCTACACAGTGAGATCCTGTCTCAACACAAGCAAAAGCAAAAGCAAAAAACTAAAGAAACTAAAGAACTAAATCCCACTTGACCTAGTTATACCTCTGTTGAGCATTTTTCAAAAGAGTTAAAGGCATCATGTTGTAGCCATACGTGCAGATCCATGTTTATAGTGGCACAGCTTGCAATAGCTAAATCTTGGAAATGGCCTATATGTCCTGAAGGACAGACGGAGAAGATACGGTGTATATAGACAGTAAAGCACTACTCTGCCACGAAGAATAAATTTGAGTCATTTGTAGAAACATGAACGCACCTTGAGACCATAATGTTCAGTGAAATCAGGAGCAATGAATTAAACAGCACATGGATTCTCTTATTGAGAAACCCAAAGTATAAATAATGTAAAGAGCAAAGTAAAAGATGATAGAACTCAGGGCGATAGACCTTCTCCAAATGGGAAGGGCAATGAGAGATGGAAGGAAAAGGCAGTAGAGAAGGGGAAGGGAAGGTAAAAGAATTAAGATATGTTATGTCCATGTACCAGCTCCCAATGAAGAATGTAATCATTATATACTGCAAATGCATATCAATAAAAATATTTTTAAAATGACAATGTGGTTATTACAGAGTAGAGAAGAGAATATGGCATATGTGCATTGTAAAGCAATGTCCACCCATAAAGAAGACTAAACTTTGAGTCATTTGAAGAAAATAAATGCATCTTGAGGCCATAATGCTAAGTGAAATGAATCAGATAGAACATTAAATATCACACGATGCACTGGGCATGGTAGCACATGCATAGAATCCCAGAACTTAGGAACCTGAGGCAGTAGGATTGTTTGAAGTTCAAGACCAGACTGGAGTACAAAGTGAGCCCAAGGACAGCCTGAACTGCACAGGGAGACCCTGTCTTAAAAAGACAAAAAAGAAAAAGAAAAAATCACATGCCATCTGAAAATCTAAGTGTACATAATTTAAAGAGCAAAATAAAGGATAGCTGATTTTAAAAAATGGAAATAGATTTTATGGAGATGAGAAAGGGATTGGAGATGGGGGAGACATGGAAGGGGGAAGGCAAAGTAAAAAGGATCGAGATGCAACTTTCATATGTACCATTTCACCATGATGCATGCATTTATTAAGTATCAACAACATGTTAATGTATTTTTTTAAATTTACAAGTAAAGACTGAGTCCTGAACTTAATCCTCTGGCTCTAAATTTAAGTGTCTTTCTGTTGCCTCATGTAAGGAAGGCCATGCAGGCATCATAGTAGCAGATTTGATGACTCCACTCTTTGCCATCTACAGGAGCTGGTAGACCCGATGCAATTATATGTGCCTCACCTGGGGAGTTACCTTGCAAGATCACTGCAAGGCTTCCAGGTGGTGCATCCTGACACACAGAGCCATTGTGGCCTCCAACTGTAAAACAATGACACTTTCTTTTGAGTTTCAAAAGCCTGCAGATTAGTGGTTGCACTCTATGATGTAAGTGATATTTTCCAAGTCTCCTCCGGAAATAATTTCCTTGTCCATAAAAAATGATGACAAGGATAAGTTATGACATTGAAAAATTGTCAGTTTAGTAAATCAGAATAATCTGGGGCCATGGAGGTAAGCTTTTCTTGCTCTGTAAGCTTTTTTATTCTCAAGCTTCTAATTCTCATTTTCCATCTTCTAAACTCAGCTTTATAAAGTGAATTCACAAGTGATACGTTGCCCTAGTCAGGATGCTCCCTCAGGCACTAAGTTTAGAAATGTGAACTCTACTGGAAACTTGAGCACTGGGAAGTTTATATTCAGCATGTACAGCAGTGTCAGTGACAGAACATTGACCATTCTCTATGTACAGTGTAATTACCAAAAGACTGAGGGCTTCATGGAATAGACAATCTTCAAGCTAAAATTCCCAAATTGTTCCATTCCTATGTATTCAGACTTATTTAAAAACAGAAAACTGTTTGACAGTTACCATTATTCTTAGATAAAAGAAATTGGGTACCTTGCTGGTTTTTGCAGCTGAACATCAAAACTGTTTTGTGCTACTGAGGAAAGGAAGGCAAAAGATCATTTATTGACCTACTGTTCATAGCAGGCTTTTTGCATGATCACAGTTAAATCCATTGCAGAGGTGCTTGCAGAGCCAAGTGTTGCTGTCAGGCTTGAGTCTGTTCTCTGGACCCACTTACCACTGCATGGTTCCTGAAGTATCTTAGTCAGATGCTAGTGGAGCAAAGAAAATGGGGTTGCCTTGTTAGAAATGTCAAGATCTTATCTACTGAGATGATCCTTTCTTGGAGGACAAGAATAAGGACATTTTGGTCTAAGGAATCATTTAGTTAAGAAGAGGCAGAAAGGCAGACAAAGAGTATAGTGACCTGGAATTCTGGACATCTGAATCCAAGTCCTGGTCCTGTCACCACAACTCTTTGGGACTTTGAGTACATCCTAAACTGTTGCTGGCCCTCAATTTCCTCTTATATTAATGCAAACATTTAGAATAACACATTTCTATGTTCTTTCCCAACCCTAGGATCTTATGGTCTACAGTAAGTTTTCTTATGTGCATCTTGTTGTGAAGAAACAAGTTAGGCCTAAGAACAGTTATGTTAAGTACACTGGGTTATTAAGAGTTCAATTTTGATTATGTGTAATAATAGGTTTTACATAAAATAGAAATGATGAAAGATGGGTTGCTGAACCCTTCATTTATCCTCTCCCTAGACAAAAGGGTTGGCAGTTTGTCACACAGTGATTTTCTAACATTAGGCCAGAAAAACAAAGATAGATCTGGTAGCGTGGAAATACAGCCATTTTAAGATTCCTGTTTCCATAACACAATCAGATTGTCACAGTTTCAGGGACATAGTCTTAGAGAAGCAAGGAATCTTAAAGTGGTGACTATCACTGGGTTTAAGCTGAAGCTCTCACTCTAAAAGAGCCTTCTGCTCTGTGATTCATGGGAGTACAGCTATGGCTGCCAGGCTACAGGGAAGGGAATAACCACTCAGTGGTGGCAATGCTGGAGGAGGTTGTAAGGAGGTCACTGAGGCAACTTCATCTGAAGTTTGGATTGGACGCAGATGCATACATAGAGAAGACTTAGATTAGGAGGACAGAATGAAACCAAGCATATAGTGCAGTGGAGGAAAAATGAATGGGCCAGTGTAGCACAAGCATCTCTAATAGAGGTGTCTTCTGAATTGAAACCAGAATTTTTAGCCCCTCATATGAAATGTGGGGGCTGGGGAGATAGCTCAGTGGCATAAGTGCCTGCCCAGCAGCTCAAGGCCCTGGGTTCAATCCCTGGGGGGGGGGGGGAGAGAGAGAGACAGAGAGACAGAGAGACAGAGAGACAGAGACACAGAGAGAGAGAGACAGAGAGACACAGAGAGAGAGAGAGACAGAGAGAGAGAGAGAGAGAGAGAGAGAGAGAGACTTAAGTAGATGAGTCACCTTTAGTCAGTTATACCTAAAATTTGAAGTCCATCTAGTTTTCCTCTATTTGATAATAGAGTGCTTATATACTTGTATTTTCCCCCAAAGTGATTTACCAAGAAATACTTTCAGGAGAGGACAATTTTGATACCTTCAAAAGAACATGCTTGCCTTTGACCAATGCTGTAGCATGACTGTCTCTGCTGAAAACAATAGCAGTGTTAAGCATTTGTTGTGTAGATTGAATGCTGTATTTCTTTTGGCATCAGATGTCTCCACTGATGCAACAAGAAGAAGCATTGTTTTCTTTCTTGAACTGTAGGTGATCTTGAGCTCTCCAACTTTTTTTTTAAAAATTAATTTTATTGAGAAACAAATAGCAATGAGACAGTTTCAAACCCGATTAGTAGGACAGTTTCAATAATTAATACATTGCATATTGTTGTCTTATAGTGGTTATTCAAAGTACAAGATGCAGACATGATATCCTGTCCAAAGTTCAGAAGGATTTTTTTATTTTTTATTTTTTGGCTGACTCAGGATGCCTTAAGGGCAGGTCTGTTAAGGCATGAGGATCTGGGGATAGAACCACAGCATCCTGAACCTGACTGCTTTTCTTAAGCAGGCACTTAAACAACAGGAATGGGAAGGCCCCTTCTTGAACTCTTCTGATGGCTTTCTCCCATAATGTATTTCTTTTTTTTTTTTTTGAAAAAAATCAGGATTTCCATCATTAATATAGGGAGTATTTTTCTCCTACTTATTTTAAATCCTTTATAAAATAAAATAAAATAGTATCTTACAGTAAGTTGCTATATGGAATCAAAACTCATTATTTAAAGAATCATGATTTATTATTATTACAGATAATAACTTGGTGGCCCTGTGTTAAGGGCTTTCTTTCTTTCTTTCTTTCTTTCTTTCTTTCTTTCTTTCTTTCTTTTTTCCTTCCTTCCTTCCTTCCTTCCTTCCTTCTTTCCTTCCTTCCTTCTTCCTTACTTCCCTTTCCTCTAGTTTTTCCTTTTCCCAGCAGCAACATTAGTATGTGTATGTAACTTAGAAAATAAAACATGAAGAATGGAACAAATTATTCCCAAATTTCTGCTTTTAACGAATGCAAAGACTAAGAGAATTATATCTAATATTGTAGACCACACATGAGCTGAATTGCTCTCCTCACCAAGATTAGAATGAGATTAGTCTCAGTCCTAATTTATGAGCTGGCATAGCCTGGAGCCCTTCCCAATATCTCTAAAGGAGCTTCTTAGAGGGAAGGGGACAGGGGTGCCGAGGTCCTTGGGGTGATATCTTCCCCCTTGTATTTTCCAGCTGCATCTTGCTATTCCACCAGGCCATTTCTGCCCTGTGATACCTGAGCTTTGCCCCAACAGCCTCACTTGTGTGGGTGCGTGTCTGTGTGGTGAACTCTTCCAAGAGTGTGAAGCGAGGGAGGCTCCTCCTGGCACATTCCTTGCTCATCTCTCTCTGTGCTCACTATTCCTGCATTTCTCTACTCTGTTGATTCAGGAGATGAAGCTTTAAAGCACTTTAGCAAGTGAGAGATGCTATGAAAGTCAAGCTGAGCAGACTGTGGGGCACTTGGTGGCCCTGTGTGAGCCTTCTTGTGGGACCAAGTCCTCCTTCTCACCCGCCCATTGCTTCAGTGTGTACTTGGTTGCAGCTGGCTGCTCCTGTCTCCACCTTCCATGGCACTGAAGAACTGCAGAAATGAAAAGTTTCCTGTTCTCTTCTTGCCCTTCTTTAGGGTAAGTGAAAGAGATAGCTAGAAAGATTCTTTAATACTAACATTATGCTACTTCTTTTGGAAGACAAGAATGACTGTTTAATATTGTATTGGCCCTCTGACAATTGTAACACAGTTGGACTTAATTAACCTTATATATGAGTATAAACATACTCTGAACCAATGGACTCACTAAACTATTACACTGAAAATTAAATAATAGCCATTCTCCATACCACTAGAGGTTCAGTGGTTACTGATGAACTCACCCTTGAATGGAAAATAAATGGTGTTGAATGCATAGCCCTTGAATCACAGTCAATAATAGATATCCATTCACCTTTTATCAGTCTAAAAGTAATTCTGTGTTTCAGAAAACAATTTGAGCTCACTATTACCCCCTTTTCACAGTAATTAATATTATAAAGGAAACATGTTTTTTGAGGTGATTTTTCTTTTGTAAATTTAATTTAATTTTATTTTAAAGAGTAAAAACAAACAGCAAAAGCAAATAGCAAAAACAAAGGCAGAAACAGTAACATACAACAATACATGTGGACATATTTTCAAAACAAGAATAGCAAATAAACAATGGTTGTTATATTACATATTTTTATTATCAAATCTGTTATTCAGATTAATAGCTATAGGTTTGCAAGAGTGGAAAAATAATTGAACATTAATGTTTCCTTTCAATAAACCTTACTAATTATTTCCTTAAAGTTTTTACTTTATTATTTTTTAATTTATTTTAAAGAGAATATAGTAGCAATTGATAAAACATTAGAAATGGTACACATTTAGAAGAACAAGATGAGAAGTATTCAACTGTAGTTTTTGTATTATACATTGCTGTCTTTGATGTAGTTGCTCAGAGTGCAGATATTAGCATATAGTTAGTGAAAATTGAAAACATTAATCACTATTTTAGAAAAACTATGCAGGGGTTGGGGGTTTGATCCCCAGGCCTGCTGTGCTGGCTCTACCTCTGGGGCACCCTGAGACAGCGATTGAGACTGGGTGTGGTGGCATCGCCCTGTAATCCCAGCACTTGGGAGGCTGTAAACAGGAAAAGCACTATGAGTCAGATCTAGTAGTAAGACCCTAAACACTCTTATTTTATTTATTTATTTATTTATTTATTTATTTATTTATTTAATGCATTTGGTAGAGGGTCTGACTATGCAGCTTGGACTCTAATCATCCTCCTGTTTTCAGCCTCCCCAGTGCTGGGATTAGAGGCATGCATTACCACGTCTGGTGGCTGGCTCAGTGCACCCAAGGGTGGGGCCAGCTTGGCATGTTTGTCTGGGGATCAACCCGGGTGTGGCACTTGCCTAAGAAGGCACTTAGTCGGCTGAGGTATCTCACTGGCCCTGAAGTTATTTTTCTTATAGATCAAAATGATAGGATTGCAAAGTCAAAGAAAGAGAAAAACCAAAAGCTGGCTAGTTGGAGTTATTATCAATTCTCAAACATTTATACAGTCTGAGGGGCCTCAGAGAAGAAAAAGGTAATGGGAACACATGAGTCATTTCTTAATCTTATTTTAGCCCTCAGATGCAGCCATTTTATAGAATAGATGGCATGCTAGTCATTCCATTGAGTTATCTTTTCGTGTAATCTTGCTTATGTCTTGAGTGGAAAGCCTCAGCAGTGAAATGGCCAAATTGAAAAACAATAAGGGTCTTAGGAACACATTTTAATACATTATTTAAAACTGTTCATAACTTCAAGTTATAGTTGTTCTGTTCTAAAAATGGCCATCATCAATTCTTCCTTCCCCGATCCAAGTGGTACCAAGAATGGGTTGATTAACTTGGAGGCCTGAAGCAAGTAATGTCTAAAACTGGGCTTTCAAGAATTAATAAGAATTGTTCAGGCAGATAAGGGAGGCCGATGGAGGATATTTCAGCTAAAATCAGTAATACTTGCCAAGGTTGGGAGACAATTCAATTCTTTTCTAGTACAATATCCCCAAGGAGACAACTTATATATAATTCCTTGTTTCCTATGATTTTTTTTTTTGCTCTAGGTATGACCAGGCTGGAAATGAAAACTTTTGATAAAATTGCTCTTCATGAACACCTGAGAAAATCTGATTCAACCCTAAGAATTTAAAAAATCAGGCCCCCCAAATTCATAGACCCAATTGAAAAATGGGTACCCAAGATGAACATAAACTTCTCAGATGCAATACAAACAGCAAATAAATATATGAAAAAATGTTCAACATTATTGGTCATTTGAGAAATGTCCATCTCACCCCAGAAAGAATGGCTGCCATCAAGAAGTCAACCAATAACACATGCTGGAGTGGCTGTGGAGAAAAAAGAATCCATTTCCACTGTTGGTGGGAGTATAGATTGAGACAAGCAATATGAAAATCAGTGTGGAGATTCCTCAAAACAAAACAAAAAACCAAAACAAAATAAAAAACTAGGATTAGAGGTCTCATTCCACCCAGCTATTTCCCTCCTAGGTACTTTTCCAGACGAACTGGAAACATCCTATCACCGTGTGATATATACACCTATGTTCATAGCAGCATAGTCTGTCATAGCTAAATCTTGGAAACAACCCAAATGTCCATCAATCAAGAAGTGGATAAAAAATGTGGCATTTTTATACAATGGTATATTATTCAACTATAAAGAAAGATAAACTCGACTCTTCTATAGGTAAACAGATGCAATTAGAGACCATACTCATAAGTAAAATATATCAGATATACACATGTAAATAATGCATTGTCTCCCTAGTATAAGAACTTGAAATAGTAAGTAAAATCTGAGAGGTACAATAGATACTGTGAAAGGGAAAGAAACTGTTCAAAGTTGAGGAACAACTGTGATGAGGGAAAGGAGGGAAAAAAAGAAGGGAAAAATATATATGTATATACACAGGATGGTTTGATAATTGTACTTATTTCTATTGTTCTATTGAAAGGAACAGTTAATGCCTAAATTATTTTTTCTTCTTTTTAATTTTCTTTTCTGACCAATTTTTGGACCAAATTTGCATGCTTCTATTTCCTAATCTGAAGAACCAATCTAAAGACAATAGTATGTAATATAGCAACCCTTGGTGAATTCCTATAATTTTGTTTAGTGAAATTATATATTGTTTCTAATTTTTTTCACTATTTTTTATTCCCTTAAAAAATTCTGTCTGAGTTTCCAGTTGTCCAATTTAGACAACCCTGTTCTCTGTTATTTTCAGGGGAAATGGACAGAGTACAACTTGTGTAGAGCTCTATAGAGTTCTTCATATCTTTGACAAAATACTATTTTTCTGACTTCACAAACACTGATATTATCTCCCTATGATCCACTGCTTTCTCTGTTCCTTTGTGGAGCCAATATAATTATAGAAAGGACACAAGTTCAGGGCTAGACAAAGCTGGTGTTTAATCTTGCCAACAACTTACACCTGCAGGGTGACATTTAGCAATTTACTTAATCTTTGTATTTACTTCTCTGAGCAATATGGATAACATGCCCATTGCCTAGAATTATGAGGATGAAATGAAATGGTGTCAACAGGGAGGACACCAACTAGGTCCTTAGTAAATGTCCCCTTTCTGAATCTGTCTCAATCTCTCTGGCTTTTCCAGCTCTGTTTTCCAGTGGCAGTTTCTTTCAATCACTGGAATTCTGGACTTCCGTATTTCTTAATTAATTGAAACCTTCAATCTGATATATTTCCCACCTGCTTCATTCTTACATTTAAAACAATGTAATTCCCTGAAAATGCTCTTTCACAAAAGGTTGACCTCTAGCAGTGTAGCTCAGAAAGATCCAAAAAAAATAGGAAGGACAAGCTCTTTTGGAGCTGGGATGGTCATAAGAATGGTACACCAGAGACACGGGCAAAGAGTGATCAAGGGAACAGAAAACAAAGGAAAGAAACACAAGAATATAAAGGAGATACCTTAGCCACAAAATGAAGAGCAGTAAAGGATCCTCCCCTGCTTTGCTAAAGCCATGAGCTATCTTGTTACGATTACTTTGGGTTCTTAATACCTTGCTGAAGCTAACTTTTTAAAACATGAGGAGGATCAAAATCTTTCAATAAATAAGTTCAATATTTTCTTACACATTCTTAATAGTTCCCCACAGAAGAATAACCCATGTTTTAAGGTTTCCCACTTGCAAGACTTCTTTTATAGTTTATGGCCCGTATAGATCCCCTGCCAAGAAAAACTGAGACTCTCCAACTGGTTCCTCATTTATACTTTCAGACCACAGACTAGCACATTGTGCTGGAAAATGGGGGACTCTCCCCTGAGCACCAAGGCAGCTGGGCCTTTCAGGATGCAGGGCAGAACCTGAGAACTGGGCCAGCGAGATAGTTCAGCAGACTAAAGAGCTTCTTAGGCAAGCTAAGGCAAGTGCAGGAACCACAGTTTGATCCCTGGCACCATGCTCCAGGCCTGCCCCCATTGTGGGCTGAGCCAGCCAGAGTTTGGGCATAGTGGCTCATACCTGTAATCCCAGAACTAGGGATGCTGAAACAGGAGGATCAATATGAGTCTGAGATGTATAGTGAGACCCTCTACCAAATACATAAATAATAATATAAAAATTATAAAAATAAAAATAAAATGTTAAGTGTACACACGTAGATAGAACAATAAGGATGATTCTTCTTGACAGTTTGTCCCTGGACTTAATCAACTAGAAGGTAGAATGATAGCAAGTTCAAGCCTAACCTGGGCAATTTAGTGCTTTAGTGAGACCCTGTTTAAAAAACAAAACAAAACAAAACAAAAATAAAACAATCTGGGAATGTGGCTTGGTGTTTTTTCTCTTTTCCCCTTTTTTCCTCTTTCCTTGTTTTTTCTTTCTCTTCCTGCTTTTCTTTTTCCTCCTTGTCTCTATTTCTTTTCTTTCTTTTTCTTCTTGGCTTTCTTTTCCTTCTTTCTTTTCACTGCTTCTTTTAAAGCAAATCTTCATTTTCATGTCACCTTAACCCTAAATATTTAAATACATATTTCTTTTAGATGGTTCATTTTGTTACATAGCAACAACTCTTTTGTCATGTTTACATTAACACAAATTTATTAATAACTCCTCATTCCAAGTCCACTTAAACATTTGTCTAAATTAAAAAAAAAAACTTTTACACTGTATTTAAATTAGAACTCAAATGAGATCCGATTATGGCATTTGATGGTGCTGCTTTTTAATTTAGAAAAGACCTCTCCTCCCCTTTTACTGGTCCTTGACTTAGTAGGTAAACTAGATTAGTCCTATAAAGCATTCTAAATTCTCCATTTGTTTATTATTTTTTAATCCTACTGCTTTTGCAAACTAAAAGTCATACCTCAATATTGATTAAGTTCAAGTTGAATGTTTTTGTTTCAAGAACATTTCATAAGGCTAATGTGTGTGACTCAGGGCACTAAATTGTACAGCACCTAATGTCTAGAGTCTCTTTCTGAGACAAGCTGAAGTTGATGGGTGAGATCAGACAAGACAGCCTGATCTTCTCACTGCAAATTAAATTTCCCTGGCATTCCTTTTCCTAACCATTTTAGCATCTGTTGATGCTCATTGCCTGAATGAATTATTTCATTAGTTGTTGCAAATGGGAATTTTATAATTTTATTAATTTTATATACAATAACTATAATTCTTTTCTACTGAAAAAGTAGTATCGACTTGGGATTTTGTTGTTGTTATTTTGAAATGTAGTCAGACCGGAAGCCAAAATACATGCATATTCCATATCTTTGTCCTTTTTAAAGCCATGGAAGCAACACTCAACCAGTGACAAAAAATGACCACAACAGCTGTAGACTGTGCTCTCTAAGTCATGTTTATACTGAAAGCGACCAGGGATTTTAGAAGCTGGTTTCCAGTATGGGACGAAATAAGCAAGCGAATCTGATCAATGTCTCAGTCAACAACAAATCTATCAAAAATAATGGGGCTGTGCCAAAGTCATCTGAGAGTTAGTTTACAGAACCTCACGATGGTACAAGATGGAGCCATTCAAGCATCAAAGACAATAGGGACTGCAATTGTTTGACTCATGTTCAGTATGTTTTATAGTTCTATGAGTCTGTAATGATACAGGTCAAAATAAAAACAGGCAAAGAACCATAAAACCATCTGCCAGAGCAAAAAAAGCAAAAGCATTGGTCATCATTATAAGAAAGTGAGACACCAACCTCTTACTCTGAAATAAGTAAAGAAAAAAAAGGGAGTTTTGATTTTCAAAGGTCAGGGGAGAAGGGGAAGAAGAAAAGGTGGTAAAGAGAGTAGACATGCTCATAGTTTGAGATGTGTATATATGGAAATGTCACAGTGAGATGCATGATTTTCTAACAGTTAATACATGTTAATAATTATAATTATATGCTAATGATTGTATTCATTATATTAGTTGTAAAATACAAGAGGTGAGTGAAATATATAGTAAATGTTTAAATTTTAAAAATTCATTACAGTAGAAAATATATTGCCATTAATCCTCTCAAAAATTCTCCTAGTCACTTCCAACACACTTATCCCATCACTGTCTGAAACTTGTGTGTGTTCTTTTTGTTATGTTTTTTGAGGCAGGATCTTGCTATGTAGTTCAGGATGGTCTCAAACTCACAGCATTCCTCCTGACTCAGCCTCTTGAGTGCTGGGATTACAGGCATGTGCTACTATACCTAGCAGTCTGAAACAGTTCTGGATGTCTTTTTCTGTAAATGTCTTTATGAGGTGGGATTAAAAAATACAATACATTCTGCTACTGAATGCCATCCAGCAGAAAGGCAGGCTGTGAAAAACATCATAGTATATTCTTACCTACCTCATTCCCTGGGTCTGGCATCATATGACTTCTGGCTTTTTGCTAAAGTCAGATTGACCATGGCAGGTCTACACTTTGAATGGATTCAGGACATCTACTCAACCACCAGGGCACAACTGAAGACACTCACTCAGCGTTTCCAGAACTGTTTCAGGAAGTGGCAAGCACCATAGAATATGGGTGCTGAGAGTGAAGGGGAATCTTTTGAGATTGAATAATGGCAATGTGCCTTTTACTATAACAAATTTTTAAAAGTAAAACATTCATCATATTTTTCAATCCTATCTTGCAAAAAAGAAGAAGAAGAAGAATACCAAAGAAGAAATAGCACGATGGCCTGCATGGGATTGTAGGCAGACAGATTTATGTCGAAGACCAGGGCTTTGCAAATAGCTGGTAGTATGTGGAGGGAGGAGGTGGCCTCTGAGCTGCCAAAGTCCATATCTCAAGTGGAGAAGGTGGTCTTATCATCCAGAAATCCAGTGGCTTGTGCTTATTGCTACCGGCAAGAACAGCAGCAGATGGACAGTGGCACCAGAACTTAGGAGAGGGCATCTAGCTGTGCTGGTGCTTGAGAGGGCTCATGCCCACCCGAGTCTCGCAGGATGAGTCAGAGTAAGTGGTTACGACCACTTGAAGTCACTCTAAGCAACTTCAGAGTGCGATGGAGGCTGATTGAAATGAGGTTGCTGAGTGTGACACAGACTCAACCTGGACGGGACCACGTTGGCAGGAGAAAGTGGACACTGAGTCCAGCAGGGAAAGGGTGAAGCTGATCAGCCTTGGCCCAGAGAGGAAGAACCCAGTTGCCTTTTGTGTTACCTGTATCTCTGTTTGTATAATACATTGTTCATTCCTGGAGGAGGTGCTACTGTGGAGAGAGCTATGACAAAGGGGAAAAAGTAGGGATAAAGAGGGAGACACCAGTGAAGAGCAAATACACCACAGCTGCATTACGTGGATGGTGAATTATGCTGTGGTGCTGCATGGTAGCAAGAAAAAAATGTGACGTGTATAAAGTTGGGCCACTGTACATTATATTATCATAAGTAATAAACAAGATACAAGATGTACAATAAATATTGTCAAAGGGGAAGAAAATTCTTAAAAGGAAAAAGAAACTAGAATAGACTGAAGGAGAAAAAAAGGAAAGGGTAAGTAAAAATTGACTAATATATGTGTGTGTGTGTGTGTGTGTGTGTGTACACACACAAGATAGTTAAGATAAATGTACTACTAATTAGTACTAACTCATTGAAAAGAAATGTATATGCCTATGTTGCTTGATTGGCTTTTCATGTCTATATCTTTTATATTATGAGCATCTACTTTGGAGATAACTGTGCAATGCATTGGACAGTATTGGTCTCCTACAATTTTGCTTTGAAATTCTATGCCAGTGTTTTATTGTTTATTTTTCTTTTCTTTAAAATAAAAAAATTCAAAAGAAAAGTTTTAAGTACTAGAGTTGATATAAATACTGGGATTCAAGAAAGGCTTAAGAGATAATCACCCAGACAGAAGCAAGCCATGGAGACAGCCAGACTGGGGAGATGATGTCAGGGTAACTGCCTCAGGCCTGAGGGCATCTGTGGCTCCCAGGTCCTGGCTGCTCACAGGCGGGTGGGTAACGTGGCCTGGACACTAAAGCAAAGAAGGGTGGAGTAGGGCTGACACTTCCGTGCCAAGCTGAAGTGTGATGTTCTAGCAAAGGCTACGAGCTTCATTTAGAAATAACAACTAATGATAATGTTCTTTTAAAATGATACTTTGTGAAAGTTAAATCAGTATAATCATCCTGGAAAATAATTTAAAATGCATTTAAAGATCTTTAAAGTATATGTATATTTTGAGCTGATGATTATATCTTTGAACAATAAGGGAAAAATTTAAAAATACACATGAGCACATACCCAAAGTATAGTGGAGTATTAGTTAATTTAGTGAAAAGTTGAAAATAATAGAGATAGCAGGCTAAGCACCTGCTTAAGCAAATGCAGGGACCAGGTTTTGATCCCCAGTGCCACAGGCTGTGCCAGCCCTGCCCAACCCTGGGCATGCTGAGCTGGCCACTGAGACTGGGCATGGCGGTACATGCCTGTAATCCCAGCCCTTGGGAGACTGAAAACAGTAGGATCATGGCAAGTCCAAGCTACGTGGTGAGACCTTGTACCAAACACATTTAGAAAAAGAAAAAAAATATATAAATTCTACCAACTGGAGAATGATTCATTAGGGTGGTACACTTATAAATGGTATATAATTGAAGGAATTAAATATTCACAAAGTTTTAGCAACATAGGAAATGTTTATTATTTTTGATTAAGTTACGAATCAATGTACATGTATTTTTAAATTTTTAAATACATATAGAAAACATATCTAAAGCAGAGAAATATAGGAAAATTATCTGTAATCAGAATGCATTATTATTAGAAGTTTTGCTGAAGGATAATTTATATATAATAAAATTTTCTACCTTAAATGAATGATTTGATGAATTTGGGTGATAGTTCATACCTTTGTAGCTACTACCATAATGAAGATATAACATATTTCCGTCACCCCAAAATTTCCTTTGGCTCTAATATTTCTCTCCCTCCACTTTTTGCCCCTTGAAAACAAACTATTTTTCTGTTATTATAGTTTTGCTTTTTCTACCAGTTTACATAGGATCTTATAGCTAGTACACATCTGTGCTAGCGTAACGCTTGGGGGGACTTTTCCTCCACTGAATGTGTCAACGGTTTGTGCCTCTGTGTTCTCAGGGACATTCCACTGTGTGGGCAAATTGCAACTGAACTTTCCATGCAGCAGTCCTGGACACTGTAATTGATTCAGGTTTCTTGCTGTCATGAGTAAAGCTGAATTGACCATTGTGGTCCCGTCCTGTGTGGTCACTGCTTTCATGTCTCTTGGAAAAGTGTTAGGAATGGAGTAGTAGGTAAGTTCCTATTCACTTTACAAGCTACTTCCAAAGTCTTTTTCAAAGTAGTTGTACCTCTTGCAGTGATGGAATGTTCTAGTCATGCTACATTATTATGACTAGAAGGCATTGCAATTTCTCTCAATTTTAACCGTTCTAGTGGAAATTCGAAGTTCTTTTTATGTTTTCAGTGATGAATAATGTTGAACATCTTTTCACATAATTTTTGAAGTATGTATGTCATCTTTTATGAAAATTTTATTTAAATCCTCCTTTTATCCTTCCCATTATTTGCAGGTTTATCTTATATTATTGACTTGTTCTTTGTATGAGGTGTAATTGACATATGCTGTAACTGTTTAAATTAATTTTTTATGAGCAGAATATATTTACTGAGGGGAAAGAAAGCTCCTATCTGAGAGAGGGATGGGAAGAAACCCCAAGCAGGTGGTCCCCTGGGAAGCTGTCACTTGTAGGGACTTTTATAGAGTAAAACCATGTGGTAAGGCAGGTCTAAGGTGGTGTAGAACATGGGAACTCATTTAAGTGGGCTTGTGGTGGGACAAAATTATGGTCAACCAATGAGATTACAAGCACTGTTGCACAGGTAACATTGATTAAATCCAGTACCAAATGGGGAAGTGAGTCATGTAGCAAGTGGACATGAACACTGGACAGGGTCTCTTCCTGTTAAGAGTTGCATTAGTGATTCACTTAAGCTCTGTCAAGATGATTGATACCTATTTAGAATAACAATCACTGATGTCCATTCCCAGTGTGGTATGTGGCTACACTTGTTTACTCTTTTGTCTTGAGGTCTGGTCCACAGCAAGGAGTGTTTCTCTTCCAAAGCTGTAAAGTCACCTTGTCTTTTATAGTCTCTTTGAGGGCCTTGCCCTGTCTGACTCCTAGTCTGACTGCTGATATTTCTACCTAATTTAGCTGCCTACAACACTCTCCCTTTTAAGAAGAAGTAACCTGAACTGTAATGAGGGAATCATGGACGATGACTGCTCTGGTGTCCTCAGGCTGAAAAGGGTAGTAGTTGTTGACCAGCAGTCAGAGATACTTTCCAGAGGTTCTACCTAAAGGCCCTCAGTAGGCACAATCATTTTTATCTTGAGTAGGTGGAACAGCTTTAAGTCTGGAGGAGAAAAAACCAAGAAACAATTAAACTTACATAGCCCAAATAATCACATCAATAGAATAATTAAGAATACAGTCAAAAATGATTTTCACCAAGGAGACAGTAATGACTTTCCATAAAGATGAACCACAGCATCTCATAACCATTGATTCGATGTCTAATATCTTGGTATTTATTGAGACATTAGAAGGATCTGGAATGTAACCATTTTTTTTTTGTTTGTTTGTAATTATAAAGATTAGAACTTTTTGTAGTTAGATCTCTTAAATGTGGGGTTTAATCTGTTTATCTTCCATGGCCATTGGGTACTGTCTCAAATAAACTGACCTTTTATGACTCACCAACTCTTCTGTTACTGGGGCACATGAATTGTCTGACCTAGGAAAAATGCTGAGTACCCTCCAGGTGGCAAGTGGGACCACTGTGGTAACTACTGACAAATCTGTATGAACAGCTATTAAAAGTTTACCAGGCTTTTTCTCTATATTGGAGTTAACATGGGCTCCCTTGGGCTGAGAGGCAAACATCCATGATCTCATCAATCTGTCTTTCTACTATGAAACACTTCTGAGCAATTTTTAACAACTGAGACAAATTCATTCCTGCAAACCCTTCTAAGTGCTGTAGCTCGTGTCAGATATCTGGGGCCCACTGAGCAAGGTATACCTTTTTGGTTTTAAGGCCTCCTGCAAGCATCTCTGTCCAAGGAACGTGAAGATAGCTTCTCTTGTAATGAGGCAGGAAACCCCAAGAAGGCTCAGCTCACCTGGGCTATATGAGATGGACAGTTAGTTAAGACCTTAATATATCTCTATGGACAAAAAACATCTGGTGGTCCCAGTAAAAGGAATCTTAATCTAGCATATTTGTTATAGATTTTACCTGTACGATACCTAGGTTTTGGTATCTTATAGGAAAGAACAATTTTTCTGAGAGATTAGAACATGTAAATCAAAGCATGAGCACTTGAGCTAACAGGTAAATGTATAAACTTTTTGAGGCTAGCAATCATAACCCACTAGCTCTTAGAGCCCTTTATTTAAGGAGTCTGACAGTTTTCCAGAAGTCCTTCTGGTTTTAATTATCTCTTAATTTTGAGGACTTATGAAAACCAGATCAATACCTTATTTTTACTGTCAATGCTTTTAAGTAATTTGAGTACAGTATGGCAAATTTTCCTAGTTACACCTTGTGAGAAAACAGTGACATCAGCAAATTATTTTTACTTGTATGCTTTTGAACTCAAAATTTATCTGTAGTAAAAGAATAGGGAAATACTTTTGCCTTTTAATTGAAAAAACCTGTAAATATTGACTGAAATCATAACATTTTCTTTTAAAAGTATCTAATAATTTTATCAATTAGAACACACACAATATATTATAAACATTAAGCAATTTTATTTTTGAGAAATAAAATCGAAAAGATCACACCTGTATTTACTATCAGCATGAAAAACCTGCATTATATCAGAAATCAACCAGACTAACATACACTTATCATGAAATACACAGCATTCAGTCAGATTAAACCAATGTCTCATTCAGGGTTTTGGATATGGTCCCCATTGTAAGTGAGGGGCACTGCAGAGGGATGTTTCTTTTTAATATTGCTCTGAGTGTTATGTTCTAAAGAAAAGGCCTGCCTCTATCTATAGGTCCCAAAGTTGTTTGACATGGTACAGCCAGTGTTTCTAGACATTTCTCTTGCCAGAGTTCTATCTGCCCTTGGGAACCTGTTTTAACTAGTGAAATACTTTTTGAGTCTTATACATGAACAACAATATATATTACATTTGTAAAAACTAGCCTTAACATAATTTTGATTAGTTAGAAACCTGAATATATTGCAGTATCTCAGTTATAACTAAAGCAAGATGTCTTCTAAAGTCTGTTTTTATTGAGGTACAATGACTGGAAGGAAAGTCAGGGTTGGAGAAGGACAAAGAGACCTGTGCCAATGTCTAGCAATAGTCTGGGTTTCTTTTCCCTCTATAGTCTTGATTACTCAGGGCTCCTCCGTGGAGATGGCAGGTAGAGATAACAATGTGGCCAGAGGGAGGAGGCAGGCTCAGGGCCTTTCAGTCCTACTGGACCACCTGGGAAGCTGAGGCTGAGCTCTGGGGCCTCTGTGTCAGAGTGCAGTCTCACTTCTAGTGTCTGCCTTGGCAGTCTGGGCATGGCTTGTGGGGCCTCTTAAGGAAGTCTCTCTTATGCTGGCCTGGCTTCTGACAACAGCAGCAGGTGAACCTCATCATCATTGAGCTCTTCTTGGAGCCCAGAGAATCAGACTTAGGATGTGTTTTGAGGCCACAACAAAGGCAGCCATTTTTTTTTTTTTTTTTTTTAATCTCTTTGCTTTCTCTCCCTGATTTTCTCCCAGTTCCAATTATAGGACACTTGAGAAATAGTTTTTACTGAAGTATCAAGTGAGTTGTCTGGAGCAAATTCTATCTTCTGTACCTCTTTTCTAATATATGGAGCTGACTGAAGAATGAACTTACCTGTAAGAGTCATCTGCCTCTCTATTGAATTAACATTTTAGCAAGTACGCTTTACCAGCTCTTCTATCAAAGGTTCTAATCAAAGAGTGGCATTCACCTTTCTCTTGAAAAACAACTGAAAGGTTAAAATAATTAGAAAGCTTGGTTTTAGTTCTTCAAGAATACACACTTGAAAGAAAATGTCTTTTCCAGTCTCTTGCCCAGCTATTAGGCTAGCAGGGCTCTGACTACTCAGGCTCCAGTGGGACCAGGTAGTATCCACTAGTTGTCTGTCTTTTGAATGTTTAAAATTAACAATATATTTATCTCCAAATGCAATGGAAGCTTGTCATGCTGCCCCCATTTCCATAGAAGTCAAAGCTTGGTTTAAGATTAATATTACATCTCTCCAATCTAGTTCATAAGTCTGAGTAAATTGTCTAAAGATATCAATGTACCTATCAGGTCATCTAAAGATTTTCTGAGATCTGACTTTATCTGTTTTAGGTCACAGAAGAAAAGGCACGTGAACTCTGGAAGTTCTAAATTGCCTATTTACTTCTTTAAAAGCTATTATCCTTGAAAAGCTTGCATAAACCCAGCTGAGGATGGGCATAACCCTGTAGAGGACTGGACTACAGTTGGCCTAGAATCCCTGTCCTCTAGACTAGAAAAGTAAGTAGGGGAAACCTTACTTTCAGCAATGGTGGGCAAGGCTGTGATTAAGAACTATCTTGTCCTTAGGCTCCAATGGTTAGGGAGGAACAGCCTTAGGCTCCAGGATGGTGAATGTCTTAGGCTCCTGAACTGCCTGGTTCTCCTGTAGCTCACATCTACATTTCAAAACTTAAATAACAATAATCTTCTTAATGCAAACAAAATCTGAACATAAGATTTCTTTTTATTTTCCTTCTTTTTACAATATCTTTCTAATTGTAAAACAGTGCCATAATCAATACTTTCCTCTGCATTCCATTTCTATTAAGCAACTCTTTTTCAGTGTAAGGACCAAACATCTTCTGGTGTCTAATGAAAAACTCTAAAGGAGTAAGGCTTTGACTGTGAGACAACCTGGAATTCAATAGAAATTACCTCTTTGGGTGTCTCCACCTTCTTTCTAATTGATTCCTCCACACAGGAATCCCTTGAGTAGCCCTCTCCAGAGCAGGTGGATGCTTCTATTGGAGAGAAGGGAGACAAGATCCCACCAGCCTAACCACCCTCGAACTGATGCTCAATTCCCATCTCCTGAAACAATCACAAACCCTTCACTTACTCTTGCTGAATATTTGTAAGTGTAAGTTACAGTTGGTCTGGTGACAGGAATGTCTACAGAAGGAAGCACAACTGTTACATGAAAAGGTCAATTGGAAGTGAGACCTTTTCAGGCTACAGAAGTCTCTTCTAGAGATAGATAGAACTACTGACTGGAGAGATTTGGCCCCGTGCACTGAGCCAAGTCCCCAGACACTTGGGTTTTCCATCTAATCACCTAGGTAAAAATTTTCAGCAACTGAACAAGATTTGAATTTGAAGCTCACAGATGAAATTTATATTTTATCATCTAGCATCACATTTTACACGTTGGTAGAAACATTTCAAGGCTGACAAAAATTTCTTTCTCTTAGTTAATGTGTACAGCATAGATGTAAATCATTTCCCTGATAGCCTCTGTAAACTGTTGCAAGCTGCCTCAGCCTAATTTTTGAATTAAGTGATTCCACTGAAAACTTAGGGAGAACTCCTAGTTTATCAGCAGAAAGACAGGGAAAAAATTACAATAGGTAAGTGGAGATCTCTCAGTGGTCAAGAGCCAGTTTCTACCAAGCACCTTTAGGTACCCACCAGAGAGTAGTCCTGGCCATGACCTCTCAGGTGTTCAGTTTGTATTGGCCCACACAACCAGAGATCAGTCTCCAGAAAGGAATCCATCAGTTTCTGTGGTCACATTCCATCAGCCATAGGCTTCAATGGGGATTCACCAAAGAACAGCTGGGGAAACCTGTCCTTTGCCTCAAAGATTGGCAGCTACTCTATGAGCATTTACTAGCTGGCAGAGAAACCATTGTTTGCCAAAGTTCTATAAGGGATAGTCAAAAACCTGAACAAGACTGCCTATCACGTTACAGTAATAATTTTAAAGTCCACAACTTGTCTCTTATGCATCTAAATGATAATGAGACCTAGGAGAAAAGGTTAAGATCCTCTTACACTGAAGGTGTTTTTGTTCCATAAGTGTGCTGCTTTTGGAGATAGCTCCTTCTTATGTCACCCAGAAGTCAGTTCTCTTCACTGTGTCTCAGGTTTAGCCTCCTGAAGGAGACCTGCCCAGAACACTAAGCTAGGACATGGCTTTTATATGTGTCCTCCTGGACGGGCATAGTCCTCTTTGTCTCATCTGACCCAGAGATGGGGTATGTGTCCTTTTTCTAAAATGACTTTCCTGTTTTCAGCATTAACAAATGCTCATTTTCTAAGAGTTTCACTTAGTTGGAACAATTTACAGTTTTCCTAATTTTACATGCCTCTAAAAAGGAAAGTACAAAGAGGTGGGAAAATTAGGAGTGAAGTCAAAGAAAGGAAACTGCAACAGAGCAGGCTTGACATTTCCTCTAGCGTGTAGAGGGGAATCAGAACCAGTCTGTCCCAGTGAGACCTGTCCTCCAAGTCTTTAAGAAAAGTTGCTGACCTAATGTCATTAGTTGTCAAAAGGAGCTCCATGTTTCATATATAGGCATGTATATATTCTAAATCTGAGCTAGATTTAAGTTTACATAAAATCCACTAGGAGGGGAGATGGCTCAGTAGAATAAGTGCTTCCCTGGCAAGTGCAAGGGTCTGAGTTCAATCCCTGGTTCCAGGAAAAAAACAAAACAAAACAAAACAAAACACTAGGAGGCTTATTAATGTTACTCTCTTGGGCCAGCCAAATAGCTTAGCAGATTAAAGAAGGGACCTGGGGTTCGATCCCTGAGCCTGCTATGCCAGCCCCACCCCTGGGGAGCACTGAGACCGACAATTAAGACTGGGCGTGGTGGCACACACCTGTAATCCCAGCTCTTGGAAGGCTATAAACAGGTGGATCACTAAGAGTCTGATCTAATAATGAGACCCTAAACACCTTGTAAACCCTTCCCTAAAATACAAAAAATAAAATAAAATAAATAAAAAATTTAAAAAACTAATGTTACTCTCTCTAGCGCTATTGTCTAAAGTCAAGCAAGGAATACCAGTACATTTAGCAACTAGTGCAACATATAGAAGTACAAACAGTCATGAAATGTTCCATTAGAGAAATATCACAACCTTCTAACATTTCCATGTTTTAACTTAGATTTATCAACATTTTGACCAAGATTTTAATAAAATCATATAAGAGAGAAAGCATAAGCAATTGTAAGCAATTTTAACAGAACTATATGAGACAAAACTGTATAAGGAAAAGCATGAACAATTGTGAGGAATGGGCAAAGACATATCAACATTTGAAGCATAAAAATTTGTTACCTCAGCCAGCCCCAATCCAGAATCTATGAAAGAAAAGCAAACTCATACCTTCATCCAATGATCTTGGTGGATGACCTCCAAATGATGCAGGGAATCTCTAAATGATATAGGAGAAAAATGAAACTCCCAACCTGAAACGTACCTGGGACAAGTTCGTGTTCTCTGAAACTGAAGAATGAATTTTAGGAACAAACGGAAGTTATGAGCAAAATATATTTATTGGAAGGAAAGAAAACTCCTGTCCAAGAGAAGGACAGGAAGGGGCCCCAAGTGGGTGGCTCCCCCAAAAGTTTTTTACAATGAAAGATACACTGTCATTAATCTCCCTAAAAATACTGCCCTGTCTTTGATCACACTTATTTATTATTCTTTCCTTTGTCTGAAGCAGTTGTGAAAGTTCTCATCTTTTGTTAGAGGTGTGATTTTTTTAAAAAAAATAGGGAATACTGCTGCCTAGAGCTATCCAAAGGAAATGTAAGTTTGTAAAATATTACCATGTCTTATTTACCTTATTCACAGCCTCATACTGTGAAACTTCATGCTCTTTTGCAAAGTCTAAGTGCCCATGAAAGGTAAACATTTTGAGTCAGTTCAGGACATTGAGAAAGCCAAAATAGTGCAACTAAAGACACCAAAAATTTACTATAATAATTTTTAGATATTGAAACATTCACCCTATTTTTGATCATACCACATATATTTTGACTATATGAGGGTTTTTTTTGTTTTGTTTTTTTGTTTTTTTGGACAGAAGGCTAGAGAGTCTCCTAACCTCTCAGGATTCCTCTCAGTTCAATGTAATCAAATAAGATACTATTTGTTTTCCTATAGAAAACATTGCTAGGAAAGTATTGGTGTTGGCAGAGGGAGGGCACTAAGAAAAGCATTTTATGTTTACATGTCAGTTTTTTGCATATTCCCAATCTATGTTATAAGACAAATATGCATTGCTTTTCTCAATTTGGTAAAAAAGGTGACAGGGAATGATGTTTCTCGCTCACCTCTTGAGAACAGCTTGATGAAAACTGATGAGCAATCGTGAAGTAGCCTACAAGAACAACCCTGAAGTGTAATTGCCAATGTGGTAATTAAGAATTCATTATGAATGTCAACATAGGAACCAAGGGTCCCATTTTACCTAGATGTTTTATAACTGAGAAAACACTGTCACTAACATATTAAGCAACATTTGTTTCTAGAATGGTCTCTGCTGTGAAAGTTCGTATTTTCAATGTGGATGCAAGGCACACATAAGAAGATAAGTGAACAGATTGCCTAATGCTAAGTGCTAAGTAAGTGCTGCAGAATCTTATAAATCCAAAAGGTAGAAGGTCTGAGATCAAAGATCAGGGCTGTAGGGAAAATTTTTCACAAGAAAGATGAAATTTATTTGAATTTTAGAAAGAAAACTCAGCTGAGAGAAAAAGGAAGGAGAGATAAATCCATTTAGAGGCATGTGAGCAATCAAATATGTAGAGCAAAGAATGTTTATGATATATTTTAGAAGCAAAGTGGAAAGTGATCCTGGACTAGAGGATTTGTGAAACATAGTAGAAGCAAATGGAGAAAAACCAACAATCTTGTAAGGTTTATTTTATGTGAAATTATGTTTTGTGCATAATTTTTGCACCCACAATGCCTTTGTTGGGTTGAATGCTCTAATGTTATATCAGAGAAACCGAGGCTCTCTCAGGTAGAGCAATTCAGCCACAGTCAGAATCAGAGCAGCAACTCATCTTTTCAACTCAACTTCAAGCCAAAGTCAGATCAGTGAGGATTTGAGAAAACACCCTAAAGAAATTTGAGTTTTGTTGGGTAAGCAGGCAGGTGCATGGAACCTTGACTGTATGGGGAAACAGATATAAACTGAGCTCCCAAAAGTTGGCAGAGGTTTGTAAGATTAAGTGGGAAAGAGAAATGGAGACAGAGCGGTCATGTAACAGTTTCTGCACAAGCCACTTAAAATCGAAAATGGAAGCACTGAGAATGGAAGAGGAAAAAAGTGCAGGACTTTTCCAAGTAAGTTGGTAGGTTATGCTATCAGCACTGTTTTGAAAAATTAAAACTTTAATATCTTGAAAAAACATGGTTGGTTTTGTCTGTGCAGATAAAGAATATGAATGAGGAGGAAAATTAAAAGATTATGTAAATACTTTAAGATGGAGTAATTGAAATAGACATCAAACACAGAGACAAAGAAGTTTAGTAGATGGGCTCTAAAGAGGGGGAGAGAGAAGCATGGCTACTTTTGGGTAAGGTGAGTGGAAGGATATTGAGTCATCCAAATAGGGATACCTGGCAGGATACAGTACTCTAATATACTGCTGAAATATGCCAGTGACCTTGAAGGGCTGTATGTGCTGGGATTAATGTCAAGAATCTGGAATTTTCCAGTTATAGCTGGTCCTTTCTAGAGGATTGAGCCTGCCTTTAGTTGCTCTGTAATTAAAGAGAATTAGGTTTAAATCTGTGAAAAGGCAATGGAAAGTTTGGAAAATCAGAGTATGAAGAAAAACTTTATAATAACATCTGCAGCAGGACCTGCCTTTAGTTAAATCCTCAGTGAAGAGGAATTTACATTCTTCTTGGGTGTTGACTCCATACTTGATGATTTTCAGAATTACCCTCCTAGAATGACATGAGCAGAATGGCTGGATACAGCTCAGGAAGACTGAGGCAGAATCACGGAGATGAAAAGAAGCTTTAAGGTGAGAACATGTTTTCTTTCTGAAGAATCTGACAAAAGAAAAAGTATATTCTTGTATTTTGATTAAATCACAGTTCTGTCTAAAACCAGAAGGAAAGACTATGTACCCTTACAGAATTCCTTCTGGGTACATGATTATATTTGGAATTGCACTTAGCAAGGGTGAGACCTTAGTTCTGGTTTAATCTCTGGTCCTCTGCTCTTTGGAGGGATGAGGGCATCAACAAACACAGACCACTTTCAGTTCCTTGTATGCAACTACAGTGCCCAGACATTTCTGCTGTCCTAACAATGAACAATTTTCTCCACAGAATACTGAAGGTCAATCCATGTATCCTATTTTGAGCTATTTACACTACTTAAGCTTCTTTCCCTTTCTAGATTAACATTTCTCAGACTTGATTTCAGCCTTAAGAAAATCTTTATTTTTGGAAAGTTCTAAAGAAAATCTGTTGCACTATTTTTGAGTTTTCAGAGTGAAAAAAGTCAACGCTGCTAAAAAAAAAAAATTAAAGTTCTTTGATGCCTTGACTACACAGATAATTAAAAACTGTCTTCTCATGGAAATTCTAATCTAGCATGCTTGTTGATTTTAGCAAAAAAAAAAAAAAATCAATATTGCAGAGTGACAACATTGGTCCTGATTTGCTATGTAACAAACTACTTCAAACTTTACACCAGAAGCAACACATATGACAACCTCACAATGGTTCTGCGTGAGGATGACCCAACATGACTGGGTTCCCTGCTCACCTCTCCATTGTTGTGATTAAGGTATCAGGGAGGCCACAGAGCTCATCTGGGAGTTCCTCTTTCCAGGTCACTCAAGTGACTTGCAGAATTTCATTCCTGGTGATTCAATGACTTAGGACCATGTCTTCTTGCTAGCTTCAACGAGGTTCTGCTCTAAGCTCCTGGACACAAACAACCTTCTCTATAAGCTGCTCACAGCATTGCCCTTGCTTTTCCCCTACAAAGTCAGCCAGAGAAGACTCTGCTTTTAGGGTCTTATCTTACTTGATCAACCACTCCTAGGTTAAGACCAACTCAAGCACAACCTTGACGGCATCTACAAGACTCCTGTTCTGAGCAATGTAGTGCAATCAGGCAGTAATCTCTCATAACCGCAGGGGCCCATCACATTCAAGAGAAGGGACTTCGACAAGAAGGGTCACTGGGCCTTATGTCATTTTAGAATCTGTCTGCCACACATAATAAAATAAACTTGCTTTAGATCATTAAATGCTATTGCAGTATATATAATTCTTCATCAAAAATTAAAGTCAAATTTAATTGCATAGTTGAAGCAAACCACGTACTCCTCAGAGGTGGGAGTTCCTTTCTTTGTGCCTCCTACAGTTTGGATCTGGAATGTTTCTCAAAGACCCTTGTGTTTAAGGGAAGGTGCACAGCCTGTGGCTCTACTGCAAGGCGGGAAAACCTTCAGGATGCATGGTCTAGTGCGCAGTCCTAAGTCATTTTACCCTGAAGGGAACAGTGGGGCCCTGATCTCTTGCTCTTTGTGTCTTTTACTTTTTAGCCTCCATGGGATGAGCAGCTTCCTTTGCCACACTCACCCTGCCATGGTGCACCGCCTGGGTGTAGGCACAGACACACCGAGCCAGCTAACCACAGACCAAAACCTCTGAAACCGTGAACCAAAATAAATTATTTTCCTTTCCTCTGTTAATATTTATCATCTCAGATATTTTCTTTAAAATAGTAAGGAAAAGCTAACGTAGTGCATAAGAAAGTTAACTAGAAGCTAACTCTATGTTATGCTTTAAGAAGGAGACTCTTATTCATTCACTCAACTAATATATATGTACTATATATATATATATATAAAACATTTTTTGAATTACATGTGATATGCATATCATATATATGTAATATATATTTTATTACTGTATGGTATAATATGTATGCTCTATGATATACAAGTATAATTCTATATTATAATTATTATAGAACATTATAGAATACATTATATAATTATATAATAATTATTATTATTATTATTATTATTATTATTTGTGGTACTCAGGATTGAACTTGGGACCTTAGGCTTGCCAGGCAGGCGCTTATGCCCTAGAGCTATCTCCCCAGCCCTAGAATTATATTATGCATATTTTATAATTATACATAATATCTGTGTACATATATATTCTTTATATGAGTCAGATACTATGCTGAACAGTGCAGAAACATGATAAGGAAAGCTGGTAGATGTGTTCTGTGTCTTTGAGAAGATTTGAAGACTGGTAAGAGTGACAGGAAAGATTTTCAAAGTGGAGGACATAACATTTGCAAAAGCCCTGTGGAACAAAAGAGCATGATGCACTTGAAGAAGCACAAAGGTTTTTCAAAGGAGGCTGACTTGGTTAGGGTAGAGAATTACATAAGCAAACAGATAAAGCAGAACATTTCAGACTATGATAAAGATTATGTTCTCAATCCCAGGAGCAAAGCAAGTGTGTGCAGAGTTTTAGCAAAGTAGTATGATCGGATTTGCACTTTGAAGCAATCTCTCTCACCTCAGGATGAAGAATGCATTTAAAGCTGACAGGACTAGAGGTAAGATGGCTAAGTAGAACACTACTACAATGGCCCCATTAAAAGGACCAACTGCATGAACTAGGGTGCTGGTAGACCAAGGGGAGAAAGGTGATAGAGATGAATGAATCTTAAGGGACACAATTGTAGGATTTGGCATTGAGTTTAATAAGAGGGATGGGAGGAGAAAGGAAAGGGCTTGGGAGGATGCCTGGGCCTCTGTATTGTGCAACTGTATTATTCTCTGAGACTGAGGTCACAGCAATAGGACCAGGTGTGTTGTGTGGGGACAAGGAAGTAATGGCAGATGGAGAGTATAAATTTGTTTTGGATGCTTTGTTTGTGAGATGCTTTGCTACATTCAAGAAAATATATCAATAAAGTTTTTGTACATAAGAGTCTGAATCTAAAAATAGAGGTTTAGGTTAGAGATAGAAAACAGTGAACCCAACTATACTAATTTTGTGGAGTGAATCAGTGGCTTAAAATAACAGAAATTATTTGCTTACAATCCTGGAGGTCAGAAGGCTATAATGAATTGCATAAGGCTAAAATGAACAAGTTAGTAGTTAGTGGAGGCTCTAAGGCAGAAGCTATCCCTCACTTCTTCCAGCTTCTAGAAGCTCTCTTGACCTTTTCCTTCTATTCAGAGTTACTCGTGTGGCGTCTTCTAATCTCTGGTTGTTTCCACAGGATTCTCTTTTACAAGTACTTTTATGATTACATTAGGCTCACTTAGATAATATGGGATAATTGTCTCCTCTCTTAATCATGTGTGCAAAGTCCTTTTTTCTGTGTAGGTCAATAAATCCAACCTCAACTTCAATGGAACTGATAAAACAAAACATGGAAGAACTTGAGTTCTGACATTGTTGAAGGTCACTGAATGAGAGGATGAGTAGTCACTGAGTAAAGTGGGAGAATGGGTGGAGGGAAAAGAAGCATGAAGCAAATGTCTATCTGCATCTCTTTTGCTCAACTATCTGGAATACTGCTTTTTGTGGCTCAAGGCATCTATAGCACGACTTTAACACCCTATGTTGTAGTTCTAAAGGCAGCCAGGAACAGGGAGATAGTTCAGTACATAAGTACTTGACTGGCAAGCACAGGTCCTGAGTTCAATCTCCAGTACTGCAAAACAAACAAACAAACAAATAAATAAATAAAATATTCAATGTTATGTCTAAAATGTTTGATATTCAGACAGATAGTGAGGTTAAGCTCAACTGTCTATGTTATAGGGTAATAATATCATTAAACTTCTCTTCTGGAAGGTTAACAACTTAAGTTTGCAGACCAAAAATTAGTAAAAAGAAGGATAGGCAACATTTTGGCCCTAGCCATTCAGGGTCAGTGAGGACTCAGGACATAAATAAACCTGTACTGTAACATCCTGTACTCAGTGTTGTCCCAAATTTTCTGATCAAGGAGATTATGGAGCCACAGAGGAAAGTGTCGATGATGTAGAGTGTGCCTAAGGAGAGTCACATGGAGAGGAAATGTTTTCTCAGGCTTTCACAGAGAGCACATTGGCCAAGCAATGGCCGTGACTCATCCACATGGCTGACACTGACAAAGGATCTACAAACTGCGGTACAGGGTTTCAGGGTAAATCCTGAAGGGATTTGACTGACCTCGGCAGATCCAAAAGTTGCATTTCTTGTTATATAGGTCTTGCTTTATCTTGATCTTAACCATCCAGCAGAAAAGTATAAAAATGAGGTATAAAAAGTAAAGTCATATTAATATGTTGAGCTGTAAAAGGCTCAAGTCAACAACTTCGGACATCGCCAGTCCTATGGGTAACCAACTACTATTATGGACTACTGGAGTATATTGGATTCTTTTGCTGAATTCACATACCTGCAATATTTAAATGGCAATGTAATACCCATCTCTGACAAAACTAAACAAAAAAGCGATATAAATGAAGGACCATTTTGTATCTGTATATACAAAATAGTTAGGATAGATATACAGCTACTTTCTCTTAATTCAGTGAGAAGAAACATTTGTACTAATAGTGTTGGACAGGATATCATGTCGGCATCCTGTACTATAAATAACTACTATGAAGGCAACAATATGTAATGTATTAATTATTGTAACTGTCCTACTAACCTATTTTGAAACTGTCCATTGCTATTTGTTTCTCAATGAAATTAATTTAGAAAAATAAAATAAAGGCAGCCAACTTCTGGCTGAATGGAAAGGTTGTCTTTGGACCCTCCATGCCTTTGGTGGTTCACCTCTTTCAGTGTTTAGAGTGCAGCTGATATCTTTTAACATAGCAATGCTTCATTCCAGTCCCAGATCAGTTTGATCACTGCACTTTCTATGCCCACACAGATGGGTATAGTTATGTATAAAGTTCTGATTATGCATATTCATCATCTTTAGTATTCATGTAAGCTATGGAAGGTAAGTTTTACTTAATTTTTCAAGTAAGAAAACAGCTCAATAGATCGAATTACTAATTACTGAGCATCTAGTATGTTCCAGATGTGTCATACATCATTACACTTTTATACAACTTTGAATAATATTGTTATCATTACTTCCTTTCAAGATGCAAAGCAACAATATCAGAGAAGTAAAACAATTTTACTAAGATTACTAAATTGGAAAGATGACAGAATGGATTTTTTGTGGTACCAGGGATTGAGCTCAGAACCTTGAGCTTGCCAGGCAAGCACTTATTCCACTGAGCTATCTCCCTAGCCCCAAGAAATGGATTTTTAAACTTAAGGTTCTTTCTTTCTTTCTTTCTTTCTTTCTTTCTTTCTTTCTTTCTTTCTTTCTTTCTTTCTTTCTTTCTTTCTTTCTTCTTTCTTCCTTCCTTCC
>NW_004524826.1:2430574-2444481 GCF_000260255.1 Octodon degus | reverse complement strand
CCTGAGTCTTAATTGACCTTAGAAGGCTAGGGCCAAAATGTTGGCTTTCCTTGTAGCCCTCCTTTTTCTCTAATTTTGGTCTGCAAACTTAGGTTGTTAACCATCCAGAATAAATCCTTCTTTTCCTAACATCACAGATTCCCCTTCCACATACCCCGCATGATGCTTTTGCTGCTCACAGTCGCCTGCCATAGCAGTATGTAGGGATCAGTCCTTTCTGCTTCAGCCCACAGCTTCAAACTGAAATTGTCTTCCTCGACAGCTATTATTTTATTTAATGCCTTTTCTCTTAAACTCACCGGTCTTTGCCTTCAGCACAACTTCAGGCTCTCTCTCTCTCTCTCTCTCTCTCTCTCTCTCTCTCTTTCTCTCTCTCTCTCTCTCCATTCCTTCCCTTCTTCTCTTCCTTCCCCTCTCCCCTCCACTTCTTTTCTCCACCCCCCCCCAACCTTCCCAATAACTAAGCTTGGGCCAAATGATCAGTCATGGAACCTACTTTCTTCCCTGACACTCCAGAACTTCACATCCCATCATTCTACCTGTTCTGCTTTGAAGAGCCCCACATCTGGTTAAACAATATCCCTCTTTATGTGTCATACTTCTATTCCTTGACTGGTGCATTTTGCAAAACAAATAACACAACACGCAGATTAAGCAGCTCTAACTATTCTTGCTCTCCACCCTCAGCCAGGTACCCAGACACAGGAACAATTCTTCCACTTATCTCCAACTGATACTGCTGCACAGGACAGTTTTGCTTTCTTTGTGTGGCATCTCTTTGTCCCATTCACCCACTATTGCCTCCTTATTTTGTGGCAGTTGTTAATTCCTGCATTGAAAATCTGAGTGACTCTTATCATTATTTTAATACATATTCACCAAAAAACTATTCCAATCCTTTTATGCTAATTATTTGTTTGGGCCACCCAATATGAAGATCTCATCTTGCTTTGAATGTCCACCTTTCTTTGAATTTACTTACTTTTTGCTTTGAATTTACTTACCTTTCTCTGCTCCTTTCCACAACTCAAAAGGATGAAGAATTCTTCACGTTTCTTAGGCATTTACACTTAATCTCATGCCCTCTTAGTTTTTTTTTCCAACCTATTTCTACTTTTTTTATTCTGCATGTTTTTGATTTTGAATGGCTCTACCTAAAATTCTGATTCACTATCTTTTATTCTAAAATTAAAAAAGCAAAACCTTATGCTGATCTTATTGCCCCTTCAAAAGATATCCCATCTTCCCCTTGTTTATTTTTAAAAACCTGCTTTGTATATTTTACCACAAATTAAAACTTTAGCCTCCAGCAATCTGATTACACTTCCTCTGCCTGAACTTGGTTCTCTTATAGGTAACTCTTGACTTAAAATTGCTAAAGCCCAGAATTTTTCTTGATGTTTGTAATATTAGCTCTTTGCTTTCAAACTTTTAAGACTACCGTTACACAATTAAATTGTACAAATTAGAATTTTATTTCCAATGTCTCAGCTTGGAGTGGTATAAACCTTTCAATTTTGTTTTTCTTTTCTTTATTTTGATGATTTCTGGCCCTTTGAGGTTTTGCATAGATTGTAAAATCAGCTTATCAGTTTGTACATAGCCACACTCACTGCTAAAATTTTAACTTTAGTTGGGGTTGTACTAAATGTATATAGTTTGGTTTTGGAGAAAATGTACATTTTTACAATATTACATTTTCTAATCTATAAATATGATATATACAAGTTTACTTTTATTGTTCTTGACAACATAGATTTATCCCCAAGTTATTGCTGTTCATTGTCATTTTGTAAATTTTGGTTTCAAATAGAATACAACATAGACATTAAATATATTTCTATATGTTAATCTTTTATTTAGTAAACTTGCTAAATTAATTTTTAATTTTACATCAGAGATTCCTTAAATTTTCTATTTACATGATTCTGTTGTCATTAAAAACCAATAGTTTTGTCTCTTTCTTTCTAAGAATTTTCCCTTTATTTCTTTCTCTTATGTTAATGTCCTAATGAAAGCATCAAAAACAACACTGAAGTGATGATTTCAAGCATCTTCAAGAGTTTCAGTATCTTGCCAGTACCATAGTTTAAAGTTTTTAATCGATGCCTTTTATTAGATTAAGAACTTTCTGAGCTAGTAAATTTTGTTAAATAATATTTCTGCATCTACTGTAATATTTTTTAAATTTATGTATTTGGTACAGAGTGTTGCTATGCAGCTCAGACTCATAGTGATCCTCCTCTTTTAGCCTCCCCAGTGCTGAGATACAGGCATGTGACACCATGCCTGGTTTTGGTGGCCGACTTGGCAGGCCCGGGGCAGGGCCAACATGGCATGTGATGCCAGGGATCAAAACTGGGTGCTTGCGCTTAATAGGCAGACACTTAGACAGCTGAACTATCTCGCTGGCCCCATACTGTGACGATTTTAATATTTTTTCTTTTTTCTATTGATATTGAGAACCAAATTTCTAACTATTAAGCAAGCTTTGCTTTGCACAATTAACTATAACTTGGATGTAAAACACTTTTATGTAATATTTAATAGTACTTTGTTTAGAACATTTGTATCTAAATTCCGGATTGACTTACAAGTTTTCTTTCTTGTAATGCACTTGTTAGGTCAAAGTATCAAGAATATATTGAAAAAATAAAAGCTTTAGGAAGTGTTACTCTTTTTTTAAATTCCCTTGAAGACTTTACATAAGACTATTTCTTTTCAATGAGTAAACTTTAATTCTTAGGGCACTGAATTCTTAGAGCTTAGAGTAAAACTGAGTGAAAGTACAGAGTTGTCATGTCACGCTTACCCTCCGTGCTGTGAAAATTCTATCTCAGTGTGTTATACTTGCTGCAGCTGATGAGCCTACATAGGAATATGGCCATTCAAAGTCCATAGTTCACACTGAGGGCTGCTCTTCATCTTGGGGGCCTGTGAGTTCTGAAAAATGTACGCTGACAATGCACTACCCAGGTGGTAGCATGTAGAGCAGCTTGTCTGTTTCAAAAGCCCCTTGACACTATTAATTCCTCGCTCCCTCCTAACCACTGGTAACCACTGATCATCATTTTATGGTTTTTATAGATTTACTTTTCCTAGAATGTTACAGTTGAAGTCACACAGAATTCAGCCTTTGTGGACCAACTTCATTCACTTTGTAAGATGCCGGGAGCCCTTTCTAATGGCTTGATACTTTCTTTCTTTGCATCAGTGACTAAGGCTATTCATATTTTAATGTCTGGTGCAGGCAAGTTGTTTCCAACTAAAGCCTGAACAACTCCAGAACATAAAGGCTTACCCACAAAAATACTGGCTGACCCCTCAAGTGCTTATTTCTGACGGCAGCTCCCCCTTCTCAGCTCTCACTATCCTTTCTCCAGAGCTGAACATATGTTATCACCAGCAGAAGGCTGTTTCTGGAAAGGATAGCCCTTGGTAAGTGCTTATGAAACAATTAAAAGAATAAATGAGGAAATAAAATTTTACTATGTCTGAATTTTGCAGGTTTACTTCTGATCCAACCAGTATCCCCGAGGCATTTTGAAATTGGAATGGCTTAGATAACTTAAAATAAAGAAATGTAATTCAAATTCTCCTCAAGATCTCAATGTGAATTAGATTCTTGGAGACAGAACCTGGGCTATTTTAGAGCATTCGTGTAGGATGTCTTAAGTGAATTCGTTCAGCTTGCTGATAGATCGCAATTATGCACATTCTATAGCTAGAAGACAGAAGCAAGTGTGCTAACCATGGTGGGGTCTCTTTTCTAAGAGGATAATAGGGACAAAACCTTACACACAAGTCCGCTGCAACTGGAGGCACTAAGGAAACTTCTCAAGGAGTCTGATTTGCAATGTGCATGCCAAGGAGGCCCACGACGTGGCTAAATTCCAGAGCAGCAGCCTCTTCAGTGCTAACTGGGAACACTTATCCATGGGGAGCAAGGCCCTGACATCCGTGACATGCATCTGTGGCTCAGCAGGAAGGCTGACATTTATTTCCTTGGACAGACTTTGGGGGGCAGTTTTATCCTGCAGCTTGGGACAAGTTTCCTCTGCAGAGGGCGGGGCATGGATGGGTATATGAGAAGCACAGCTGGATGGAAGCACCTATCTTCATGGTCAGTTCCTTTCCATTCTTGCACAGCCTCCCTGGAGCAGCACACTCCCTAACTCAAAGCTTGGGCCAATGGTATAGGAAGAAGTTGCTACCGCACTGGGTTGAATGTGGGAATGTTTTGTGTATATGAGCTGCTATGCAAATATAAAACATCATCATCTTACATATTATGCTGTTATTGTTGCTGAAAACTGTCCTGGTCAACAGTACAGGTATAGCTAGCAAGCCCTGGATCCCTGCCACACTGTCCCCAAAGCTAATCTTTTTTCCTTTGCATTTCCCTCCAGCTCAGCTTGGCCTCCAGTTGCAAAGTTGAGTTGCGAAGATATTGAGCATGGTTGCCTGGCACGGTGCCTGTGACAAAGTCAATCATGCAAATTAGCTGTTAATTTAAGAGGAGTTAAGAGAATTTAGAAACTTAAAATGGACCCAAAAGAAATAGAAATAAAAATAGGTTTGGGGGATTAGGAGGAATACATTTTGGGTTTCATTTTTGTAGAGAGTTAACTCATTGTGATGCCTACAATTTATACAGAAAGCTGTATTTTTTGAAGCATGTTAAAATCCTCATCCATTTGATCCTCAGAATAACCATATGAAGACAGCAAGATAGCCTCTTCCTCCAAATGGGAAAACAGATATCCATGCAATTGCCCATGGTCCACTGGGAAGGCAGGTGGACCTGGGTACTGGGAGTTGCTCTTCTGGTTCCAAATCCTTTCTACTGCAGTGTAGAGTCATGATTTAAAATACTCCAGAGTATTTGGGATATGATATTAAATCAGTTTTCATTTTACTATGGTGTACCTTAGGCAAACATAGTACATGTTGGGGCAGTAAACTTCCTTCAGGTTTGTGGGTGCTTGGCTTTTGTGGTAGAGTTAATCCCTAAAATTGTATTTAATCGAGAAGGTGCCATTGTAAGTAAATCCTAATGTAAATTCATCCTTCCTCTTCCCTTCCCATAGTGGGATGATTTTATCAACCATTGTGCTTTAGTGCTGTGCTGAATTCCTTAGGGAGCAGAGAAGAAGGCAAATACTTGTTCCAAGAAGTCATAAATATAGACTGAATAAATGCACAAGCAAGGGTTGTGGTATCAGCTATCTTTGAAAGAACATTTCAGAGAAAGGAGAGACCTGAGACTAAGGGTAGTATAGGAAGCAGATGTCTTTTAAAGATATCCATGTGTAGATGAGGAATACAAGAGAGTAAAGTGGGAAAACATGCATTTCCAAAAGATAGGGCAGCATTACCCAAAGCTTAGGAATTGTTGGAGGATGTGTGAGCCAGTGAAAACTGCATTAGGAAGGTAAAATACTCATTCAATCTCTTAATAGGAGGGGGATGGCCAGGCCAAACTAAAGGCAGGAACAGTGAAAAGAGGTTAGGCTTGGTGATGTGATGGGGAGCTCTGCTTGCTGTACCTGTACTGTGCACTAGGGTGACTCTTAGAGGAGACGCCACATTCAGTGTTGGTGTGTGTGCGTGCGTGTGGGCATACATGCATGCATGCTCAGAGTTGTAAGAAAGTAGGAAAAGGAAGAATTAATACTTTGAGATGGAGAAGATGAGGGTTTCTACCCATGCGCTTTGCCCCTCCCGTGAAATGCATTTTCTTCCTTGTCTGTACAGACTGATTCCTGTCGATTATTTTCTTTTGGGTGACTTCCATTTTATCTTTCCTTTCCTGCCTGGTGCATACTTTTTCTTCATATGGCAGATTCTGTATTTTTAGCCCAGGCAGTTGCTGTGGCAACCACTAGAGCTGAACATTTTGTTTCTGAAGAACAAATACATGCTTAAATAGTCGAGCAAATTTCTGTTGTTCAAAGGAGCTGAGATTTCTAGCATATTATTCAGACCATATGAGTGAAATTGATTTTCTTTCCTTCACTTTTAAGGATTACCATAGTGCTCACATTGTTCCAGGGCTGGGGGAGGTGAGGATTAATATTTACATCAAATGTGCTAATCTCCTTTCAAAATGGAGAATAAGGAATAGTGTTTTTTTTTTTTTTTAATGTTTTCTTTTCCCACCAACTTTTTGGAAGATCTCAACATGGACTATATCACATGCTGAAGACGGTAGCTCATTTCTTTTCTTGCCTCCTTATGATGGGAAGATGCATTAAGAAGGTGCTCTTGTCTAGTCTTTCAGTGAAGAGCACCATCCCTGTTGTGTCTAACTTAGACCACAGACCATGCTGGCATTGGAAAATGGATTTTTTTTTCCAGTATTTTGACTTTTGTCCAAAGAAATTGTAGGAAATACACTCATTTTGTGTGAATATTCCTTCCCTGCCCAAGAATATTTCATATACACACAATAGCCTGTAGACTGCACACTTGTCTCCATTCTCTTAACCGTTTCTTGAGCTGATTCCAACCATCAGAAGTATTTCAAGTACACTGCAACATTAAAAAGGGTCTGTCACACATTTAGATAAGGAGTTCTTAGCTTGAGTTCAAGAGTTTGAATGAAAAAAATTAGAACATTATTTTATATTAACCCCTAGTTGAGATTTATCATTCCTTTCCCTTAAAAATAAGGTTAAAAAACCAAGTCTAATGGTGACTCCCCACTATAAACTGTTGCATTATGATTGTTGAACAGTTGTGTCAAAATTTCGTGCCTAACCATCACTACTTTAAAGTTAGGATAGTTGCTGCATATGTAATGTAGCTCAATATTGTCACTTCTTGAGTTCATTAAGAATATATATTCTATAGAATTTTTGATGTTTAGTATTTTGAGAACTCTATTCTAATGTTAATGCTTTCTTTTGAAATGAAGTATATTTTATTATATGCATTTTAAGACATCATACAAAAGAGAGTCTTTAGGTTTTCTCAGGTTTCCAAAGGGGTCTATGACACTCACGAACTTCTCATATACACGTTTATACTCTCACATTGCCACCTCTATATTGATGACATGGTGTGTCATAAGAAAATAATTCCCTGAAACATTGAGTCATGTGTTTCGGTAGTAAGATTTGGATCTTGTCCAAGACCCTTGTGTCTTTGGAGCACTTATTTATGAAGGCAGTCTTTCTGTCACCCAGGACATGTTCTGTACCATGTTTATGGCTCTTGAGAGCCACAGGTGTGACTGATAATTCAGAGATAGTCTTGTAGAAAGAGATGGCATTAGTCAAAGGAGGGCCCAAGATCAGGGATCATTCTGGGTATTTCAAGCAGCAGGAAATTTAACATAAGACATTGCGATTTGAAGCTGAGAGAAGGTTAAGGAAGCTCCTCACCTTGGTGTTCTCTAAATTGAAGAATTTAACAAACTGCAGAAAAACATCAGTGATGTTTTCAGTTGCTGCAATACCAAATGATATGATTTGCACATGGACACATGGGAGGTGCTGGACAGCGTCACATCACCTATCTTCTGAAGTCTACACAAGTCATCCAACTGCCCTGACTGGGATTCTAAGAAAGGTAGACTTCCAGTCTTCAGCTTCAGGAAAGCAGACACAGCCTGGGGGAGGGGAGTGAGGAACAGAACAAGCAGGGTGCCAGATGCCAGGAATAATCCAGCACACTCACTCACCTAGTAGAAGGTGGTATTGGGGAGAGGGATGTGGGTTTGTATGTTAGGATAGCTGAGCTTTAATAACCTCAATTTTGTGCCTTTTGAGTATTTCACAATTGTCTTCTGTGTAACTCAACCTTTACATGTATAAAGGTTTCTCTTTTATTCTTTCTGTTTTTTTTTTTTGTTGTTGTTGGGGCTTGCACTTGCCAGGGAAGCACTTATTCCACTGAGCCATCTCCCTGGCCCCAAGATTTCTCTTTAAAGCTAGACTACATTAGTGTTTAAGGTCCCTTTAAGTTCTAAATCTCAAAAGTTCTGGGGATGTAGCTCCTTGGATATCAGTTTCTGTAATAAACTTGAAAAAAGATGGACTGTTCTGCTCATAACTGTTGATGAATGAAAGCATCCATGAAAAGTAGAGCCTGCTGAGCAATGGACTGAGAAATTCCTGAAGAATTTCTGAGACTTACTTATGCTCCACAGGTAGGATGTCCATCCTTCCCAATACCACACGACTGTTGGCTAACATCTTTATCCTGCTGCTTAGTCAAACTACCAGATGGAAATGAGCAAGACTAATTCCACAAACCACACTTGAGGGTTTGATTGCTTTGTTTGGAAGTCTCATCAGTTATGTGCAGCCATATGAGAGTGTTCTAGAGATAGTGTCTCATTAACTCAATGACATCTATGCATGATGTAATCAACCATTTGAAAAATCTTTTGTTAATTTTATTCATATTCATCTTCACCATTTCCCCCATTTCTTGTCACCTGCCAAGGGATGGAAAAACATGTAAGAATAAAAGTATCCCGAGTACCCCCATTTTTCAGAGAGATGTGAATTGGATAGCAAAGATTTTGCTGCTGCTCCTTCATGATTTATCAGCTGTCTACCAGGCTCCTGACCAAGGCTTCTGTGGAAAGTCCTCTTTGGTCCCACAATCTAGTGCCCCCTGTAGGCCAAAGCCACTATGGCAACAAGTCTGAGATCACTCTCCAAGTCTGGGAGTATAGGGTTTTCATTTATCAAGTGAATGCTCCATATAGTACATTTTGCCTGGCCAACCTTAAAACTTGAGTTTATTCTCTCTAAAAAGAAAGGATTATTTGCAGCCTAGAGATCTGACTTAGCAAGAATTTCCAATAAGAAAGGAAATTAATGTTTGATTTCATACTTTACAAAAGGCAGGCTTCAGTTCCCCCAGCATGTCAAAAATTTGATTCCTGTCTCTAGAAGTGAAATAAAGTCTAGGCCCAGGCTTACTGGCACGTTAGCTATGCTGAGAGGATAGCTGGCTGAACAAACCAGTGCAAATGCAATTCTGAAGATCTCTGCTTTCTGTAGCCTACTTTCAGCCCTAAGAGGAAATCAATTGAATTCATTTTTTTAACAGCAACTATTGATCACTTATATGTAAAGATCAGTGCTGGAACTATTGGGGCTTCAGAGGTAAAATATAATTGACTTCTGACGTCAAGATAGAATAGCTGATTGAAATAAATAATAGATCTAAATAATGTTCAAGTAACACTGCAAAGACTGCTACCAAATAGTTACAAAGCATATTTTTTGAAAGATAAGAACTGTTTTTTTCTATGTGAATTTAAAAAGGCATCTGTAAAAGAGAGGAGATTTGAAGGAAATGGGGGAGTTGAATAAGTAAAGAGGAAGATCAGTAAGGGGGGAGGAAATGTTTCATACAGAAACCAAAATTTGAACTGAGGCCCAAAGTTGATGGGTGAAAAAAACATGAAGTGGCCAAAAGTTCAATGTTAATGAGCCAAGAATATACATCAAATAAGTTGTCGTTAAAAAAAACACATGTAAAATAAGGGTTGTATTTATCAATTTACAAAAGTGCTGTGATCAAAGAGGCTCACAGGAATCTAACTTGGTACTTCCTTTAGGAGCACTAAGGCAGTGTTTGCAATGACTTTCTAGAATCCAACTGCCATAAATAATGAGAATTGACAGAACTTGTGACATTAATATCTAGGCTAGACATTAATGTCAACAACAGCTACATCTAATTACCTTTCACGAAACGGCAAACATTGTGATAGGTGTAAAGCAAATGGTGATGAAAGAGACAGATGCAACCCTTGGTCTCAAGATTAAAGCCCATGGGAAATAAAGCTATTCATCTACTCCTTTAAAAAACTGACAAGAGTGACAAAGGGAATTGTGGCATTCTGAGGGAGGACAGAACAGAAACAAGTAATCTATAGATAGGTACTATTCTTCCTTCATGCATGGGGGCCTTGAAGGCACAGGATGACAAAGTAATTTGTCCCAAATTCCCTCTTCCCACTTCTCACAACTGTCTCTGGGGGTGGAAAATGTTGGAAGGTTGAAAGGCAGGAATGATGAGTAATCTCACTATAAATGGAACGTTGATTTTATGGAGATTTTCTTTAAATACTATAGTAGAGAAACACAGGGTGGCAGGAGCCATTGCAAGGACAAAATCTATGAACATACAGTGCTTCAATTTTAATGTCAGTAAGAGATACACAAACCTATTTTCTATGCATTTCATTATTTACAGCTTTTCAAGGATAAATTTCTATGTAAAACAAGATAATTTTATGCAAATCCATTCTGGACTCTAAAACAGAGAATTTCAAAGAAATTTCTTTTTTCTTATTTCCATTTTCTCTTGTGGACTGTGATTTTTTTTTTTTTTTCTGGACTGTGATTTCTCAACTGAGCTACATTCAATTTTATGATTAAGTTTAATATTGATACTTCCTGGTCCCAAAAGTAAGAGAATAGAAGAGAAATTATCAAGTAGTACATGACTTCTCTCCGGGATTTAATTTGTTCTTGGTAATGGCTAATAATTCCTTGGGGGCATAGACTACACATGTACTAGAAACAAGAAAATCTATAGGGTGACATTCATCTTCCTGGTTTATCTGAGTATAACACTACTTCTCTAGTCTTGGGTTTAAAAGAGGAGGCATTTCTAAGCCACACCATATTGGCACCAAAAAAAAAGGGGAAAATGAAGATCTCTGTTTAGGAGATGGTCTGGGATGGTGCCCTTGTTGGGCGAAGACCCCAGCAAATTGCTTGACAAAGCAGCCCCATTTTGCCAGAAGAACCACTTCAGAGTCCTTCAGCACCCAGGATTTTCTTCATTTTTGCTGCATCTATGGTCCAGTCCTTGCCTTTGTGTTTTGGAAACTTTTGTTGTTTTGGTTGTAGCATGGGAGAACCACCTATAGTATGGACAATACTGTCCTGTCTCTTTCACAGCACAGAAGTTCCTCAAGTGGGTGACAGTGGACATCTGTACATTTTCTGATGGGAAACAGATCCTTGAGATAGAAAATGTCAGGACTCTCCAGCTAGTGAGCAATTCAGCTGTGATTTAAAATAACCACTAGAAGTAACAGAGCAGACAGAAAGCACAAACAAGAAAACATCCTTCACTGAAGGACTAGTTTCCTAACTTACCATGTGTTCAGGCTTGACAGAACTTTCTTTTTGAACTCAGACTTAAACAATGTCTGAAAATTCTGTAGTTTTGTCATGGTCACTGCAAACATGGCTAATTAAATCCAAGAAAAAACAGATTCCATAAGAACAATGCTTAGACTTCAGTGGTAGGATTGAGCCATTTGATTTAAAAGTGCCTTGTGTCTTTGATCAGAGATTTCACATGAAAAATACATCTGAATTTATCATTATTGTTTAAAAATTATACTGATAAAATGGAGCCCACACGTGGGAAATCTTTCCTAACTGGCCTTTATTCTTCAGAGTAGAATAGGTGGACCAAGTATAGGTTTCACAAATGAAATGGGTGGTGCCCAGTTAAATTTAAATCTCAGAGAAGCAATAATTAGTTTTAGTATAAGAAAGAGCCAAATATTACATGGCACATACATATACTAAAATCTTATTTATTGTTGGTCTGAAATTCAAGTTTAACCGAGAGTCTTGTTTCATATGTTAAATCTGAGCATTCTAATCATGTGTCTTGAAATCATGAGCTAGTTCTATGTAAGAAATGTAAATAGTATCATAAATATAATACCTTTCCAGGGCATATGCTCAATACATAATTGTACAAGCTGAATAAAGTAGAACATTTTAATATATAGTAAATATAATTGCTTTACTATATATAACTTCTTTCCAGTGCTGGGGATCAAACCAAGGGCCTCGTGCATTCTAAGCAAGATTTTTTCCACTGAGCCACACCTCAACTCCAAAGAAGATATTTTTGTCCTAAGTTGTTATCTGAAGAAACTATAGTTCAGAGGACTTAGTTGAATTTTTCAGGGTCACACAGTCGTTAGCATTGGTGGCATAATTACAAAAGTCTGACTTAAGGTTTCACAGTATTTCTACACAAACATCCCAAAAATTTGAGAAATCTTAACATCAAGAGAAAAAAGTTTTAAGATACAACAATTATACAGCAACAACCAAAAAAAAGGGGGCAACTGGAGGCTTACAGCAGAAACTTAGCCTAAACATTAGTTTTAACAGCTGAATAGAGCTTCAGGTGATTGCAGATGATATTTCTTTGTGAGTACTACAGAGATAAAATGCTAGAGGCAACATACTAAAGGCTACCGTAGTCCAATTTGAAGACAATAGAAAACCAGTTGAAGGAACTTCCTCATACTCCAAACTTGAAACTATGAGAAATCTGAATATATTACTAAACTCAAAAGAAGGAATCCATAATGACATAAAGAGAACCTTCAAGTCAAAAGGAGGAGGGAGTGGCTGAACTACACAGTGGCTTATAGGTCCTGGACGTAATCATCACAGGATGGGTCTGGAGCTTTTTGTGCTCACAGTGCACAGGCAATGAGGTCTAAAGCACTGAGTCACTGAGCAGCTATAAAAGAGGGTCCTCTGATTGCTGAGAATCTTGTAAACAGATCCTGTCTGTGGAAAAGGGGTTAGAAGGACTTTAATCACATCCCTCAGGAACTAGTTATACTCTGGGGCCTATATAGAAAAGCTGTGAACAAAAGGAATTCAGGACCTCAAAATTAGGCAAGTACTATGTATAGACCAAACCTGTCCTACCCATGAGTGCAGGGAACTGGGATTTAGAAATCAGAGCAGAAATGATCAGCTATGGAGAAACCTTAAGGCCCTAGCAGAGACAAATATGAAAACAGCTTGTGAGTTCACACCCGCAGATCACCACAACTGAGACCCATTGACCACAACCACTAGTCAGTGCCAGAGTACCAAGCTGCCAAATGATGCAAGGAAATCCTGAGGGAGATTTGGCAACAAATGATCACTTGAGTGAAAAAGACATCGTCTCCCAAATTTTAAAAGTTCACTTTAGAGCTTCAAAAGTAGAAATAGAAATCGTAAGGTAAACCCAAAATAGTATAAGAAAAACAGAAAAAAAATAAAATATTTAAAAGTAAAGCAAAATATTTAGATTAAAATCTCAAGATATACATTAAGCAGTAAAATATGTACAGACAAAATTAACTAACTAAAGGAAAAGATATAACTAAAATTGCCAGTGTAGGAAAGGGTGTTAGAGAAGTGTTAGAAGGAGAAAAGCTTGTAGAAGTTAGTGAAAAGATTTAATAATCGTATGTTTGAAAAAATAGGGCTAGGACAATATTCAAAAGATATTTTTCATAATCTTTTAGAATTGAATGATATGAGTCCTCACATTAAAATTGTACAAGCAGTCCCAAAGAGGATGAATTTCATGGTGAAACAGTTGAATAACAAAAACAATGAAAAATAAAATGTACTGGTAACAGAGAAAAGGTTATCCACAAGGTCCACAAGGTAAACAGTTCAGAGTTGTAACCCTGTACAACAACAATTAAGTAAAATACAATGATATCTACAAAGTGTTCAGCTAAGCTGTCATTCAAAGATTTAATAAAGTTATTTTTTGTTAATGTAATTTTATGTAAAACCATTTTAAAAAGTTGCTCATATCCATACACATTATAAAAACTTTTTTTGATGATAAAAATCAGAATAGTTACTTCCTTATAACAAATAAATTTTTTTTAGGTACAAATATCTTTTTTTTAAGTCAACAGAAAATGGAAATATACTTTTTAAAGTTTCTAATGCTAGGAGAAGATATCATACAATGTCTTTTTAAATAAATTGTAAGTCTAAGATACAGTATAAATCTTAGAACAAAAATTAAGATTAAGCAATATTCAGAAAATTAAATGTTTCAAAACAATTGAACTAAGAAAAAGTTTTCATGAT
>NW_004524826.1:2421632-2430474 GCF_000260255.1 Octodon degus | reverse complement strand
TAATGTCATATCAATTATTGCTATACTCTCTTTAAGGTAAATGTTTGTTAAAAAAAAAGAAAAGGTAATAAGAGAAAATGAGACAAGAAAAAATATCATTCAATTGTCCTGCTACAATGTTATATATGGTTTGATTTCTAAATTTCTGTCCAAACTTAAGTTTTTCTGAATCCAAAATCTGTTCTCTGTGATACCACAAAATAGTGATAATGAATTCATTAATTTATTAATTGATTTTTAAGCTTTTAGAGTAATATTTTAAATTTACTATTAGCTTATTAATTCAAAATCAATTTATCCAAATCAATTTTAATTTCATCATATTCCTAGGGAAAATTCACATTTTATGGTATGATGGGATATTTGGAGATATAATATTTAAAACCTTATGAATAAGTGAGTTATTTTGTCAGTTAGGATTGAACTTTAAAAACCCAAAGACAAATGGCATAAATAACAAGCTTCTTTATTATTTTTCTTAAGGATTCCTTGTCTAGATATAGAGAAGTTAATTCAATAGCTGGTTAATTCAATAGCTCAATGATTTCACCACAGTCCCAGTGTTTACCCTTCTTTCTGCTGTCATTTACAGGAATTTTTTTTTGGCCTGGCCTGCTTACAATGGCTCCCTAGATGACACCAGATGGCTTTCTCATTGCAGGTGTCTTAAGTAGGTGACAACTTTCAGAGGCAGAAAATGAAACTGCTAGACTTGGGTCCTTTTTTGGAGTAAGCAAAAACTGTCCCAGAGCCTCACTAACAGACTTTGTTAATATATTCTGAGCCTAAATTGTGATGCACACCCAGGCCTACCTAGTCATCTTTCAAGAGGAGTAAAATTAACCATGTTCAATTCAAATAAGTAGCTTCTCAATATATGATCAAAATTAGGTTCCTAACTGAGAAAAGGATCAGAGCAAACAGCCAGGAGGTGAGGATCACAGGCAGTAGTGACGATCACGTGCAGGTATCAGGACTTAGCGAAGAAGGGCTCCAGTGAAGGTCGGGTTCTCCAGAGCAGTCTCATGCCTTCTCATGAGCCCAGCCCTGCTGTGAGTCTTGTAAAAGAAATAAATACTAGAAGTATTTGGGAAAGAATTTTTACATTGCTGTAATGTGCTATTTTTAAAAAAAATCGCTTAGAAAACAAGAAAAAATGCAAATTCTGACATACTGGATCCACTACTGTTATTATACAATGAACTCATGGATCTCAAATAACTAAAGCTCAATCCCCTGGCTCCTTGTTAAAATGTTTGACTTCCTCCGGCAGTTTCTTTTCCAGCTGATTAGGTAGCCTCTACTTCAATACATGTTGTGGCAGAGGACTCACTGATTGCAGTCCATTCCCTTTTGGACAATTCTTTTTTGTTAAGCAGTTATTTCTTATCTCAAACTGAAGATGTATAATTAAATAAACATATTTTTACATAACCACAACTGTGCCATGTAGAAAAAAAATAGGCTTTAGAGTCAGATGAAGGTTTGTTTCTCAGGTTTACTAATGAATGGTTAGAGGTTTGTAAGCTAGGCAATTGCATTTCAATCCCAAATACAAAATTTACCAACTCTGTAACCTTAGGGACTCACTTAGCTCATCCCCCTGGCTCCAAATGCCTTATTTTTCTTATCTTCAAAATGAGTTATATGCTCAATAGAGTTAAGAAAGCCAGTAAATGCAAGGGTGTAATGTTTGAGATAACAAATGTTATTAAAATTAGTCATGAGCACTTATGAAAATAACTTGTACTTTCAAACATTCAATATAAATGATGTAATCATATCTATCTCTGAGATTCACCATGATAAAATGGGATCACAAATACAGAAAACTCAAAAGATGCGTAGCCTTTCATCCCATTTCACTTGCCCAGAGCCTTTGCCATGGTTTGTTTTGTTTTTCTCCTCAAAATTCATGATGAAATATTATCCTCAGTGCAACAGCATTGTGAGGTGTGGCTTTGGGAGGTGAATAGGACATAGACTGAAGGACCTGCTTTCTTGCCCACATACCATGTGGGAGTTACCTTTGTTCTAGCCAGAGAACACAGCAGTGAGCCACCATCTTGGAAGCAGGAAGCAGCCTCATTAGACACTACTGTTAATGTCTTTATCTTGGACTTCTCCACTAGTTCTCCCTTCTGCATGAATCTAGAGGAGTGAGGCTCACAGAATGGGTGAGGACTCTGCATTTATGAGGAGAGCAGGTCTGCAACTCTTGAAGTTCTGATGTTACCACTATTTATATTTCTCTTCCATTGAACTAGAGCAAGGCTGAACATTGGTCACTATTTTACCTGTGACGCACACTTTCTGGCATAAACCTGATGCTTAACATACATCTATGACTGAATTAACTTTTCTCTGTGAAATTCTGTAAAGCACTGAGCATGCCTCTTAACACCCTATCAGCTACTGATATCATCGTTATATAACAAATCATTATATCATTGTTCACACAGATAATGGGATTGGGAAAGTGGGAAATATGATTATTTCAGAGGCCTACAGTGCCTGTTTCCTTTTTCTCTCTAGTTGGAACTTTAAATGTCTACATTTCATCTTCTAAGATGTAAGTCATGGCCACAAAGACTACACAGCACAGTGGGTAGGGAGGATTTAGGGTCACATGTTTCCTGTTTTTCTTTGCTCTGGCTGGAACTTCATTGTCATGTACCCAAGTAGGTTGGGGTTGTGCAAATTGTATTATAAATGGATTAATGAAAGTCAAAGTTTGGTGATTGCTGCCCAAATCACTTATTTTTTTTTTTGCCCTTAAAATAGTTACCAGACTTGCTTGTGAAATATAAAGTATATTGTGTTAAATCAATCATTCTCTGTTTAACCCAGTCTTCTCTCCCTGAGGCCACCTTCAGGTAAGGCCTGGGGTAGAAGGTCAGAGTTTCATGGCATACACTTGCAAAACAAAACAAAAAAACCACAATTTTTTGGAACCTTTTATGTAAAGTTTTCATAGTCATGGGTAAAATTTAATGTTTCTTGAATTTCTTTCTGGGAACAAACACCAAGGTCCGTTCCAGATAGCAGGGTCTAGCTGGCTTTCTCACTCAGGCTTTGTAGGTACTGGGCTATGCTTAGCCGACATATTAACAAACGTAAGGCCTGGTCTAGCCAATCACTGTCTTTGACTTTGGGTGATTCTTTTTTTAAGTCCCAAGCACTAATTTTTCAGACCTTTCCTCCCTGGGAAAGAGGTGTAACCTTTTCCCTCAGTGTATGTCTGCCCAGTATAACAGAACTGTCATCTTGTTCACTATCTAAGGAACCTGTAACTAAGAAGCTTCACCAAACTATTTCTTTGAGAACCATAAAAAAGAAAAGAAAAAAACTTGAATTGCTCTCACTTTTTACCTTAGCTGGACTGGGATGTCCATATAAACAGTCTTTCTTATGACAATTTGGTGGAGCAACATTTGGTCAGGAAGAGGAGAATCATACACATGTTTTTATTTCTCAGCCCCCATCCTTAGCCACCCTCCTCTGCCTGGCCTTTCTCTGAACTTTTTTTGTGACTAGAGTTTGATTGAGGCTTTGTTTTGTGATTTGGGCAAAAGTTTTGGGTCAACCAAGGTCAGTACTCATTTTATCTAACTCAGTCTACCCTGCCCTAATCTCAATGGAAAAAACAAAAATATATTTATATGTACGTCTTAGTTTTCAGTGAGTTCAGTGTTGACAAAAGAGGCCAGATTCTTAGCCCCTGGGACACTTAGCCTCTTCTACAATGTTTTATTAATGTTTTTCAAAGAACCTCTACTGAGTCATAAATAACTTGACTTCCTCCCTCCTGATACTGATTCTGGAAGCTTGTAGATATTTGATATTTCCTTTAGTTTTAATATAGGCATTGTCTCAAGTTCATAGCAAAGAAGCAGCACTGTACAATAGGAACTTAGCAGTTGAGAAACTTGGGGTTCCAGTCCTTGGTGAACCTCAGTGTGTAACCTTGGGCAAATACCCAAATCTCAGACTCCCCATCTCAATAAGTAGAGGATTAGGCAATATTTAAGACTTCCATTGACTGCCAGCTTTCGCAATTTAATTGAGAGGAACTGAGTCGAAATCTGAGATCTCACAATAAATGAAGGGATATTAGATACTGTAGAACTCACACTTTTCTGCAGGGCTAGTTAAGCCAGGCCTGCTCCTTGGGTTACCAAGTAGAGTGATGTTTGGCAGCGGCAGAGAATTCTTAGCAATCAGCACTGGAAGGAACCTTGGAGGTTCTTGCATATAGATGGTTCTTTTTCTAGGCAAAGAAATGGGGGGGGGGGACAGGAGAGCAGTGTCTTCATTTGGGTTTTCTCACCATTGTTTTTGCTTTACATTATGTTGCTTCATTATATTACCACTCAGATATTTTTATAGTATTCATTAGTACTGTGTTTAAACTTATACCAGTTTTTACAAAACTTTTCTGTCAAAGGCAGCCCCATGAGGCCCTTTTCTGTCTCCTTCATTAGGCTGTAGCTAGCAGCTGGAGACAGTGTGGTGGCTTATAGTTGTGCTTGTGTTCCAGTGGTTCGAACACTTAACAGAGGAACTTAAAAATACTGCCTACTGTGAGGTCGTGTGAATTGCATGTTGTCTTTTTTAGTGTCCCACACAGATCAATTATCTAGTATGTGCAAGCTGAAAATCCTTCTTACCAGAATTTTCCAAAGATTACTTTTATCCAAGTTATCTGAGCAACTGAAATCTAAAGTTATTATGGAAAATTTTAAATTTTTAAAAATTATTTATTTATTTGTGGTACCAGGGATTGGATTTAGGACCTTGCACTTGCCAGGCAAGTGCTTATTCTACTGAGATCTCCCTGACCTATTTATTTATTTATTTGGAACAAGGTCTTGCTACACAGCACAGACTTGTAGTGATTCTCCTATCTCAGCCTCCCCAGCACTGAAATTACAGGTGTGCACCACCATGTCCAGTTTTGGTACCCAGCATAGCTGCTGGGGGCTCCAGGGATAGCACGGCATGCAGGGATTGAACTAAGGACCTTGTGCTTGATAGTCCCTTAGACCACTGAGCTATCTCCCCAGGTAATTCTATCATTAATTCTAATAGTCAGAATTGATGATGAATGGAACTTTATTACTAAGGAATATAAAAGTATGATTTGGTTTTCTACCATTCCCCCACTTTCAAATTTTATCTGCTTTCATTATTTTTCAGGTAATGAGGACAATTTATGTTAGCAGTAAGTCACATTAGATGGAATTTCCCAGCAAACAAATATCTAACCTTTATGACAATATCTTATTTGACTTTCATTTAAGGATTAAAATGCATCCCATACACAAATTTTTCAAGTAATTAGTACTTTTTAAAGGTAATTAGTCTTTAATTGATAATGTTTGATAGGATATTTGATAAAACATACTTTTCCCTTTTTTATGTATTTAGTACAGGTCTACAGGGTCTCACTACCTAGATTGGACTCGGAGTGAGTCTCCTGTTTTCAGCCTCCCAAGTGCTGGGATTATAGGCATGTGCCACCACACCCAGTCTCAATTGCTGTCTCAGCATACCCAGGGGGTGGAGCTGACATGGCATATTGGAGATCAAACCCTGGCCACCGTGCTCTGCCTAAGCAGGAGCTTTAGTCCACTGAGCTATCTGGCCAGCCCTAAAACATACTTTTCTTAATGAGAGTTAGATGTTTTTACTTTTTTTCTGATGGTCAAGCTTTACTATGAATATTAATTATTATATAGCCTCTGATAGTACAGTGATCATTCCCCATTTGCCCCATTTAGGTGCCCCATGGAAGGGCATATTTGCACCTCTGTGGCCTTGATTGAATGGGCTGTCATCTGTCAGGGAAATCTATGAAGTCCTACTTTGGATAGTGTGATACACATTGGAAACCACTCACTCACCTGAGAATACATTGCTTTGGGCTTTAAAACTGAGAAATAACTGTGGGCAGAATGAGAGCCTGGCATCTTGGAAAAGCCTGTAGGACTTCAGTGCATGGAATTTTACTGCACAAAGAGCTACTTACTTTAGCAATAACTAGCTTCTGGGAAGAATTTTCGCCAGGGCTTATAACCATATATTGGTTTGCTAATTGAAACCTTGGATTAGTTTTCTTACATTTTCCTAGATAATAAAAACTCACTTAAATTGTTCTTGGATCGAGACAGCTTACACATTAGGAATTACTGGGTAAGAAAGTAAACAGAATTTGGCAGTACAAAGCATGTTCTTCCACAATCCATTCCATTTCTGAGAGGCAACCCAGTATGCTTGTTAAAGAGAATAGCTTTGAAGCTAAAACAATTTGGGTTTCAGTCCAAGTTCCCTAGCTTTTACTCTTGACTTGGTCATTGCCCTTAAGCCTCTTTTCTTCATCTGTAAATTGTATATAACAACAACAATAATAACAATAATGATGATCATAATGGCAATATACATTATCTGCATGAAAGTCAAATGTGATTATACATGTAAAACACAGCTAAAGACTGACATACAGTAAGTGCTCAGTAAATGTTAGACTGTAAGGTATATATATTTTTTCTCTGAATAGCTTTCATCTCTACAGTCAGGCTTCTCTAATGAATGATACCTCAATTTTGGAGGATCAGCAGAAGTCGATGTTCATTTCTAACCCTTTTAAAGTCCAGTCAGTGATGGGTAGTGGAGAATATCTGCTGCATGCAGTCATTTGGAGAGTTGGGCCCTGCCCAGCGGGAGGATCCTTGGTCACCTTAAGTGACAGCTTGTGGGCCAAATCAGCCCGGTACATGGCCCAAGAGCTAACAAAACTGGTTCAAATGGGTACATTAGAGAAGCTGAATGAGTTAATGGGAGAGGAAGGGGAGAAGGCATAGGGTGAGGATAATCAGCATGTATTATACACATATAACATGCCCAAATGAGACCCATTGTTCTATAAAACTCATATGGTCTAATACAATTTTAAAAAGAAATTTGACCAACATTTTGGCTCTAGCCTTTCATGGTCAATGAGGACTCAGTACATAGGAGAACATGTACTGTAACATCCTGTAACTCAGTGGTGTCCCAAATTTCCTGATCAAGGAGATTATGGGGACACAGAGGAAAATGACTGATGATGGAGAGTGTGCCTAAGGAAAGTCACATGGAGAGAAAATGTTCTCTCAGGCTCTCACGGAGTGCAAATTGGTCAAGCAATGGCAGTGACTCATCCACATGGCTGACACTGACAAAGGATCTACAAACTGTGGTACAGGGTTTCAAGTTAAATCCTGAGGGAATTTGACTGACCTTGTCAGATACAGAAGTTACATTTCTTGTTATATAGGTCTTGGTCTATCTTGGTCTTCACCATCCAGCAGAAAAGTATAAAAACAAGGTATAAAAAGTAAAGCTATATCAATATGATGAGCTGTAAAAGGCTCAAGTCAACAACTTCTGACATTGCCAGTAGTACAGACAACCCACTACTATTATGGACTACTGGACTATATTAGATTATTTTGCTGAATTCATGCACCTATAATATTTAAATAGCAAGGGAATACCCATCTCTGACAAAACTAAAAAAAAAGGGGATACAAATGTAGGGCTATTTTGTATCTGTATATACAAAATAGTTAAGAAGGACATATAGCTGCTTTCTCTTAATTCAATGAGAAGAAAGATTTGTACTAATAGTGTTTGGGCAGGATATCATGTTTGCGTCTTATACTATGAATAACCATTATGAAGACAACAATATGCAATGTATTAATTATTGAAACTGTCCTACTAATCGATTTTGAAACTGACTCATTGGTGTTTGTTTCTCAATAAAATTAATTAAAAAAGAAATTTTCTATATGCTTCAAAAAATTCAACTAGAAAACTTCAAATGGAACTTTTGATTGTATCATAGACTTTAATTCTGCATAAAAGAAATGAAGTATAATATTGATGTTTGTAAGATATTCATTATAATGAATAGAAATATGCATTATTTGCCTCTGAACTGGACAAACATTTTTATAAATTTTACCAGGAACCAGATGAAAGCAGTTAATAAATATTGGTCATGGTATCTGTAAAAAAACCAAAAAAACAAAAAACAAGGGGGACACAAAAAGAATTAAGATGTATTATACATGTGCACCAATTCCCAATAATAAATATGATCCTTATGTACTATAAAAATGTACTACCAAAAATGAAAATTAGACAAAAAAATAAAAGAAAAAGAAAGTCAATACACAACTGTCTGGATTTTTCTTTTAGTTCTACAAAATTTAGAATATTTAGTACTTTACCCTTAAAAAAAGTTTACCAGACATTTTCCTAGGGCCCTGGAGCAAAACCTTCTGCTTGGGCTTTCCATTTGGACCATCAAATGAAGAAAGGAAGAGGAGAACTATGGAGGAGATTCTCACAGGCCCATTTGGAAAATGGCATGCATCATCCCACTATGTTCCTGTGGCCACAGTGCCATCAGATGGCCATTCCTAATGCAAGGGAAGTTGGGAGTGTGGGTTAGCGGGTGCCAGGAGAAAAAGGAGTACATGCTAGATCACAAGTGGGTTTCCTCACCACCTTAAAAATAAATATCTACATTACCTCCATCCCCTCTCTCCATGGCTCATCTCTACCTGATTCTCCTAACCCTTATTCATCAGACATCCTTGCTTCCTTTCTGTGACACACTATGGAATGCACCTGAGACTAATCTCTGCTGGCTCACTTTGGGAAGCTTGGTATTTTTAAATCCTTCTTTTCCTTGATCAGAAAATTTGGGACACTACCGAGGTACATGATGTTACAGTACAAGTTCTCATATGTCCTGAGTCTTAATTGACCTTAGAAGGCTAGGGCCAAA
>NW_004524826.1:2402776-2419430 GCF_000260255.1 Octodon degus | reverse complement strand
AGCATAAATCTTACAACAAAAATTAAGCAACATTCAGAAAATTAAATACTAATTAATTAAAAATTAAATGTTTCAAAACAATTGAACTAAGAAAAAGTTTTCATGATAGCAAAGAAGTACTAAGAGTAAAACATAAGATAAATACTGGAAGGGCAAGTAAATAGCCAGCACTTCTAACAGTTTGAGGATAGGATATCGCACAAAGTTCTAGTGTGTTGTAGACATGCATAATGACTGTGATAGTTACTGGTGGCTAGCTGTACATCTATCCCAGCCACTTTGCATATACAGATACAAAATGGTCCTTCCTTTGTGTCACCTTTTTCTTGTTTAGTCCTGTCAGAAATGGGTACTCCACTGGCATCCAAATACTACAGGTGCGTGAATTCAGCAAAACAATCCAACGCAGACCAGCAGTCTACAATAGTAGTGGGTAATCCACAGAAGTTGATTTGAGCCTTTCACAGCTCAGCACATCAACATGACTTTATTCATATACCTCGTTTTCATACCTTTCTGCTGGATGGTTAAGACCAAGATAAAGCAAGACCTGTATAACAAGAAATGCAACTTTTGTATCTGACAAGGTCAGTCAAGTACCCTCAGGATTTCTCTGAGTTTCATGGAATATGGTTCCTTTTTCTTTGTTCCCTGAGTTTCATGGAATATGGTTCCCCCCTTTTTTTTGTTCCCTGAGTTTCATGGAATATGGTTCCTCTTTTTTTTTTTTTTTTGTTCCCTGAGTTTCATGGAATATGGTTCCCCCTTTTTTTTGTTCCCTGAGTTTCATGGAATATGGTTCCCCCAATAAATAAATTTTTTATACAACAAGCACATCTCTCAATCACACAGAGCTTTTAAAGTTTATGAAAAGGTGTCTCCTTTGGGCTTCCTGACAGCTCTTAATGGAAGCTCGTTATTGTGTATGTCCTGCAGCAGTCAGATTGGAACTGTGGTCATCAATGGGGGATCAAAGTCAAGAATTTAGTGAGTGAAATAAGAGTCATATTATCTGTTCCTGGTAGGAAGTTATGGAAAAGAGAACGATATCTAGGGATTATTCTATACTGACAAGCAAGCATCATAATGCATAATGTTGAATGCTTTTAACATCTAGACAAGCAGCACTTATTGAAGTCAGATCACTAGAATGGATGCTAACTCACACATTGTGGCTCAGAGTCCAAGTTGTTCCTCTCATACTTGCTATACAGCATGTGTTAGGTAATGCTTAACCAGAGTCAAAGGAACTTTCCAGCTTCAAAAGTGTTTAGGGAGGATGACAGAGGCCTGTGCCTGCCTAAGTAGATTCTAAAGTTCATTGAATTAACAGTGACTGTGGGAATAACTGTGCTATTTTTTTTTCTGGATATATATGGTGGTAAGTAACTTTATTCTACAAACTATTTGGCACCCTTTGCTGTCTCTGGCCTCTCGGAGGCATTGTTATGGTAACCCAACCTGTATGCTGTCCCTTAACCTGGGTCTGTCCCTAACTAATTCACTGACACTGACCAGCCCATGTCTCATTATGATACTTACCAGATTATAGGGAATTCTAATTTGAGTATGTTATCAAGATGTGGTCTGCCATTAATATTTGCTCAGGCTGGTTTAATTCAGGAAAGGTGTAGCACACTTAGGCATAGGATTTATAGAAACCACAGGTCTTTCCTTGGAGAAATGCTTTCTGAAAGTTTAATTTGAGAGGCTGAGCTGCCAGAGATGACAGATACCTCTTGCTTTTCAGTGGGGAATTAGAGACAAGGAATATATTCTACATGATACTGAATCTCATTCAGCCTCACTGACCTATTTCCTTCCCCCACTCATGGTAACTTTTTCCTTTGGTGGGGACTGAGGAATGACAGGTTTGTTTTTCTACGACAATGGCCAACACATGTTGTGCTCAGCCTTGAGGGGTTCGCTCCCTGTGGCCTGTGTCTTCTGATGCCTGTGGTGGGAGGAAGAGGCTTGCTGGCTGAGGCTTTGGCAGGCCCTCCTCTGCTTCCTGTTCTCTGGCTGTGGTGGTGGCAGGGGCCAGGTAGCAGCAGGAAGCATTTGTGCCAGAGGACAGCAAACTCAAGAAGTGAATGTTAGTCCAGGGATTAGGAGAAAAAGCCAGCCCCAAACATGTCTTGTTTGTTTCAATCAAGAAGCACAAAATGAGCTCATAGCCTTTCCAAAGAGAGCACTCCATTGGTGCCTTTATGGCTGTTAAGGGAAAGGACAAAGTGAGCAGCCTGAGGGAGTTTTTGTTAGGAGATTCTGAGTCTTGCCAGTTTTGTATGTCCCCATGACAGCCCTCTTTCCATTTCCAGGCCTTTGCATTTCCATGGTAACCTGCCTGGGCTTATTGTGTTTACTGCACCATTATTTTAATATGTGTCAGACTCTTAGCTCCTAATAGAAAATTAGTAAATATCATCAAATGACTTTTATAACCACCTATTTGAGATGATATCTTATTAAACCATTTCTTCTTCTACAGATTAAAAACCACTCAGACTAAACATTTCGGTTAACAAACAAACACATAAAACTGACACATAGGAACAAATCCTAAAAGGAAATATTCAAAACATTAATAACTCTTTTTGGAAAAAGTGTTTTTCTCTCTGGATTATGTTTTTGATGAGTTTCTAATGTTCTATAATACAATGTGATAACTTTTACAATGAAAAATCCTGAGCAAACTTTATTTTAAAATGTAAAAATCCTTGTTACAAAACCCATCCATTTTGTAATGTAATAACAACCATCTGACGGCTTTGTATAGTGTTTGAGTGAGGAGCAGCTGTGAGTGCATTTCTGTGCATATGTGGATGCAGATGTGCAGATGTGTGGTGCTCTAATGGAGGTATAGTTCCTTCTATAAAAGTTCCTGTTAACCAAACAGGAAATACAGGGAGTGTTTTTGGTTAAATTCCTTAAGAACAATAGTGCTGCATCTTTTTCCTATGCACATCTGGATAAATGATTCCCCAGTTGATTCTTCGTGTTTATTTATTTGTGTTTTGAGACAGGGTCTCACTGTGTATTTCAGACTGGACTTGAACTCACTATACAAGCCAGGTTAACCTCAAACTCATGACAAACCTCTTGTCTTAGCATTCAGAGTGCTGGGTTTACCGCTGTGTGCCACCACACCCAACTTCCTTGCTGATCAGTTCTACAGCTTTGTCTTTTAGTGGGCTTATTTCCTTAGTTCCTCTGTCTCAGCAGATTCCTATTGCTATGAGTGCCACAGGCTGGGTTATTTATAAAGAATAGAGGTCTACTTGGCTCACAGTTCCAGACACTAGAAAGCCCAAGAGCATGGTGTGGCATCTGATGAGGGACTTCTTGCTGTATCAGCATATGGCAAAAGATGTGACCTGGTGAGACAGAGCAGGGTGGAAAGCCCCACCCTAATGGCCTCACCTAATGCTAATCACCTCTCAAAGCTCCTGCCCCCACCAACACCCTTAGCATATGAATTTGAGGCATAAGTTTTCAATAAGTGAAATTCTGGCAGACACATTTCCCCAGTTGAACTGTCTCCCACTTCTACCAAACTGAATTGTGTTACTTCCTGAGAAGTCTTGCCTGTCTCTCTACCTTTCTACCTCGGAAGTATATCTCATTCCTTTTCTGACTCCTGGCCCAACTCTGACCTTCACCCTTCTGGATAACTGACATCTCTCCTGGACCTTCCTGTACCCCCTTGAAGGCCTGAAACACTGGACTGTGCTTATGTGGACACAATGACCCTCCATTGCTCTTTAGATTCCTGAAAGTTTGCAGGAGGCCCAAGAGCTGAAACTTAGCAGAGCACCTGCCACCTCAAAGGTCTTCAAACAGTGTTTAATGAAAGAAGAAAGAAAACTGCCCCCAACTTTCCAGATCTAGTGACATGTTAATGGCTGTCAGTAGCACCTTGGGAAGACAGGCGCATGGGGGATGCAGTAGAATGTTTCAATTGTCGTAGAGGTCAGAGAAAACTGAGAAGACACTGCAGCCAACCTATAATAGGGGGAAACTTACTGCTTGTTTTGCATCTCTCAATGCTTTCCTTTGTTGCTTTTGTCTAGAAATGTCATCTGAGATTATGCTGTTTATATCTTGTCTGTCACACATTCTTTGGTTTGGTGGTAAGAATGCAGAAACCAGTTTCTGTGTTGCTATAGTAACCACTGCCTGTAAAAAAAAACCAAAACAAAACAAACAACTTTTCTCCTTGAGCTCATACAAGAAAAAACTGGCTCTGTGGTGCTGCCTAATTTAGGTATAAACATTCATGCCAAATACTCCACAAGACAACTATGATAATTATAATACACATTCATTATGTTCACAAACATTTTTAAAGCATCTAGCATGTGCCAGACATGGTGTGAGTGCTGCCATGGCTCTTACCATAAGATCTGGGTAGATTTCTACCATGGTGTTGCTGGGTTAGGGCCACCTCTTCCAATCTTCCATCATCCATGGGTCACATGCTGCAGACCCAGCCTGAGAAGGAAAAGGTGTTTAACATCCAGAACAGGAGATGGAGGACAACCTCTTCTCTAGCTGCTGTGAGATGCACTGACACAGGGCTTCAGAGGAAGAGGAAGACCAGAATCAGAGGGCAACACCAAGACAAGAGAAAGAAGCTTTTATATGCTAGATGGGGTCGAGGTGGAATAAGAGAAATTATGTGAGCAATGGAATTTGAAGGGAAGGGGGATCAAAACAAGATATGGGCAAAAGGAATGACAGAGATGGTAAGAGAAAAATTTACAGATGAACCTGGGGAAGGGACAGAGAGCAGAGAGCCATTGGTAGGTGAGTGAAGCAGGGTTACGTCATTGCCTCTGGGAGATTTATCCTTTTTCAGGAACCTGGAGTCCCACCGTTTACACACATGACCTAGTTCAGGACCTCGGGCCAGCTGTCAGGCCATCTCTGTCCTCTTTAGATCCTTAAGGTCTGGTTTTTTGTCTCACTCACTGCTTTTCTTTGTGAGGCTCCTGTTCCTGAAGGTCTGGCCATGGTTTACAATGATTTCTCAACTTCTCATTCTATGGACTTTTATGACCATTCAGCTCAGAAGAAAGAAGGGGAGTCATTCAATCTTCGTTTATTTATTTATGCTCTTGGTTCCTAATGTGACTTATTCCATTTAAAATCTAAAGACAGTCCTTCCTTTGTCATGCTAGAGCCACCCCAAGTATATGGCATATGTCCTCTGCTCACTCACCAGCCTCATTTTTTCCTATTCATCCTTTGGTTCATGCCACGCTCATTTCCTTGGTGTTCCTCAACACACCAGACACTCTTTGCCTGCATTTGATCTTAACATTAGTTGCTCTTTTGGTATAGAATGCTGATTGGAAGATATTTATGTAGCTCTGTCCCTAACCTTTTTCAGGTCTCAGTTCCAATGTTACCTTCTCCTAAAAGATTTTTCTGACAAACTTATTGGAAATACCCTTTTTATATCAATTTTCATGGCCACACTTCTGAGTTTTTTCATACTATCAATTGCTATCTAATTTCATTCACTCACTTACTCATTCATTCACTCCTTTATTCATGTTTGCATGCATGTACACATGTATTTGTCTCTATTAGCTAGAGTATAGGATTCTGTGTTTGTGATTTTATTATGTGCCTCTTCCGTTCCTGCAGTCCTTATGAGTAGAGATATGGACTTTGTTCCAGACTATCTTCTCCAGAATAATTGCATGTAAACACCCTAGATGGCAGAGATGAGGGACCTTCTAGTCTAGATCAAAGAAAAGGAAAGCTTGCTAACCATTATGAAAGACTGGGCCCCACATTTTCTTTATCCAACAGTCTGCAGATGAGTATGCATGTTGCCTTCAGGATTTTGCTATTATGAATTGTCCTACTATAAACATTTATACATACATTACCATAATATACTATCTTTGGAGAAGATACCTCAAAAGGGGATAACTCAGTCATGTGGAATTTCTAATTTCAGTTCTTCATAAAATTTCCATATTGATTTCCATAATGATTGTAATGGTTCACATTTCTACCAATGTGGGAAGATTCCTTTTTTCACCAGAGCCATGGTAGTATTTGTTATCTCTTGATATTTGTCATTCTTTCTGGAGTAAAATGGAATCTTAGCATTGTTTTAATTTGCATCTCTCTGATGACCCAGGGATGTTGAACATTTTTATAATATTTTTGTTGGTCATTTGTATTTCTCTCTCTATGAAGTGTCTGTTCATTTCACTTGGCAATTTCCTGAGTGGGTCTTTAATTTTAGGTGGTCTATTGTTTTGGGGGTCTTTATATATTCTGCTTATTAGTCTGCTGTCTGAGGAGTAGCTGGAAGGTTTTTTCCAATTCCTTAGTTTGACTCTTTATTTTAGTAATTAATTTTTTTGCTATACAGAAGATTTTTATTCGAATATTATCCCACTGGTTGATTTTTACTAATTATTGTTCAGTTACAACTTTATAACAGAATATTATTTGGCTATAAAAAAGACAAATTTGAGACATTTATAGGAAAATGGATGCACCTAGAAAATATAATGTTAAGGGAAATAAATGAGACACAGGCTTGTGTGCTGCATGGTATCTTTCATTTGAGTAAAACTGAGTACACTAAGAGAAAAATAAAGGAAATATGGAGATAAGGGGATGGATTTCTTGCAGATGGGAGTGCAGGGGCCCAACAGCAAGGGGTGAGGGGTGGGGAATAAGTAGCACAAAGATATCCCATGTACAAGATCCTAATAACTTCAGTGAATGTAGACACTATATGCCATAAACATGAATAAAGATTAATAACAACAAGAATGAAAAAGGGGAAAGAGGAATTACAAGAGAAGGGAAGGAGGAAGGAGGGAAAGAGCTTTTTAAGAAAGAAACAAGTTATATTATATACAGATATCAAGTCCCCAAAATGTAAAATTTCACGTACTGAGAACATATGAGTCTTATAGTCCAGCTGATGAAGACAAATACAGGCATTCATGCATGCATGAACGTATATGTAAAATTGGATAGTGATTGATAATATGAAAAAAGAAGTATTTTAATACATTAGAAAAGAAATAAAAAAGAAAAGATAGGGTTCCCTCAGTCCAGGATTTTCCCCTGTAAGACAGTCCACTGCAGTGCAGCTGTTGTGCAAATCTCCAATCTAAGTTCCAAGAGGTGACTCCAAATCATGAGTATGTTGCCAATCTTCTCTTGTAGAAATGTGGCATGTTAACTTTTTTTTTGTATGCTAACTTTTATCTTGCAAGTAGGGTAAAGTCTACCTACATCAGTACTTTCAGAGAGAATTCTCAGCTCTGTTTATGGCTGGGTAGAGTCCTTTCCTCCCTTCCCACACTGCTACCTATGCGCAGATCTCCTGTTCCCTATTAGGCACCCAGTGTTGGTGCCTAGAGCACTACAGATGGGAGACCAAGCACCCTAAGTCCTCAGTGGGCTTCATATATCATAGCTGAGGGACATTCCTGACTTGCAGATCCAATCTCAACCCAGCTTTGCACACAGAAAGTTGGAACAGTCTGACTTTTGCCAGAGCTTTGCAGAACTTGGACTTTACTTGTGAAGGTTATTTATGGAGAGTTGCCTTTGCACACAGCAAGCCTGGGAATTTACAGGGTTGTTTTTGGTATCTCCCTGATCCTCAGCTGTCTGGGGAATCTTTGATTCATAAGATAGTGTTGCCGCTAATGCTTGTGTAGCAGTGTTTCAGCTTGCACTGCTGCTTTGCCTGAGTTAACCTAAGCATGTTTTTAAAGAGATGTAATTACTTATTCACACTAGTTAATCTAGCCAGACGCAACAAATATTATCCCCAAGGGTCTTATGTAATCGAATTTTAATAAATAAATGTGTATTTTTTCACTCAATTACATTATAATTTTAGAGATAGTAGTATTCTCATCGCTTAATGGTCTACAATTGAGATTGGTTACTGCTTCTATTCTCCAAATGTATATTGAGTACCTATTATGTCCAAAGGGTAGGGTCAGGCCTGCAATAAAGCAGACAAGCATGTGCTCCTCAATTAGATTAGAGCATAATGCAAGCCTTAGGTATAAACAAAATGTTAAATATCTGTAAGAGCAAAAAATCTGTGATGGTTTCAGAGGGTAAAGTAATGGGGAATGAGTTCATTTCTTAGAGTGTCAAGCTCTAGGCCTGATTTATTCTAAGCTCTTAGTAAGTGATTATTTAATGAAGGGCAAGAAAGATAAAATATCTTTTTAGGAAGACCAATGACTTTATGGGATAAATGTTATTTTGGATCTTGTAATACAGGCTAATGTAAAATCTCTGGGAAAGAGCCTCACACTTAGTAAATATATATGAAAGCATGTAGACAGAATCCTTCAGCACTGGACCCTTTTAATCAACTTTGTATGACTGTTGTCTCCTCTACTTCAGTACTAAAAAGTGTTAGTAATTATATGACTGATTATTCCTACTAGTAATTAGGACTACTAAGTGCAGCTTCTTTATCATAACATGCTAATCACTGTTCTTGTCTCTGTTCCAAAGAAATAATTTTCATGGTGACTAATGCATATTTTCCATTTCAAAATAGACTTAGAACCAGGGCTACACTCAGCAAAACTGTTAAGCGGGTAGAATTTGTCTTCAACTCTCTTTACCCAGGTGGCGTTTATACTCTGAAACACACAAAATGTGATCAAAACACAGTGAATGCTTAAATAAGAATTTTATTCCAATAAAAGACACTTTGCCATCAACCCTCCTCAGAATACTCCCCCTCACTTCAAACTTGTCCCATATTCTTGCCACTTTTGGAAGCAGTTTGAGGTCTTGTTTTGTATCTTTACAAGATCTGACCTATTGTTTGGTGAACCCTACAGCAGAAAGGCAGAGTTTTAACGACATGATGTTGTGTCCTCATCAGCTTTGTTCACTGGATCTGGCACGTGTGACTTTGGCACAAATATTTTGAATCCATTGTGAACTCTGAGATAGCCAGAGCAGTGCAACCAAAGATATTTATGCAAAAGGACATCCAGAAGTGCCTCAGAAAGTAGTAAGAATGATGGAACAGGTGTGTTTGAAGTGAAGGAAAGTACTCTGAGGGTGATTAATAGTAGTGTGTTTCTTATTGTAATACATTTAAAAAGTTTAAATAATTCACTGTATTTCTCAATCATGCCTTATAATTCTAACATTGCTATTAACCAGTTTTGGTTCTCAAATCAATTTTTTTTTGTACTGAGTACAGGTTTTACAGGGTCTCACTGTGTAGATCAGACTCACAGTGATCCACCTGTGTTCAGCTTCCCCAAAGCTGGGTTTTACAGGGGTGCACCACCACACCCAGTCTCAATCATCATCTCAGTGCACCCTGTGGGTGGAGCCGGCAGGCATGCTGGGATTGAACCCTGGGCACTGCACTTTGCCTAAGCAGGTGCTTTAGTCCACTGAGCTATCTGGCTGGCCTTTGGTTCTCAATTCTTCAAAACTCACTATTACTCTGTAGCTAACTACTTGATAGACAAATGGCCAAAATATTCTATTGTAATTAGTTGGTATTTTTCTGGTGCTTTATATTTAAAGATGGTAGCACTGAATTAATGTAAAATTCATAGTTTTAGAATGGTGATTTGAGTAGTGGGCATTTTGTTCATCATGACAAGCTGGGCTTCAAATACACAGTGTACTACATGCCGTTATATTTACACTGTCTTCTTTAGAATCACAACTATAAAAGGGCTTTCAAAACATCTTTTAAAATAAGGAAACTGAGGCCTAGAATAATATAAAGCAAACAAGTAATCTATATATATATATATATCTATATATATATATACATATATATATATCATCTAAAGTAATGAATCATGCTAGTAGAACCAAAGTAGATGATATGAAAGTTCACATCTTTTGATATTTAAGTCAGATTCTTAGCAACTTTTAAAAAATCATTGTTAATACATGATTATGTGATAATTTTATTCCTAATTCAGAGCTTGCATTAAACTGATGATGAACAGGTCTTACTAAATGAAGGAAAAATCTTGACTAGTATGAATCAATTACATATTGCAACTTTCTTTCAAGTTATGTTAGCTAGAAGGCAATTTTCATAAGAGAATTTCAGTTTCTAGTTCAAGTGACTGTTCTAAGGTGATAGAAACCACCTCTGACTCCACCCAGATCAGAACTAAGATTACTGGCCTTGTCCTCGAAATCTGTCATTAAACCCGCAGACCTTCTTCAGTGAGCAATGATTTTGTACAATATTTCTACTTGTAAGTTTTAAGGTAATACATTAACCTAGTTCACAGTATTTATGAATATGCCAAGATGCTTTTCCCCTGAGATGAAGAAGCAGAGTCTCTATCATCAGTGGCCTTCAGGACTGGAACATTTAGGGAGCATCTTAAATCTAGGAGCAAAGAGTTTAGAGATTTATAAACTTTCAAAGATAATTTTGCTCTTTGGAGAAAATAATAATAGTAAACAAATAAGAGCAAAACTTTTGCTCAAAGACTCTGGAGGTTCATAGATTTTCTGCCTGGCATTTTTCACTCTTTTCAAGCCATGCATTAATGACGCTGACCTTTTTGGTAATTTGATTCCAACAATGGCAGAGCAGCAGTAGTACTGAAAGGCTTACAGACTGATGTGGGCCAGCTAAGGAAGGCGTTACTGTTTTAAGTTAAAGAGCTGTTTGTGCTTTTATAACAGGAAAATTCCAAAACATCTAGGGACTCCTCCATCCTCTAAAATATCACAGCAATCTTCCTGGGTATGTATTAGTCATTTTCCCATTACTGGTACAAAGGAGGCAACATCCACAACCTAAATGTGGAGAGGTTTATTTGGCTCACCGCTTCTAGTGGGTTCAGTTCAAAGTCAGCTGGACCCAAGACAGAATGGTTTGGTGGAAGGGCCTGGGAGAGGATATCTGCTTGTTCCATGACAGCCAAGAAGCAGAGAGAAAAGTAAGGAGCCAGGGACAAGAATATACTCTTCCAGGTCACAACCCCAGTGACCAACCTTCAACTAGGTTCTACCTCTGAACAGTGTATTCAGCTACTGAACTCCCCAGTGGATAAATCCACTGATAAGTACAGCACCCCAGATCTAGTCACCCTGCTAACATGAGAATTTGGGGGAATATTTTAGATCTCAACTAGAACCTTCTATTTTCCAGAACTCAAAAACTGGCTACACATTTTTACTTTCATATCTACTGACAGTTTCATTTTTTTATTGAGTTGTAACTTGAAAGAGCCCTTTCCAATCATATCATCAAACTTCCTACTCTCAGTTGTCTTAGCTTTGGAAAAGACAACTCTAGTATGCTTGGATACATCATTTCTTTTTCTCTTTCTTTCTTTCTGTTCTTTTTTTTTAATGTGGGGAAAAGCAGCCCTTATCATTCAAACAAGGGCCCTAATTTAGTATTGTTGAAAATAAGCCCCCAGACTCAGTTTATCTGTGTAGATAATAAAACACCCAAAATCAAGATTTCTTGACATTTTTACTTCTGCAGAAGGGCACAATCACACCCCAGCAATGAGGTAGCAGGTGCACAGGACAAAGGAAGTTTGCCCCATACATCCCTAATGCAGGAGAAGCAGCTGATCATTTTCCCCCATTGGTTAGGTTAAAGGTTTACAATTTATCCTGATTGGCCAATTTAAACTGTGCAAAGGGTTGCTGGGCAGAGTTCTTAAGGGAAGGGAGAGCAGGAGTGTAGGGCAGTGAAAATCTTTGGCTGTTGATAAATTATCTCATAACTGCTAGCTATGTTCCTGGAGTCTAAACTCTGCAGGCAATTCTTATAACTTGGTGTGTTTGGGAGGAGCTTCCTAGGAAAGACTAGAGCCCCAAAATGGAGGACTTCCTGTTTGATAGAAAAAACAGAGATATTGCCTCTCACTATATGTACACTCTTTGGTGGAATGTTTGAGTTAACTTTGGGCACATGGATTATAGAATTTATAGCCTTAACTTATCATCCCCAATTGTTTCTTTTCCACTCTTCTCACTCTTTTTATATCTTCCTCTAAATAACCACATTTATAAGCATCTAATAGGTAGGTTCACAATTCAGTAAGAAAGGGACTTAAGGAAATGTACTTGGGCCACATGAACAGCAGGCCACACTTTTGGAAAGAAAGGGAAAGATTATATCTAGCTTTAAAGTTAAAGATTATGTCTGGCTTTAAAAAGTGTAAGCAAGCTCACTTTTTAAAAGTTTAATTGGATACTCTGCCTAGTCATTCCATATTTCTCTATGGCATTGCACTGTTCTTGGAAATCTTAGATCAGGCTGCAAAATTTAGCCTTTGGTTTTAACCAGATTCATTTCCTGTCCTAAATAGTTTTTCTCAGACAGTTAGCTTTTAAACTACAAGGGGATAAAACCCCACTTTCTCAAGATTTCAAAGTATTTTTCAAGCACTATTGGCTTGTCTAATGATCTAATTCTCTTTCCACGTACTCTATGACACCATTCTCGATTGGCAGATGGCACATGCAGAAGCAGAGCTGAATGTGGAGTCCTTGCTCCTACCATTCATGGGGACTAATGTAGACTCAGTCATCTTCAATACAGCGACACTGCTTCACTATGAGTCACCTTTGTGTCACTTGGAAAAATGACTCTGCATAGACAAATCTATTGTACTGTTCTGAGGTGCTGTAGTGACCAGCAGTGCTTTCCAGTTTCTTCCTGGTCCGTGCAAAGAATTGGTCAGAACAATTGGTGAATGCGAGCATTTATCATTTATCATAGGTCTGAAAAGAAGAAGAAAAAGAAGCGTACAAGCAGTGCTTGAGGAGAAAATGTTCCCTGAAGGAAAATTAAAATGCATTTGCATGCAGGACAAGCCTGTGGAGGAACAGGAGGGCGGTGGCATTAAGGTCAATAGCTGCCAAATTTTACATCTTCTTTCTGACATTAGATCCAGGCCATCCCATTAAGAACTCACTTGATGTGATGCTGGAAGACTGGTATCAGGAACAAGACTCAGCACGATCTCATGTCAGAAGATTGACACTAGATACCAGGCTTGGGAGCTGCTGCTCTGCACCTGTGCTTCTCAGGTCTCCTCCACACTTGCCTCAGCCACACTGCCACCTTCAGTCTCCTGCCTCCATAAGAGGTGTGGTCAAAATGTACAGTGAATGTTTCAATGTTCAAAATTTGCTATAGTAAAAGATGCAATGCCATGAATCCTCCTCAAAACACCCCCCCTTCACTTTGAATATGCTTATCCCATGCGTGCTTGTCACTTTCTAAGGCAGTTCTGAAAGTTTTTTCTCATGACCTTTTTTACAAGGCGTGATAAAATAAACAAAGTCTGCTTGCTAAAGATGGAAGAACCTCTGGGATGGGATGAAAAATGAGCGCTTCCAGCAGCTGTTGGCCACCTTTGCTGCATTGACGGACTGCAGCCTCAAGTTCACCAAAGATAGTAAGTTCGGAAACTTTGGCTTCATCAGCTTCAAGTCCGAGATCGAGGCCCAGAGAGCGCTGAGCCATTTCAACAAGAGCTTCATCGACACGGAGTTCAGCAAGTGGAGAATCACAGTGGAGTTCTGCAAGTCCTCTGGGGACCCGACAAAGCCCCAAACCTGGGGCAAGCATGCCCAGAAACCCAGTGACCCCAAGAAGTCATCGTAAGACTCTGCTTGCCCAGAAGCTAAGAAAGAAAAGAAGAAAAGGGAACCGAGAGACCTGGAGAAGCTGAAGGAAGACACCGAGTTCCAGGAGTTCCTGATGATTCACCAGAAGAGGACACAGGTGGCCACATGGGCGAAGACGCGCTGGACTCTGAGCCCCGGAGAAGGAAGAGCAAACCAGCCAGGGACTACCTGAGCTTCGCCTCTGACGGGGCAGGAGAGCAAGGAGGAGAAGGAGGAGGCAGAAGCAGCCAGGGAGGAGCCCAAAGAGTAGGAGGGCCTTGGGCCCAAGGCAGCCGCGCACAAGGAGCTGTCGGACGCGTTGTACCTGAAATCCACGAAGAAGTGGTCTGCAGCGTTGGGTGGGATCCTGCAGCAGCTGGAGGACAGTGTGAGCGACATCTGGGGCAGAGCCTTCAGCTGTGAGCTGGCAATGTTCTCCTGTACACCTGCAAGAGAACCAGGCCTTGTACCAAGCCTCCTGGGTCTCCCCTCTACTGAAGGCCTCTGTGAGAAACAGGCCAGCAACCCAGAGCTATACAGTGCTGAAGCCTGGCCACCCGCCTGTTTCACTCCAGACAGCAACCAAGAAGCCATCTGTGTCTGTCCCAAGGACTAGACCTTTGTCTTGTGCCTCCTGGTCGTAGGATCCACAGCCTGCTTCTGTCACCCTGAGACATCTCTGATTGGCTCCAACACCAGGCTGACTGGGCACAGAGGGGATGCAGTGGAGCATGGAACACAGAGAAGGTCTGCACCCAGTCAGCAGTGTTCCCAGCAGGTCTCTGCCAGGAAGCACTGTGTGTATGCCCTCTCTACCCCAGGAGGGCCAGCACAGCCCTAGGCCAGGTGACCCAGAAGAGAGAGGGGGCTGTAGCCGCTCAGCCCAGGCCAAATCCCTGCACAAGCTGCTCCAGCCCTGTAGCCCAGACCGTGGCAGCCCCGAGGCTTGGATGTTCCTGTGTAGAGAGAGGTGGGAGCTGCCTGCCTTGCATAGTTGGCACAGGAGAACAGTGAGTCTGTCCAGTAAACTCTTTACAGTAAAAAAATACAATACAATGTAGTACAGTACATACAGTGCAGTAGAAATAAATGAAGTAACTCTTGTTGCCAAGAGTCATCCAATGCAAAGGGAAACTCATATAAACATTATGGTGTTCCTCATCCACCTTATAACTGGATCTGGAACCATTGCATACCTGAAGATGCCCCTCAGCTAGTCTGTTAATTGCCCAGGAGACAGTTCCTGTTGTAGTTCCAGTCGCTTTTGTTTCCCAGAAACTGCTAGTCATTGTGATGCACTGCTGGTCACTATAATGGCATTGTAGGAACCAAAGACAGCCAAGTAATCTACTGGCTTCCACCCCATTGTAGAATAATCTCCACACTTTAAAATTAACTGAATAGCAAACTTAATTCCATCTACGAGTTTGGTTCCTCATAATCTGTCACTTACTGAATCATAAACTTGGGTGTTAGGATATAGAGAAAAATTAGGGGGCAATATATCTCACAAAGAATTATTTGTGTCCTAATCTGACCACCTTGAGATTGAGGGCTGCTGGTTAGCTAGCTCTGCACATTCAGACAGAACCACAAATGGCCATTTAGAGACTCTTATCTATGAACTCATAGCCAAGGAAAACCACATATTAGGCCACTCAGAAGTTGGAGAAACACAGACAAGAAAATACGATATATACCAAGTCACATCCATATACAACAAACATCTACCAATTCAACCTAAATTCTTCTAACTCACAAATATAACCGAGCTCAAAACACATCTCTATCATGCATATTGAGGCATTTTTACAGAGCACAACTTATTGAATATTGCTTTTAATGGGTGTGACTTTTTATTTTATTTTATTCAGAAACAAATATCAATGACACAGTTTCAAAACTGCTTAATAGGACAGTTTCAATAACTAAAATATTGTACTAGTTGTCCTCTTAGCCATTATCCATACTTCAAGATGCAGACAGAATATCCTGTCCAAACACTATTAGTACAAATCTTTCTTCTCATTGAATTAAGCAAAAGTAGCTGTATTTCTCTCTTAACTAATTTGCATATACAGATAAAAAATAGTCTACCTTCATATCCTCTTTTTTTCTAAGTCCTGTCAGAAATGGGTATTCTATTGGCATCTAAATACTACATGTGCATGAATTCAGCAAAACAATCCAACACATTCCAGCAGTCCACAACAGAAGTGGGTTATCCACAGAAGTTATTCATTTGAGCCTTTTACAGCTCAGCATATTAATGTTCTTTTACTTTATATACCTTGTTTTTATGCTTTTCTGTTGGATGGTTAAGACCAAGATAAAGCAAGACCTGTATAACAAGAAATGTAACTTTTGTATCTGGTAAGATTAGTCAAGTACCCTCAGGATTTATCCTGTAACCCTGTACAACATTTTGCAGATCCTTTGTCAGGGTCAGCCATGTGGATGAGTCATGGCATTTGCTTGACCAATTTACTCCCTGTAAAAGCCTGCAAGAATGTTTTCTCTCCATACGTCTCCTTAGGCACACTCTGCATCATTGATCACTTTCCTCTGTGGTCCCACAATCTCCTTGATCAGAAAATTGGGGACACAGCTGAGTGACCTGATGTTCCAGTATAGGTTCACCTATGTCATGAGTCTTTACTGACCTTGAAAGGCTATGGTCAAAATATTGGCTGTCCTTGCAGCTCTTCTGTTTCTCTAGTTTTTGGTCTGCAAACTTAGATTGCTAACACTCCAGAACAGAAGTTTATTATTACCTTACAACTTAAGCAGTTGGGTTTAACTTCACTATCTGCCTGAATGTCAAACAATTTGGCATAAGTTGGAACAGTTATCTTCCATCAAGTATTGGTATGTTAGACATTAAGTCTCTACAGAATATGGAGATAAAAATTTAAAAAATGAAAAATATTTAAAGAATATGAATAAACAATTACATATTTTTACAAAGAAATTCAGAAATCTAACCGTATACAGCATT
>NW_004524826.1:2380974-2402461 GCF_000260255.1 Octodon degus | reverse complement strand
AAAAAAAAAAAAAAAAAAAACCTGCTGATGTTTCTCAGGATCATTGCCTTGCCCATCTTGTGCGTATCAATGTATGGCTTTGTCCCTGTCCTGTTTCCCAGCTTTTCTCCCTACCCTCTCCTCATTCTCCAATCCTCAACTTCTTGCCTTCCTTTTTTTTGTGTTATACCTTTCTATTTGTATTTCTTCCTTTGAGTTCTCATACTAGGAAGACTATGTGATATTTACACATGCGGGTCTGGTTTATTTCACGTATAAGTATATCTTCAAGTGGCATCCACTTAAATAGAAATGCTGCAAGTTTATCCTTCTTTATAGCTGAGTAATCCTCCATTGCATAGAAATACCACATTTTTTTGAACCATTCCTCCTGTGACCTGATCTTATTGCATATTGTCCCTTTTCCATCTAGAATGGGAAGAGAAGGAGAGCCAGGTTGTTTATTTATCTAATATCAGATAAAGTTAATGCTCACTAGGTAGGCCCTTGACCCCTATGATCATATAGTTCCTTGGAAATCTGTGAAAGGTACTTTGTGACCACTAGTGATATAATCAGAGTGTTAGGAATGTGTTGATTCATTGGAAGCAGACAAATGGACTAGGTCAGGAGAAGGTGCTGGGTTGTCACAGAGTACACCATGTCAGATTCTAGATACATGGATACACATACTGTCAGTTGTCAACCTTTCTCTCTATATTTTTTCCATATTTCTATTCTTTTATTTTACAGTTTCCAAACTGATAAATAGGACAGTTTCAATAATTAATACATTGTACCTTGTATCTTCTTAGCAGTTATCCATAGTACAAGATGCAGACAGACTATCCTGTCCAAACACTATTAGTACAAAGCTTTCTTCTCATTGAATTAAGCAAAAATAGCTGTATGTCTCTCCTAACTAATCTGCTTATACAGATAGAAAATGGTCCTTCCTTTGTATCCCCCCCTTTTTTAAAGTCCTGTCAGAAATGGGTATTCCATTGGCATCTAAATAGTACAGGTGCATGAATTCAGCAAAACAATCCAACACAGTCGAGCAGTCCACAATAGCAGTGGCTTATCCACAGAAGTTGTTGACTTGAGCCTTTTACAGCTCAGCATATTAATGTGTTTTTAGTTTATATACCTCGTTTTTATGCTTTTCTGCTGAATGGTTAAGACCAAGATAAAGCAAGACCTGTATAACAAGAAATGTAACTTTGTATCTGATATGGTCAGTCAAGTACCCTCAGGATTTATCCTGTAACCCTGTACTGTAGTTTGCAGACCCTATGTCAGTGTCAGCCACGTGGATGTGTCACAGCCATTGCTTGACCAATTTGCTCTCTGTGAACCCTGAAAGAATGTTTTCTCTCCAAGTGATTCTCCTTAGGCACACTGTATGTCATCAATCACATTGCTTGTTGCCACATAATCTCCTTGATCAGAAAATTGGGGACACAGCTGAGTTACATGATGTTCCAGTATAGGTTCACTTATGTCCTGAGTCTTCACTGACCTAGAGAGGATATGGTCCAAATGTTGGCTGTCCTTGCAGTCCTTCTGTTTCTCTAGTTTTTGGTCTGTAAAATTAGGTTGCTAACCCTCTAAAAGAGAACCTTTTATTACCCTACAACTTATGCAATGGGTTTAAATTCACTATCTGTCTGATTATCAAACAACTTAGGCATAACATGGAACAGATACTGTCCATGAAGTAGTGGTATGTTAAACATTAATTCCCTACAGAATATGGAGATAAAAATTTAAGAAATGAAAAGTATTTAAAGAATATGAATAAACAATTACATATTTTTACACAGAAATTTAGAAATCTAACCATATACAGCATTGTAGCAGGACAGTCCTGTGACATTTTTCTTCCTTTTTGCGTCTTCTTTTCATTTATTTCCCATTTAAAAAAAACCTTTTACTTGTGAGAGAGCATGGTTATAATTGGTATGTCATGACAAGAAGTATGTATTTTTTTAAAAAGAAAAAGAATAGAAGAAATATGTATTTAGAATACTGGAATGACAGGTATCCCAAGAGTGACCCTTCTATCACACAGTTGCTTGGTTCACAGGTATCAGCATATATAGTTAATCAGGAAGAGAATCCTACCAATTAACTGCTAGTTTCAAAAACCTGCTGATGTTTCTCAGGATCATTGCCTTGCCAATCTTGTGCGTATAAATGTATGGCTTTATCCCTATCCTGTTTCCCAGCTTTTCTCCCTACCTTCTCCTATCTTCAAGTTCTGCCCTTCCTTTTAATGGTGTTATATGTTTCTATTTGTATTTCTTCTTTAGAGTTTATTTATCTAATATCAGATAAAGTTAATGCTCATTAGCTAGACCCTTGACACCTACAGTCATATAGTTCCTTGGAAATCTATGTAAGGAATTTTCTGGCCTCAAGTTATATGATCAGTGTCTTAGGAATATGTTGATTCATTTGGAAGCAGACAAATGGATAAGGTCAGGATAAGGTATTGTGTTGTCACAGAGTACAACATGTCAGAGAATGTAGATACATGTTTACACAGACTGTAAGGTGTCAACCTTCCTCTCTTCATTTTTTCCACATTTCTATTCCTTTTCTAGTCCTACTGTAATATATTTTTCTTTTGCTTGTAACCCTTTTTCCTGTTCCATTTCCTTCTCTTCAATTTTCCTGAATGTTTTTTTTTTATCACTTATTTTATACATGGATACATGCGGTCAATATACCTTTTTCCCAGTTTCCTGAAATTTAGTTTGATGTCATATTGTCATTTCTGATACATTATTTCCCCTGCCCTTCCAAAATTATGGGCAGTGCATGAAATACAGGAGAGAACTTTAATGAATAGAGGAAGTTGCTCTCCTTTCGGAACAGCCTCTTTTTGGGTGAGCACTGAGGTGGTTGCTAATGAAAAGGTAGATAACCTCTCAACTCAGTCAGCCTTATTAAATGTCCTAAGTAATCCTTAGTTCTTCCCAAATGAATGCAATCTCATGGGTCTAGGCATTTTGGTAGTGACGTTGGCATCACTGAACACTAAGTGCTAATGGAGAGGTTGGGGTTAGCTCAGAACATTCTGCTCTTGTGTTGATGATTCATATCCTGATGCCTGCCAAGAGGAAGCTTCCCAAGCAAAGCATTTGCTAGAGCATTTACAGCAACATCGCAATAGACAAAGAAAGATCCAGATTTATGACTTCTCTGAAAAATTAAAAGAACATTAGATGTTTCTCAAATATATAATGAGATTTAGATTTCTATATAATCCTACCCAAATTCATATAAAAGAAAAACAGTCATATCAAAATTTCTTTACATTTTCTATCATCAAATTCCCATTACTTAATTTGCTTCACATTTATGATGTTTTAAATGCACTCTCATATGTAGTCTAAAAATTTAGACAATTCCATAAAGTTTATAATGAAAAATAGCAGTTTTAGTCCTCCTCACTTCTTATTTCTACACCATAGTCTGAGGATGAAGCTTTCAATGCAAGGATCTTCGGGGGACTTTCAGATTCCAGAATTTATTTATTTTGTTTGTTTCTTTTTTTTTTCTTTCTTTTTTTTATTACTATATGTTTCATTTACATGGTGTTTACCTTTATTTTAGGAAGTAGGTACCATGTACATAATGTATCTTGAATATTTTTATTTTCCTTCCCCTCCCATCTCCTTCCCTTCATCTCTACACCCCCTTCTCCCATTTTTATCATGATTATTATTTTTAAAGTTCATGTATACGACATATAATGATTATATTCATTGTGGGTAGTTGTTATAGGTACCTGACATATCATAAGCCTTTTTATGTCCCCTTCTTTTCCCACTGCCATCTTTTTTTGTTGTTGTTGTATGTTAGGGAAGGGTCTACGGGGGGTTCAGGGTCTCACTACCAGATTGGACTCATAGTGATCCTCCTGTGTACAGCCTCCCAAGAGCTGGGACTACATATGCGCACCACCTCTCCCAGTCTCAATTGCGCTGAGGGTGGAACCAGCACAGCAAGCCAGGGGATCAAACCCCCGGCCCTTGTGCCCACTTGCAGGCACTTTAATCCACTGAGTTATTTGGCTGGCCTCACTCCTATCTTTTTATCCCTTTCTCATTTATTTATATATCTACCTTCCTGTTCCCTTTCAACAATCTTCATTGGTTATATCAATATTCAAAATATACATTGATATGATTATATTAATAAGTTTCACAACTGGGCCCCAAAATGTCACTAATAGTTTTCATTTCAGTAGAATTACAATTATCCCTTGTATGATTATTTGCTTAGTCGTCAGTGCTCTGTCACTAATTCACATCCAAACTTTCTACCAGCTCTTTAAGCTTCCTCTTTTTATAACCAAGTGCATCGCAAAGTCTGTACATTACTTTTGCTCCTGCAGACATCTGTTGAGCCTTCTACTCTCCGGCTCCTTTTCCTACTAGCTATTGTTTTCTTGGAGCTTCATGATTTTTCTAAAGATCTTTACTTTCTTTACCGTTTCCTATTTGAATCTTACCTCATGGATTCTAAATCCCTCCCTCACCTTATTTTTTTTAAATTAATTTCCTTCTTTGATGAAAATCCTCATTCAGCAACTAAAATAATCCATACGGGAGCTAAATGTTTGAGACTCTACATAAATGTAAATTTCCTATTCTCCTTTCACATTTGGGTGTAGTTTATGGGTGTACTTAAATGCAGGTTATAATTTAGGTTCCCTCAGTTTTGAAAAGCATTTTCCCACTATCTTCTGGATTCTATCTTTGCTGTTGGTAAATTCAGTGTTATTCTTACTGTGAGAGATTTATATGTGTTGTTACTTTTCATAGCTTTTCCCTTCTATCTCTGAAAGTGTTCTGAAATGCCCTAAAGATGTGCTTTGATGAGAGTCTTTTTTCATTCATGACAAAGAGCCCTTAGTCGAACTTCCAGTTTCAGGCTTACATCTTGGAAGTTCTCTCCTACTATGCCTTTCTTTATAGTCCCACTGTTCTGCCTACCCCACTATACACACTTGCCTTGTCTTCAGTTCCTGGATCTTCTGATGATTCTTTAACCTAATGTTATCTTAGAATAGACTAGACATGTGGCCTTAGATGATTCTCTAATTTTATTACCTTTTTTCTTCTGTTTTCTACATCACAGTTCTTTTTATTTTCTAAGAGATTTTCCTTAACTTTGTTTTCAAAAAAATGTATTGACTTTTTTAGAATAAATTTTAACAGGGTTTAATTCTCTAAGATATTTCATTTTTCTCAATGGTCTTTATTCATGATATTCTATCTTTGATTTGTGACTATCTAATGTTAGCTATTTTTCTATGTAAATATTATTGCATTAAGAATATTTAGCATGAGATCTCTCCTCTTGATATTTTAAGTATTCAGCAAACTAGTAGATATCTAGAACTTGTTTATCTGTGTAACTGAAATTTTAAACTCCTTGAATATCATTTCTCTATTTCTACTTCTCCTATCTTTTGGTAATTCTACATTCTGCTTCTATAGATTTGACTACATTAGATTCTTCCTGTTAGTGAAATCTTGCAAAATTTGCCCTTCAGTGACTGGCTTTTTCCATGTAGCATATCTTGAGGCTCATTTATGTTATCGTACATGACAGAATTTTGTTACCCTTTGTGACTGAATAATTTTCTATTATATACATATGAATGTATATGTAATTATATAATCTATTACATAATATTTTTCTATAGCTATATATAAAAACACAGAATCCAAAGTTTTTGCATATTGCACACATACACACACTCATACACACAGATGCCACATTTTCTTTATTCATTCATTTATCAATAACATTTAACTTGTTTCCATCTCTTGATTGTTGTAATAAAGCTCACTGAACATGGGTGCACAAATATCTCCCTGAAATATTAACTGAAATTCTTTTGTATAAATACTGCCTTAATTACTTCTCTCATTGCTGGGAGAAGATACCAAACATCCAAAGTTAAAGATGGAAATATTTATTTCAGCTCACGGTTTATAGAAGTTTCAGTCTGTAGTTGGCTGGCTTCACAGCAGGGTGGCATGCAAAAGGGCCATCACAGAGGAGAAATAGTCCATGGCAGACAGGTAGGAGACAGCAAAGCAGCAAGCAGCCACAGTCTTTTTTCTATCCCTTATATTCTGTCTGGGATACCCTTAGAATGGGTAGCACTCATACCCAGGGTAAAATACCCTTAATCCCAGCATCACATGCTATACACTAATCCAATCGCCTTTGAAAACCCCCAACTTTGGGGGCTTTTATCTAAACACAAACCTTAACAAATACCTATAATTGGAATTTCTATATCATATCATAGTTCTACATTTAATTTGATTTTTGAATTTTTGAAGAAACTTCATAGAGTCTTCTACAATGGCTACAACATTTTATAGTCTCACCAACAATATATAAAGGCTCCAGTTTGTCTATATCCAGACAAACCAGCTTCAGCCTGGTGTTCTCGGTTTAGCAATTAGTTTCATAATTATGATTTTGCAAACTGCATGGCAAGAGATCAAAATATTAGGAAAGAATATTTTAGAAACTTAATTTGTAGATAGATAAGCTCAAAAATATAACTGGAAGATAATAATTAAGGTGAATATTAACACCAAATATTTCAATTATTCAAATAATTGTAAGGAGAAAATAGAGAGGCATGGATAATCTGAATAGGCTTCCTGGGATTAATCTGAAAAATGCTTTTAAAAACACTAATATTTAATTGTAATAATTTAGGAACAGTCAAAATGTTGATGCAAGTTGTTCTCACCACACACTACTGCCACATTCCAGGTTTTGGCCTAACCAAGTCATAGATGATAATCCAAGTGTTTCATAAAAGTTCTAGAATTCAGCAATTCAGCCTTCCTATACATCTGTCCATCTGCATGCATACATCCATCCATTCATGTATTTATGATTTTAATTTATGACTTTAATTTTCCAACTATGAATTTGAATTGCTCGAGATTTCATTGACTAATGGGAGAGACAAACACTTAAATCATGCCGTAGTTGTAATAAGAGGTAGACATCAGGATTTCTAAAAGGAAGAAGATCCTGAGGCTAAGAGAGTCAGAAAAAGATTGAAGGAAGGAAATGATATCAAAGAAAATGTTATCAAAATCAAGTTCTTAAAGATTCACTGAAGTTCAACAAGTAGAAGACATGGAGATACCAGATGATATCAAAGGGCTACAAATCAGTATTGCTGGACAAACAAATACAGTCTTAGAGAGGTAAAATCAGAGAAGTTAGCAAGTACATGAAAAAGGCCATTTATACCAAGTTGAAGACTTTAGATGTCACCCAGTGAGTGGTAGACAGATGTCACTGAAGGTATCTTAAAAACAAAGAATGCTCCAAAACTCTGTGCTGCCAGCCCTAGCACCTAGTATCTTGGCCTTGTGTGACAATGAGAGTCACCCCTCCATAAGATGAGAGTTGGATGCCCCTTTATTCTGACATTTTTTTTATGCAAAGAGCTATTTTCTAACCTTCAACACCTGACTAAGTCTGATACAGCATGATGACTTCTTAATCATACTATTTTTAACAGTACTTGACACAACTTCTTGTTTTAGTCCACAAAACAATTAACAATCAAGCATACTTCCCAAGCTCCCTCAAATACATATATGAAGGCCATTATTCCTTTGGTTTTACAAAAATAGCATGGCAATCCATTACATATTATATTCTCCATTGGAATTCCATTTTTTCTGCTTATTTTTGCATTTTTAAGTTAACCAATTAAAAATAAAAATAATAAACTAGCTTGTCTTGAGGAAGTAATGATTCATATTCTATTATATTAACTCCAACCCATACATATAGATAGATAGATACCTATATCTATATTTATATCTACATCTACATCTATATCTATATCTATATCTGTATCTGTATCTGTATCTGTATATGTATATGTATATGTATTTGATGGAATCTTTAATCTCCAGCCTAAAGAAAGCCTTAAGGTCAAGATATCATCACATGTCAAGCCAGTGGATAATTTATTTGTGGCTAACTTTCTAGCACATGTTCTTCTAGTCTTATCATTTAGCCAACCCTGGAAAGGGCTGCTGTCTTAGTTACTTTTTCCTTGCTGGGACAAAACACCCAACAGATAAGGAAAGAAGGGCTTATTTTAGTTCAGCATTTGTTTCAGTGCATACTGGCTAGCACCAAAGCAAGGCGATCTGTAGAGGGGCACAACAGAGGGGAACCAGTCCATGGCAGAAAACAGGAATCATCATCACCATCACTGTGAGCCTCAGAAACAGCAAAAACCTTGAACCTTCTTTCTCTTTTATCCCAAACATGATGTAAACATATTGATTAGTGCCACCAACCTTAGGCTGGCCCTATTGTTATGCATGCCCAGAACTGTACTAAATCAATCAGCGGACTCATTTAGTTATCATACTCTTAATCCATATTCGTACACCCTAGATCCAGCCACCTCTGAAAATCCCCACTTATGGGTGCATGAACCTTTGGGTGGGGGGACATCTAGATATAAGCTGTAACAAACCAAACTCACTTAGAGTGGCTGAGTAATTTTCATCAGCACCCCTGGAAGCTCATGGCTGTGTAATGCCACAGAGAAGATATTTACCTTCTTGAGAGAGTTTTTAAAACAACTATACTGGCTCCCTTAAATTGATTTTATCTGTGAAAGTGTTTCCGTAGCTGTGGGTTGCTTGATAAGCATACATTGTCACCAGGATCCCAAGGATATGAGATGATTACATTCATTCCTGGCTTTATAGTTTCCTAATGTGAACTTGAATTGCTTGAAGAGACCATGAATGATCTTCAAAAGAGATATACCATTGCTTCGAGTGGACCAGAGGCTCAAGTAGAATGAATGTGTACTGAAAAACCTGAGGAGAAGAATGGAAAAATATTTAGGCCTCTGATGATTAGATAATTAGGAATTTGGAAAGCACCAGTACTTCCTAGTTTACTGGTACATATACTGACAGCAACAGGATAACTTTGCTCTTCAGTGTCCTGAGCATTTCCATTTGAATCCACTTAATTTTTAAAATCTAAAAGCTGATTGGCACCTAAAGCATGATAAGTGTTATTAAAGTCATGTTTAAATTCAGGTCAAAGGGAAAGAACAACTGGGATGAGGGAAAGAAGTAAAGAAATAAAGAAAGAAGGGGAAAATATATGTGTATACATAGGATAGCTTGGATAATTGTACCTCTGATTTCTGCTGGTCCACTGAAAAGAGTTTTGTTTCTCGCTCCTTTTTACTATTTAATAATTTTTTTGCCAATCTTATAGGCTTATATCTGATAATCTGAACAACTGATTTGAAGATAACAAGATGCAATATAACAACCATTGTTGAATTACCATCATTTTATTTAGTGAAATTTTGTATTCTGTATTGTTTCTAATGTTTTTTTTTTTTACCACTTTTTGTATGTTCTTTAAAAATAGAAAAAAATTTAAAAGTGGCTTGAAGATTGCCAGATGTAAGCATGTAAAATTCATTAAAAAATTAAGCATTAGCTGTTCTGTTCAATAAATCAATAGAAATTAGTAGTACAATTATCTTAGCTATCTTGTGTATACATATATATTTTCTTCCTCTTCCTTCACTTTGAAGACAACAATATGCAATATATCAACCATTGTTGGATTCCTATCATCTTGTTTTTTGAAATTCTATATTTTTTCTATTTTTTATTATTTTAAATAAAAATTAGTTGTTTTCATTAAAACATAAAAGTCAGATTTACACTGAAGTCTTTTCCATATGTCTATCTGTCTAGCATGCCTTTGGAAATTTTAATATTTGAGTAGGAATTTTACTGCTAGAATGCTTAGAGTTGGCACAAGTATTCTAGACAAGTGGATTTCGAGCTTGGATGTGCACTGGAATCTTCCAGATATTCTGATTTAATAGATTTCGGAGGTAGCCTTATAAAAGTTCCCAGTGATTCTTTTGTGTAAGGAAAGTTGCAACCTGTATCTAGATTGTCTTTCTGTCACCATGACCCCAATGCTAGTGACTTCAAAGCCCCAATAAAATGATCAGTGACTGTGTTACATTTCTATTATGTGGTATTACCCATATAATATAGTCTAAAATTCATAGTTCATACTAAAAATATGAAAGTCTCGTATATTTACCTTCATTTAAGAAATAAAGAAAGCAAGGCATTGCGAAGCCAAGTAACTTGCCCAAGGGCATATGGCTAGAAAGTGGAAGTGCTGGGAGTCCAGGAAGAGTGACTGAGCTATGACCAGAGCTGTTTGTCTCCATCACCCGTACCTTTACAAACTCTTCACACTGTGATGCTCTCTCTTCTTCCTGTTCCTTCTGGTACAAATTGCATTTCTAGTTATCTGTCTATGTGTCTGTCTATCTATCTATCTATCATCTATCTATCTATCTATCTATCTATCTATCTATCTATCTATCATCTATCTATCTACCTATCATCTGTCTAGTTTCATGGTACTAGGCATTGAACCAGGGCCTTTGCACAGTGTTTCAGACTATGGCCTTGTTTGTACCCTTCTGAGATAATCATATTAAAATGAGGTCACTGTGACAGGCCTTAAACCTGACAGGACTGATGTGCTTACAAAAAGGGGAAATTTGGACAAAGACACAGGCACACATAGAAGAAAGACAGTGTGAAATGATACCTAGGACTTGGTCATCTGCAAGCCAAAGACAGAGGCCTTGAACCGGTCCTTCCCTCACAGCCCCCAGCAGGAAGTAACAAGTTCAGATTTCTGGTCTCCAGAACTGTGAGGTAATAATTCACTGTTGTTTAGGGACCCAGTTTGTGGTGCTTTGTTACAGCAGCCTTAAACAGCAAACTCAGTGGGGAGCGTAAGGCAAATCGGCCCCAGGAGCACAGTCAGATGGAGTGCGCTCTGCTTAGGCAGCACATCAGCATGGCCAGGAAGTCACCAGGGAGGCACAGCAGAGCTGCGCATGCTCTGCAGCTCTCTGCTAGGAACACTGAAGGAAAGGGCTCTGTGGCTGAGTGGCCAGCCTCTGCTTCTGCGCCCAGCCTGTCAGGTCAGCAGGGGATGTCAGAGAACTCAGGGGCTTCCTGGCCAGCTTGCCTTCCTGTAACTTTCACTCTGAAGTGGCCAAGCCAAAACATTCTCCTTTCTGTGGATTTCAAGGTTAGAGGCTATTTCTATCAGTAAGAAAATCTCTCTGTAGCTTGAGACTTTGCCATGGGTGTGTGGGCGTAAATTCACTAATGTGTTTTAGTTCTTTGTTGAGTAGAGCAAGGTGATACCCTGTCAGACTCTAAACCAGTAAATCCACTTCTTTCATTACCTAAGGGCACACACACACACACACACACACACACACACACACCTCTCCTATTGATGTTGATTCTCCTCTGCCTGGTCCACATCCTTAGCTCCTGCTGCTCCATTTCAGACACTCCCATGAGAGCTCAGATGTTAGAAGACTTCAGACTATTTCATCATCAGTGCTTTCATCAGTGATGAAGTTCTCAGTGCTGCTAGCTGCCTAAACTCAGGGGACAGACACAGACTCCGCCCTTGTGTCTGTAAAGCAGAAGCAAACAAGCGTATTGGAACATCTTGTAAGGGCCACAGTGGAAACTTTCTGGGGGCCACCAAGTAACCAGGTACCCATTGTAGAGGAGATAGAGTGTTACTTATAATCTGATGAGGTCTGCACACACTGATAATGAGCACAGGTCACATCTGGAAAACTCTTCAAGAAAGATGTTTAGTGGGAGGTATTTAGGTGCTGCAGGTCCACATCACATGCAATCCTAGCAGCAGGCCATCCAAGGAAATGGGAATGACTCCTTCCTGTTTCCATCAGTGCAGGTAGAATCTATGACCCCTGTGGCCTTGACTGAATAGACAGCAAAAATACTGAACATACAATTGCCCTAATAAGTTTTGATATTGATGCTAAATATAAGAGATATTTTCCCCAATTCTTCTTTTTATTCAGTTCAGTTGTTGTTGAAGGGGAAGTATAAAATGGCAGAGCATTCCAAAGAAGCAGTTTGGTGTAGTCAAAGATAAGGAACAGGACTTCCTAGAGTTGGACTGTTAATCTATGTGCTGCTATTTTATTAGACTCACTGGACTTGGGCAACTTCCTTAATTAGTTTTTGATTATGGGATCTAATGAGATAATCTTCCCTGATAGATCTAGAGGCTGTACAACAGATCTCCTAGCCCTCTTTGTCCCCACACAACCCTGAGCCTGAGCACACTGCATGATGACGGATCTACTCTTTACATCAAAATTGACAAATTTAAGTAAAATATATGTATTTATTACCAACATGTTTTCAGAATACAATTGAGTTTTCTAAATATCTCTCTGGCTGAAGGATGTTATATGTGACTGTACTTTTTCATATTCATTTATTTTTATCATTATACTTTTTCCATCTGAACAGTATTCAACTCTCTAAGAGGATAGGGTCATTTGTTTGTTGACATTGCTCAATTTTCTGGGCCTTCCTGTGTAAGAGCTAAGCCTCAGAACTCCTCTGTTTCTTTCTGCATGAGAGAAGTCCATATATTCTTCCATTCTCATCTCTCTTTATTATTTAATTAAACAAATAAAAACACAATAAAGATACACACCATTCCTCAAATACTTAAACATTATTTCCAATTCTTACTTGGTACTTGGTATATTAATACAATCAAGTAATTATTCTTCCAATTTGAATAGTAATCATATGATTAGAGTATTAATTACATAAACATAATTGCCTTTTCATGTAATTCATTCTTTGTGTATGTTTGATGTACTGCTGTACAGTACTCATTGGGTTTATGGAAATTTTTGTACTAACACATTTTCACTTTTAATTACTGTTGTCAGTGGCCCAAAGCCAGTGATGGGAAACTTGGACCCATAGAGCAGCCTAGTGTTTTCTGCTCAATGGAAGTGAATAGGTGTTATACAGATAAGTGGAGGTGAACAAGTTGTATGCTCCATGTGGTTCAGGAGAGGTAAGGAAGGCACTAAGGTGTCTATTTGCCAGGGCTATGGTGGCAGGATGTCTAGGAACTTTGGACTGGGGCTGGAAGGTCTGGGTTTGAGTCTTGGTGCTGCCGCATGTAGGGTGGGCATCTACGTGTTTTGCATACACAGGGAGTAGCACTGCTCAGGATTTTTGTGAGGATCCACTTGTGGGATCCTCAAAAGATCCACAAAGTGAGAAAATTAGAATCAGCTCCACAGTAGCCATCTAATAAACATTCAGATCTGGGTCTTGCACCCTTAGTTACATTACTTTCAAAGCTGTCAAGGCCCAGGATGATGGCATAGGTTTAAATCCTGGATAAAGCTTCACTTTGCCCTTTGTAGCCTGACATGAATGAATGGCAGTTCTCAGTTTCTCAGAGACAACTCTCACAATTGGAATCCAAAGGTCTCACACGACCATGGTTTGCATGATAAAGAGAAGGAACCAGCTTGCATGAACAGTGAGTTCTGTCAGCAGAGAAAGACACAGAGAATTACACAGATAAAAACTCTAGCTTGGGCTAGGGAGATAGCTCAACAGCATAAGCACTTGCCTGGCAAGCACAAGGTCCTGAGTTCAATCCCTGGTACTGCAAAACAAACAAACAAACAAACAAACAAACAACAACAACAAAAACCCACTAGCTCAAGTTGAAGGAAAAGTAAACGGTCCCTTGAGTTGTCACACTGATGTTACTAGGAAGAGGGAAGGTAGAGAGTAGATAGTAAAGAAAATGAGAAAAAGATTCTTCAGTGATGATGATAAACCACCAGCACCAAAGGAGGAATCAGTTGGGCTGGCTTGATGTATTTCTTTTTAGTTACCATGTTCCTGGAAAAGAAAGTATAAATCAAACCAATAAAAGGAAGGAAGTTCTCTGGTTTTAAAAGGAGAGCGTTAGGGGAGATATGTATAAAGAACACTGTTTCTTTATCAGAATTCTTCCTTTGGCACATAGAATTTTTATATGAAATGTGTTTTCAAAGCATGTGACTCCTTTGTCTACATAAATATTTTTATCATATCAGCAAACCAAGAAATACCTACACCAGAATTGTTCAAACAAAATGCATGTTCTATAAATGTATTGAGAGGGGAAGGCTTTTCAGAGTTACAGCAAGTAGCAAAATCAGAACTTATTTTTACAAATGCAGTAAATTTTCAAATAAAATTATTATAAGATCAAGTCTTGAAAAATGAATTCAATCAGCAGTCATAATAATGATTAAGAAACAAAAGGAAGATTAAAGATTCCTGATACCTAAGAGAGGAGATAAGACAGAGGATGAGTTAACCATCCCATCTTGCCTGTGTAGACAGTCACTACTTCTTTGGTACCAGTAATTAAACTCAGGACCTTGCACTTGCTGGACAGGCCGGTACTTCTGCCACTGAGCTATATCTCCAGCCCTCATTGTTAAGACTTTTCAAATTGACAATGACCTAAAAATGACACATATGCAGTAGAAAGCATTTTCATATTTTGTATCTTGTTCCTTTCTCTGGCTATGAATATAAGTACACAACTCTAAAGATGCTTGGCAGTGGCAGTGCTCTACAACTCCCAGCGGGCCGCACAATCAAGAGAATAAACAACCAGTGCTCCAGTGACCGTGTTTCTAAACTGTGATAATCAGCAGGTCAGCTGCATTCAATTCATTCTTGAGTTAATAGTATTTTCACACTGTGGCCTCTTTGGGATGTAAACCTACCATAAGTTGAAGAACATCCTTACATACAGGTTTGCAAATATCTGCCACTCATTCTGCATCTTTACAGAGCAAGCTGAGAAGCAGGTATAATCTATGTGATGAGGGTTTGATTTGACATAGAAAGCTCTTGTTCCTTGTTTGGCTAGTTGAACATTAAAAATTACCAAAAATGTGGCAGGATACACTCCTGGAGACCAATAAAACAGTCTCCCCAAAGCAGCCTTTTATTCATGATTACTAGATCTTTTGAATAAGGGTCAATGAAGGATTTAACACTAAAAATTTCCGATTGTGTTTACATGTAGTCAAACACCCCATGAAGCATGGCGAACTCACTAGGTAGGAGGGCTTGATTTATACCTGGGTCTAAGGAAGCTGAAGATGAAGTGAAAGCAAGCTGGTTTTCTGTGTGGCTGTTACCTGGAGCAGATAAGATGTCTCCAGCTGTGAGGTCACACTCCTGCAATGGAGCATTTACTATAGACCATGGCATTCCTTTTGGCTCTTCCCCAGATATATCTTACACTTTTTGAGGAGCAGATAATAAGCAAGACAACAGGAGGTACTTGGACAAGTAAGTGAATAAGGGGTATGATTGGAAAATATGAGTATTTAAATTTTTAAAAATGTTGTAATAAAAAATAAATTGCTACTAATACTCTCTAACTACTTCCTTTCACTTTGAGCATGCTTGTCTCATCCTGCTGAAGTGCTCTATTGCCACTTTCTGAAGCTGTTCTGGAAGTGATCTATTGTGTTTTCGGTTGTGCAGTTGGGACTACCTTGCTATCTTGAACTGATTTAAAATGTTCACCATTCATGGTCATTTTGATTTGGGGGAGGAACTAAAAGTAGTACGGTGCCAGATTTGGTGAATGAGGTGGATAAAGATGCACTCATATTTTTACAAGCCTATCTTTCTGTTAGATGGCTCTTGGCAACAGCATTCACTATAATTTTGATCACACCTCAAAGCTGCATGAGTTTCATAAAGACAGTCACCATCTGTTGTGATTGTCCCTTAGAGCTACTCATATCCAAGACGGTGAGTTCCAGACCCAAGAGAATTTTCAGAATCTCCGAAGTATGCTCCTGCCTCACATTGAAGGGATCAATTCTTTGCCAATAGGCCAGGGCTTCATACACTTACTGGAGGTAAAACATGGTAAATTCCCCTTCTTATAAAACTAGTTAGTTTCTGTTTTAATTCCTAGAAGAAATATTAGTAAAGAGAATAAACAAAGAATTTGGGTATTTCTCAAAGTGATCACAGTTTGAAGTTCACATAGAGTATACTACAATAACCTTGCTGTAAGAAATACCTTTCCTGGGAAGGGGGGATGGCTCAGTAGAATAAGCACTTCCCTGCTAAGCACAAGAGCCTGAGTTCAATCCCCGGTTCTGCCAAAAAATAATAATAATAATAAAAGAAACAACTTTTCTCTGCTAGGTTTAATTTCATATTCAGATATTAAATTGACCATCTGAGTATTCAGATATTAAATTGACCATCTGAATACTCTGAGTTATACCTCAAGGGAATCAATTTTATTTATTTTTGGCATTTTGTTAGATGGCACATCCAAAGAAAAATACTAAAGGAATAATATGTGTGCAATCTATCACTCTATCACGATGACAACTCTTTTGTTTTGTTTTCATATTTCTTTCTGTTCTTTTCCAGTTTTACAAACAGGTATTCATGAAGGGTTTTCTTTTCTTTTTTTTTTTTTGTGTGTGTATGTGTGTGTTTAGTACAGGGTCTACAGGGTCTCACTATACAAATCAGATTCGTAGTGATCCTCCTGTTTTCAGCCTCCAAAGTACTGGAATTACAAGCATGCGCCACCATGCCTGGTCTCAGATGTTTTTAAATTTTATCATTCTTAGGGCATATTGGCAGTACATGATGATTATATTCATTTTAGGGAATTCACATTCATTTTAGATATACAGAATGTATCTCAATTCTTTTTATACCGTCTTCTCCTCCTCTCCTTCTTTCCCTCCCTCCCTCCCTGCGTCTGTCTCAGTCCTCTTCCCTTCTGCAAAAGATCTATCTCCATATTTATAATTATCAATATTTTATTTTGCTCTTTAATTTATTTCTACTTTAAGTTTCTTATATAAGAGAAATCCTTCAATAGCTAAGCTTGCATTTATTCTGCAGCAGGACTCTACCCTGGTAAACCAGATAGGCTTTTGGGGAAAAGTTTAGCAGGATCTAGGACATAATAATAGAACTTTTTGGAGCACAGATAAATGGAAATGAATTTCCTCAAAATATTATTCTCCTTTAATGAGTTTCGAAACCAATATTGAGTATTGCTTTTATCAATAATAGCATCTTTTCATGAAGCTTTTGTGTTTATGTGTTTTAGGTGGGTTTTTTGTTTGTTCGTTTTTACTGTTTTTGTTTCTATGCCTCAGGTTACAAAATACTTTATATATACTCACATGTTCCCAGTTAATTCTTTTTAAAAAAAATTTAAATGTTTTATTTGCTTATTTATTTGGTTCAGGGTCTCACTATGCAGCTCAGACTTAATAATGATCCTTCTATATCAGCCTTCCCAGCGCTGGGATTACAGGTGTGTGTCACCATGCCCTATTTTGGTGGCTGGTGCAGTATGCCCTTCCAGGGATGGCACAGAATGTGGTACTGGCAAGGTCCTTGCCAGGCAGGCACTTCCACCACTGAGCTATCTCCCCAGCCCCACCCAATTCATTCTTGACTTTCTATTTGCAGCACATACATAGAAAGCAAAACCTTTTACGACAACGTGGTTCACTTCATCTTTCAATACCCAGTCATTTTCTTTCCCTAAAAACTTCTGATGTAACTCCAACCAGTAAAGAACCTCAGATCAATTATACCTTTCTCTATAAATTGAGTCTTTCTTTTTGATGAAAACTTATAGATACAGATTGGTTCTACCAAAGAGATTGTTTAAAAAAAAAAAAAAGTGAAGCTCCTAACCAGAGCTTTGGAATGTGAGGAGCCCTTTCATGCTAAGTCCTTCTCAAGAAATGCGTATATAGTAACCTGAGCAAAAAGCCTGTACCCTGAAAACTGTTTTGTGTATGCATCATCTATTGCATCCCTACTAATGAAAATATTTTCGCAAGTTTATGTGTTTTTTCTAGTACTTATTCAATTGCACCAATATGGTAGTTATTTTATAGAATGTACACAGAAGAGAAATTGAATGTAAATAGTATTCTCACATTTTCATCCTGCACCTTAGTGGGTCATCTTAACGCTTGGGGTGTAAGCATTCCAGCTGGACATAGCATGCCAACCTGCGGGGTGCTGCAGGGCCCTTTTCAGGTAAAGTAGCTTGCCTGTGTCAGTGGTTGTAGTTCTCAGCTTCGTATTGCTGCCCTATCCCAACAACACAAAGCCACAGCAGGCAGCTCTTGGCACAGCACCTGAAAGGGATCAGCCCAAATGGTTGTTGTAGATTTGAGACAGTGAGCATCAGGTCAGTGTAAAGGACTGAAAGGGGACGAGTGCCAAGGTCCCAACTGCCATGAGGATCTGAATGTGCCAAGCCTTTTGTAGGGTTCTGAAAGACTGCATTAGCATCTGTCTTCCATCCTGCCAACAGGAGTATAAAGGACCTCTCTTAAGGCAGCCTTTTGGTGCTTTAGTTTTCTCCTAGACAGGCCTTTCTTCTGCACATTCTGTATGCCCTGCAGTCCTCTGACTGCCGTATGTTATTTGGTTTTCCCTACTATGTATTCCTTGTGTAAAACTTCCTCTTACTTCCCATGGAGAGTGAGGGTTTTTTTTTTCTTTTTTACCAGGGATTGAACTCAGGCCCTTGCGCTTGCCAGGGAAGAGAGTGAGTTTATATTCTCTTTGTGCCCACACACATTCATGCTCTTCAAGGAAAATCTAGGTTGACACTCTCAGAAAAAATGAATGATGATGACTTTATTTTGAGTAAATGGATAATGGGTGATGAAATTATCAATTTGCCCTTTATTCACCAAGATGTCACATTCTAGATCTAGACAATATCTGTTTAATCATTAATTGTTTCCATATTAATGGTTTCAGTAAGTGATTAAATTTAAGGACATATTGAGCTGAGAAAAAGCCCAATAGTTTGTCCAAAGACCATAAAAGTGAAAAATTGTACATAGCTATGGTTTCCAGCTAAAGCAATTACAGCCATTCAATGAATGTCTTTAAGGAGAAATAACAGTCCAGGTCACAGGTTAAAGTCTTGTTTGTACTTGAACACAAATAGCTATGTATTGGCATCAGCAACTCCCTGCGCTATGACAGGTTTCAGCAAAGCACACCACTTTCTACCTCTTACAACATGATATTAAATTTATAATACAAATCAGACCTGCTCCTGGAACACATTGCCATTTCACAATGACAGCCTGATTTCTATTCCAACAGAATGTCTGAGGAGCCATTACTGATAGCTTAAATGTTAATAAAATTCGGGGAGTTCTTCTTTGCCTAAAGCTTTTGGCCAATTTGTATCTCCTTCAAAAGTTAGATTCAATCTGAAAATTGTTCAAGTAAAAGTAAAGAAGAAATTAAAATAATAAACTCTAAACTTAGAAAAGTAAACTTGACTTACTATGCTGGCCTAAATGTATCCCAGATAGTTTAGTACATTGGCATATACAGAAATGTTTTATATGCCATTTAGTATGAGAACAGTATGTGTGTTTAAATCTAAATGATAATGTTGCAAATCTGTGAAGTTTAATTATCATACATATTAACATTACTTTCCTACTCTCAAACACTAGAAGAAAAGATATATATCTGTTTGGGACATAAGATATGCATATATCTATCTCCAATTTCCTTTGAAAACCAAAAATAGTTAACAAGACTAAAAATTGTTTCATAGGACTTTAATGTTTAAACAGAATTTGGGTACCATCTATTCCAATCCATTGGTTCTATGACTAAGGAATCTGAAGCTTGTTCCAGTGATTCACAGCTAGCCAATGGCCAAGACAGGACTTGAAGTCTGGCTCTTTCGAATTCCTTTTAGTTTTTAAGGAGAAATAGGCCTGTGCCTGGCTCCCTAGAAACAATGAAGAAATGTTGAAAGTTTAATGAAGGTTATAAAAAGCTTCGTTTCCTTGGTAGAGTTGATAAGCTAGTGCAGCATTGGTGGACCTCTTAGAGACCAAGTGCCCCAAACTGCAGCTCCAAACCCACTTACTTACCACAAAGTACCAATGTTACAATTAAACCTGAATAATGAAATTTTAATTTAGCAAAAACAGTTGTTATCCAATTCTTGGCTGCTGGGCGACTTCGCTGGTGAGCGACAGAAAGTGCTCTGCCTGCGAGCCTAGACACGTGTGACACGGATCCAGCACCTCTGCACTAATGCAAGTCTAAGGAAAGCTGCACAGTAGTTTACTGCATCGAGATTTAATCCTAACAGCATGAGTAACCTGAGTTGTTGCACAGGTCCAATCATGCAACCCTCCTTTGCTTCTACACTATCTAAAAGAGATGAAATACACAACACATAAATCAAGCCACTTATTCCTCTAATTAAAATTCTTTAGTGAGTTTCCATTGTCTGTGCACGTCAGACTAAGCTCCTCCAGTTAACTCTGCCTGGCTCTTCAATGTCTCTGGGCTGTGTGCCTGAATTTTCCTACTCCAGCAACATGGAGCTGACTACAGCTTCCACACATACACACCGTGTTGCTTCTGGGCATGGGTTTCCAGTCTTCTTCCTTTCTGAGACAGCTCACCACATCACAGCCCCACCGAGCTCTACTGGCTGCTTCTCAGGGCTCAGCACTCAGGTGACACCTTCCTTCCACCTCACAGTCCCTATTTCCTAACTAGACATCCTTCTTCCAGGATTCTGTATTCTAGCTGCATAATTAGTCTCTAATATTAAAATATATACACTTAAAATGCCGTGCTACTATCTGCCTAATTTACTGAGTTCCTTAGCAGAAGTACTGTTCTGTGGCAAGCATAGGGTCTGATATATCATAAGAACTTGGTCTAAGCACAAGGAATGTTATTGGAGTGATTAAATGATAGATAATTTAATGAGTCAATAAATGCAAAGTGCGTAGAATAGTGTCTGGTGTGCAGATTATGAAGAATGTCAAGGAATAAATGAATAAGCTTTAAGGTCTTGCCCACTGTTGTAGTCTTCTAGCATCTTCTACAATAGAATTCAGGTGACAGTAAGTGGATGATTAAAATTTGCCAGAGGAACTGAGGAAAATTCTGATCTGGATAACTCTCATGAAGAAGCTTCATGTGTGTTTATCATTGCTGCCTTGCAGAGAGTTTCAAGATGAACTACAGAAAAATCAAGTAGTTTATCCAAATAGCATCATGAAAACTGTTCCATATGTGAAGACTGACATGCTGTTCTTTTTTCAAGGAGAATCTCCTTCCTAATGCCTAGGCATTTATCAAGTCTTCTTTAGTGTGTGACAGTTTGGTGCCTAATAGGCTAGAGGTCAAACTTTTAAAAACAATATATTTCGTTGTAGTAGGGGTTGAATCTCATGAACCAATTTCCTGTCCTGCTTAGCTGGAGTAAACATTGCTGTGCTCGTAAGTGAGTTACATTGCCAACCAAACTCCTATGATAATCTAGAGAGCAGAAATGAATTGAAAAATTTATGGACAGTATTATTCTCCTGGCCTACATCAATCCACTACCCTTACCTGAAATAGGTAATCGCAGCACTGACAATTCAAAGTCCATATCC
>NW_004524826.1:2348678-2379349 GCF_000260255.1 Octodon degus | reverse complement strand
TTACTTGTTGAAACTGTACTTCCGATTTGATTTGAAACTGTCTCATTGCTATCTGTTTATCAATAAAATTTTGAAAAAAAATAAAATAAATAAATATGTACACTATTGATCTTAAAGCCACTGACAAAAGAATAGTACATAGTACTAGTCAGTAAGCCAACAAAAGGGAATAAAATAGTGTCATGAAATTTAAGTCAAAAAAAGCAGAAAAGAAATAAGAGGATAGAGAGAAATTAAACAGCATTGTTAGAATTAAAACCAGCAGTGATGGTAATCACAGTGAATTAAAATGGTCTAGGCATCCCAATTAGAAAGCAAACATGACCAGATTGGAATAAAAAGTAAGATTAAGCTAAATACTTCTTATAAGAAATCTACTTAAATAGAATAATATGAGTAGGCTGAAATTAAAAGGACTTAATAACATATACCTCTAATGAATTCTGCTCCAAAGAAAACTTGAATGGCTATATCACTAAAATACAAATTGGAATTCAGAGCAAGAATTTACCAGAGATAAAGAGCTCCACTTTATAAGAAAAGTGGTAATTCATCAAGAGGATATAAACGTAGCAAAGGTAATTACTGTACACCAAATAATGGAGGTTCAAGATAAATGAAAAGCTCCAAAAACTTAATAAAACTGCAGCAATATTAGATAAATCAACAAGTGTAGCAAGAGATTTCAATAATAGATAGGAAAGCAGTAAGGATATAGGAGTCTTGAACAACACTATCTATGAAGTAACCAACTTTACTTTATTTACATAACTAGAATACTCCTTAACAACAGCAGAGTTCTCATTCTTTTCAAGTGTATATGGAACACTTATCAAGGTAAGTCATTCTGGGTCATAAACAAATGCCAATGAATTTGAAAGTGCTCACATTTTGCAAACCATGTACTCTAACCACATGAATTCAATCAAAAACAGAAAGTTATATAGAGCACCCTAAATCTCTTGAAGCTAAACAACGTACTTCTAAATAAATTATAGGTCATAGAGGTTTTTCTTTTGAAATCTCCATAGTGATTTCCACAGTGATTTTACCAGTCTGCACTTCCACTAGCAGTGGAGAAGGGTTCCTATTTCCACACAGCCCATCAAACATTTGTTATTGGTTGATTTCCTAATAATAGCCATTCATTCTAGGATAAAATGGAATCTTAGTGTTGTTTTAATTTGCACCTCTCAAATGACTAGTGATGCTGAACATTTTTCTTATATGTATTTGCTGTTTGTATTTCTTCATCTCGGAAGAATGTATTCATCTCAGATGCCTATGTGAATTGGGTCTTTAAATTTGGGCCATCTGATTTTTTTTTTTAAATTTTTTCTATGTTCTTGAGAATAATCCTTTGTCTGAGGAAGAGGGACAAACACTTCTTCCCATATTGTGAGTTGTCTCTTCACTCTGTTGGTGATTTCTCTTGCTGTGCAAAAGCTTTTTAAGAAGATGAGATCTCAGTTGTTGATTCTTTATGATAGTTCTTGTGAGAAGAGGGTTTTATTAATAAAATCTCTGTCTACGCCAACGCTTTCAAGAGTTATACTTATTTTGTCTTCCAGGAAATTTAATGTTTCTGTCTTAATATTTAGATCTTTGCTTTTTTATATATTAATTTTATTGAGAAAGAAATAGCAATGAGACAGTTTCAAAACAGGTTAGTAGGACAGTTACAATCATTAATACACTGCATATTGTTGTCTTCGTAGTAGTTATCCATCTCAAATTTAGTTTAGTGCATGGCAAAATATATGGTTCAATTTTAATCTTTGGCATGTGCAGAGCAAGTTTTTCCAAAACAATTTATTAAAGAGGCTATCTTTCTTCTAGTGAATGTGTTTGGTACCATTGTCAAAGATAAGGTGGCTGAGTATGTGGCGAGTTGTTTCTAGTCTATTTCATTGATCTTTGGATCTGTTCAAAGATCTTTGGGATCTTTTGGGCAACGCCAATGTCCACCAACCAAGGAATGGATAAAAAAAATGTGGTTTTTAATATAATGGAGTAAAACTCAGCCATAAAGAAAAACTCAAGGCTTTTATAGATAAGTGAATGCAACTTGAGACCATACTCATAAGTGAAATAAATCAGATCCAAATGTGTATAAACATCATATTGTCTCCCTAGTATGAGAATCTAAAAAAGTGAATAAGATAAAACATGTACAAAGATATTGAAAAATGGAAAGAGACTTCAAAGGGAAAGAGAAACTGGATTGGCAGGGATGGAGAAAAGAAGGAAGAGAAAAGCAAAAGGAAAAAATATGCATATAGTAGGGAAAATGGTTATACTACTAATGAACTACTTCTCTTAGTTCATTTTTAAGACAGGTTTATGCCTATGTATTTAGACAATTAAATGCTGATATCTTATACTCTGAGTAACTAACTTAAAGATAACAATATTCAATGCATTGACCATTGTTACCTCCCTATCATATTGTTTTGGAATTTTGTTTTTTGTTCGGTTTTGTTTGTTATCTTTAAAATAAAAAGATGTGAATAACAGCAACAAAAACCTTATAGGTCAAATGAATGATTAATAAGGAAGTTAGAAAGTATTTTGAAATTAATGAAAATGAAAAAAAAAAAAACACCCAGCATATCATACTATCTTGAAAACAATGACACACCCCTGAGAGGGTGACGTCATTTAGAAAAGATGAGTCGACGGCCACAGATTCCAACATAAGAAAAAAAAAAGAACAAAAGGAAAAGTAAGCAAGATGAATAAGATCAGAAGAGAAATCATTGAAATAAAAAGAGAAGAACAATAGAGTAAATAAAATGAAAAGGTTACCTTTAGCCAGGTTGGAAAAAGAGAGAGGCCTGTTGTTAATATAAGGAATGAAAGTGGTCGGGTCGCTGTAATCTCCATAGACATTAAAAAGATAGCAAGAGATTTATGAACAATTTTCAGCTGGTACATTTGGCAATTTAGATGAGATTGGTTCCTGAAAATATGCAAACTATAGAAGCTTACTCAAGAAGAAATATATAAACTAAGTAGTTCTGCATCTATTACGGAAGTTAAATTTATGATTATAAGCCTCCCATAAGAAAACTTCAGAGCTCTGTGGATTCACTGGTGCAATCTCCCATTAATTTGAATAATTAATAGTACCACTTGGTAATAGTACCAGAACATAAATATGCTTTTGTTATCTTTCACTTAGAAAACACAAAACCCTTCTTTAAATGAATATATCACTCTAAATGCTGTCACACATACACATGCACACGGCAAAGCATAGTCAAAATATCCAGTGAATGTTTAAATTTTAAAAATTTATTAATGTAAGAAATTGCCATGAATGCCCCTCAGTCTACTGCACCACAATCTGAAACCACTTGTCCCCTTGCTCTTACTACTTTCCAAAGCAGCTCTAGAAGTCTTCTTTTGTGTCTGTCTGTAAAAAGTATGATCAAAAATGCAATGAAGGCTGAGGCCAAGCACCATTCAGTGCAAAGGCAGGCCTGTAAAATCGTCAAGTGTGTCCTCATCCACCATATCCACTGGGTCTGGTACCACTTAATTTCTGGTTCTTTCTTAAAGTCAAAATAACTGTGGAAGGCGAACATTTTGAATTGGTTCAGGAAGCAGCTGTATATATCACAACAGCTAAGGACACTCACAAAAGAACACTTCCAGAACTTCTTCAGAAAGTGACAAGAAGCACAGAATCAGTGTGTCCAAAGCAAGGGGGACTATTTTGAGGAGAGTTCATGGCAATGTTTCTTTCACTGTAATCAATTTTTAAATTTTACATATTCACCACAATTTTCAATCAGACCTTGTATATGCATATAATATACTCCTCAATACACATGCACATACCCGTAACAGCTTCCCAACTTTGATCATAGCACTTTGTCATCCAGGTTTATGAATCTGAGTGTAGCATCTCTGTCATTTCTATACTATTCAACATAATTCACTATGACAAAGCTAATATGAAAGGGTTACTCCTTTAATACACAACTGATGGAGGTTGAGAGGCAGTTTGGAATTCTGCCTCTACCACAGCCTAACACCATGACTTTGAGTCAATTATTTAACTACTGAAGAGTGTTTCCTGCCTGTAAGTGCATTTACGATACCTGTTGGCTGGATTTCAAAACCTAGGACCAATGTCTAGGCATGGTGGTGCACGCCTGTAATCCCAGCACTCAGGAGGCTCAGGCAGAAGCATTGTTGGGAGTTCAAGACCAGCCTGGACTACAGAGTGAATTCAAAGTCAGCCTGAACAACACAGTGAGACGCTGTCTCACAAAGACAAATTAATTAATTAATTAAAAATTAAGAAATAAAGCCTGGGATCAGGCTTACATGAAATTGTATTCAGGAACACATTAGACTCCATCGGGGGATGCTCCCTGCACTTCCACCTGTCTGGGCTCCATAGGTACAATCTGGCCTTCAAATTCTCTAATGAGTTGGTTCCTGCCAGGCGGATGAGTCCACACAGCTCAGCACCTCAGGGGAAGCTCTACTTAGTTTCCATAAATTCCTCAATCCTCTGCATGCCCCAAGGCACTGCCAACCAACACCATATGCCCCCCATCCTAACCCCCTCCCAGGATGCAGCAAGACTAGCCCTAGCTCCTCACAGCTCTCCTGTACAGTGCCATCCAGCTCAAGGTCACCGCCTCCCTAAAATTTTGCTTTATGTAGAGCAGTTCAATGCCTCTACACTTTTATTTTAAAAACTGGCTTTCCTGAATTTAGTCAATGAATGCATAAATAAGAATTATTCTTTCTCCTATAACACTAGTATATATACCCACCTATTTATACATTACATTAGAATATTTGATCATTTGCATTTGTTCTGTGGTTATGTTTTCCCCTCAAGCAAAGTACTTTGAACACAAGAATAGTTTTCTTTTTAATCACATAAAATACTTGGTTTCATTAATTTTGATTGCACCAAATGAGCATAGCAGTAACTGTGACACTCTTCTGCCTCCACAGATTTCTTTACCTATATGTTTCTTTTCTCTGTACAGCTCTTCTCCATTTTACATTTATGATGAGGTACAATTTAAACCACATCTTGCCCATAAGACCTTTTGCTTCTACCTGAGTTACTCTATCTTTATATATACTCTTCCTTTATATCTCGTCAAGATTTTAAATATCGGTGTGCCACTTATAAAATGTGGGAATACTGGCAAAACATTTAATCTCTCTGAGACTTGGTTATCTATAACTCTCAAATGAAGGTAACAAACATTATGAGGGTCAGATAAAGTCATACATATGAAAGTTCTTTGAATATTAAACTGGGATGAACAAATGAAGGGGATAGTTATTATAGCTCTCGTCACAGTCTGTGTTGTTTTTAGCTACTCATCAGAGAATCTGTCTCCTGAATCCTTCTGAGGAGTCCAGGGATGGTAAGATTGTTTTCCTCATCTTCATAAACCCCTAACTCTGCTCAACACATGCAATAGCATCTTAGGATGTGTTGATGGAAAGCACTCAGTGCATATTGCAGAAGGCCCTTTTTCCTGCAGGGAAGCAGACATCTATAACAGTACAGATAATTCTGAAGATAACCATAGAAAACATTTGAAATGTACTAGCAGATGTTGTCAAAATGGGAGGAAGGAGTCCTTCCCCTCAGTAAGTGCACATGTTCACAGTCTGCAGAGCCAATAACCAACCCAATCCATCAAGCGAGACTATAGGAATCCAGGAAACAGCAAGTCCCAATTCTTCTAAAACAACAATCCACACCAGATGCACACTCTATTTTCAAGCTATGATATTGTGTTCTATTGTCGCACAGAGTTCTGGAGTACTCAGTCTTGCAGCAGAGTGGCTCAGCTGGAAGCCCAAATGGGATGAGGGTCCAGCTCTTGTGGAGGAGTCTGAATTGGACGTGAGATGTTTATATTCAAACTCAGGAACATTTTCCAACTAAGGATGTGATAAAGCTCTCTGTTGACTCACTGACTTCTTGCATCAAGAGGAGGTGACCTTGAGAACTCTTCTACAAACTCTTATTTATGTGATTTGCTCAGGAGCTTATTTTGACTTTCTGGGTAGCATTGTACCCACCCTTTCTGAGTCCCCACCATTCTGCGCTCATCTTTGCATGGCATACAACATGAGTTTCTCAGAAAATGCTGATCCCCAACTGGGTTATGTCATACCAGTCAGACTTCCTTCCTTATGATGTGTGTAACACAGAAACTCAATTAGTGAAATGGTATTCAGTTTGACCGTAGTGCCTCCAAAAGGAAATGTGTGTAACTGGTGTGACTTGAAGCTCTGAAAAAATCTGTGGGATGAAAATTCACATTTGTGACTCACTGCCATATAGCTAGCTATTCCAGGGCAAGAGATGATGAGAAAAGAAGGGGAGAAGTGGGAAGAGGAGAGAGGAGAGGGGAGGTGGTGGGCTAACAGAGGAGGACTGATGGCTTAGATTTATTTGGAGAGGGACTTTAAGAAAAGCCTTTGATCATCCTGAGTTACAGATTTCTTCTTTACAACAACATTCACTTGTTAATTTATTTGAAAACATAAATTAGGAACATCTAGAAGCCAGACACTATGTAAGATGTTGGAGAAACAGTGATGAATGTGACATCAGCTTTGCTTTAAAATATGAAATATATAATCTAGAATGAGCTAGATATAAACAATTGCTGTGATAGGTTGTGACCAGGATGGTTTTGGTGTCCCTCTTTGAGAAGAAGCTACTGTTACTCGTGGCAGACTCGGAGAAATTTCTGGCAAAATGATATCTGAGAGAACACCTGAGGAATAAATTAGCAGTTATCTGTGTGAGAGCTAGGAAGTAAGAAGAAGGGAACTGGACAAAAAAGACAAAAAGCATACAAGCCCACAGACAGGAGAGGGCCTGGGTTAATCTGAGGTCGTGTCAGTATATATTTCAGTACGAGTTAAGAGTATACAGTGTAAGGATAGAAGAGAGTGGAGCTGGACCCAGAATCTTGTAGGTTGGTTGCAGGAGATTGGCTTTTGTCTCAAGGAAAGAAAAAAAGCCACAGAAAGCTTTTATTCAAGAAGATTCAATATCTAAAATTATGTTTTAGGGATAGAATTCTTAATGTAGTGAAGAAAGAGAATGGTCAATTAGGAAGCTGTCAAAATAGTCTAAATGGGAATAAAGATGCCCTGAAACATGGCAACATGGCAATGCAATAGAAATGGAAAAAATATGCTTTAGATTCTATAGGCAATGAGAAGATAGAGTAGAGATGCAGCTAGGGTTTTTTTTTTTTTTTTTTTTTTTTTTTTTTTTGAGGTGAGCAGAAGTCAAGAAAAGTTGGACTTTGGTTTGAGGTGATAGATGACCAATTACTAAAATTCATCTGATCATTATATATCATACCCATGAATTAAAATGCTGCACTGTGCCCCACAAATGCATAGTTTCTATGAGGATATATATAAATACTGGACTTCAACAGTGTGATAGTATTTTGCTTTCAGCAAGTAGGAGTGAAGTAACTCAACCCCCATGATAACCTCTCACACTTTATACTTTGTATGTGTATTTGCCTTAAGAGACCATCAACAAAAACATTCTCAGTTTTTGCCTTGAAGACCACAGGCGACACCAACCAGTACTTTACCTTGCTTTCATTTCTTTTGTAGAAAGAGAAGTTAATTAACATCCTGTTAATTAACACCAATCCTTCTCTTTCCTGGAGTCTTTTGCTTTATCTTCTCTCCCTTACATATCTACACTCTTTCATTTTAACTTTTAAAGATACTGGGCCAGTGATACAGCTCAATAGCATAGCACCTGTCTGGCAAGTATGAGATCCTGAGTTCAATTCTCAGTACCAAAAGAAATAAAGAAAGAAAGAAAGTTACTAGAATTTAAAAATACTCAAGCTAGGTTCTGGCCGAATAGCTCAGTGGATCAAAGCTCCTATAAGCAGGCTCAGGGGCCAGGGGTGTGATCCCTGAGTCTGCTGTGCCAGACCCACACCCAGGGCATGCTGAAGCTTCTATTGAGACTGGGTTTAGTGGTGCGCACCTATAATCCCAGCTCTTGGGAGGCTGTAAACAGGAGAATCACGATGAGTCCAATCTAGTAACAAGACCCTGAACACCTGTAGACCTTCCCTAAAATACAGAAAAAAATAAATAAAAATAAAATACTTATAAAAATAATAAATAGTTTATATTGAAGTGACTTGGAAAAATAGAGAACATTCTTAATCTTCCAAGAATAAAACTGAGGCCTAGAAATTATCTGATTGCAATTCCTTGTCACAGTGAACAGGATGGTGGTTTGGTCTCTGAGACTCAGTGAAATGCGTGTTTGTAGGTCTTTTGTTGGCATAGCTACAAAATGTTAGATAGTCCAAGCTTCATGGTACACACTTCCGGTGAGAGGTAGTATATTTCTTTGTATGTTATTTGATGTCCATGTTCTTTGTTTGCAGAAAAATGTAAGTTTTCACTTTGTTGTCATTTGTTTGGGTACTTTCTTTTAGTATTTCTATAGCAGCTACTATACATGATACATGGTTAGCTGAAACAGAAAGGATTTTCTCTTTTTAAATAATAATGAAATATCTCAAAAGAGAAGTTTCTCTCTTCATTCTTTCTAGGGACTTCAGGTAATGCCTCACATCCTTCCTGACTACAGAGGACTCACGGTCCTCTTTTTTATCTTCCTTACATTGCTATATTCCAGCATCTGGAGGGCGATTGTCAGAGAGGTTCTTTGCTGCTTACCATTCCACCTTCATCTGTTTGTCGTCCAGATTTGGAGTTCTACACCCCAAAAGTTTGACAGAAAAGAATACTTAAATTCAAATGATGTATTACAGGAAAATGTGCATTACCATCAATCTGCCTCAAAATACTCACCTCAGTCTGAATATATTTATCCCATTGTTCTTGACACTTTCTGAAGCAGTTCTAGAAGAATTCTTTCTTGTCTTTAGTTATACCATCATGGCTGCCTTGATATTCTGAATCCATTCAAAAATTTTAACCTCTGTATTAGCTACTGTCCCAGTTTTTTGTTTGTTTTTTTTTTAACCAGGGATTGAACTGAGGCCCTTGTGCTTGCCAGGCAAGGGCTTATTCTACTGAGCCATCTCCCCAGCCCTGTCCCATTGTTGAGACAAAGTACCCTAAACCCACAGCTGGAAGGAGGAAAACTTTGTGTGGCTCACAGTTTTCACTGAGTTCAGTCCAAAGTCAGTTGGCTCCAAGGTAGAAACAGCAGGGTGCAAGGGATGGGGAATGAAAGCTGTTTAACCTACATCAGCCAGCAAGCAGAGAAAAGGGAGGTGCGGGGAACAATAATATACTATTCTAGGTTAGATCCTTGGTGACCCACCTCTAACCGCATCCCACCACCAGTATAACATTCAGCTCCTGGAGTCACTCACCAGCAAGTCTGCAGATGAGTAAAGCCCCTCCTGGTTGAATCGACATCCAGAACTTCTCTAGCAGGTGGGAAGAGCAATGGAATAAGAATGCTTGTGTTTGAGGCAAGGCAGACTACTTAAAGGGTGTTTCATGGCAATATTTCTTTTACTGTGTTAAGTTTTTAAATTTAAACATGTGCCAAATGGTTTGATCACATTTTCATTCTTCATGGCTGCTGTTTACTATGAAACACACTCTGAGGAACTTGCCACATGCTTTGTATGTGGCCCTGGAAGGGAGACACTCAATAATGCAAGTAACATATAAGTTTAATAAGAGGTTAGAAAAGCAAACAGGCCAAGCATGATCCCATTCCACTTGCCCCAAAATTAGTTAACAGTACAAGGATTCCTGAAAACCATAAGCATAGATTTTTTCACTAGTCTGTGAGTAAAAGCCTACCTGGAATACTAATTTAGGCAGCAAACAACATAACCAGGTATGTGTGTTGGCTGAGAGGTTTATGAGAGAACAAACTAGGAGACAGGAAGTAGTCTTCAGTAGCAAGTTGGCAATAATGTAGCTGTTTGACCTTATCCATGTCACTTTCTCCTAAGGGCCACATTTTATCATTAATGGAAAGGAATGCATGGGTGATTCCAACAGACCACATCAATTAGGCTTAAGTTTTTAAACTGGCTTAAAAATGAAGGAAATGTATTAGATCATGAAATGGGAAACTTAAGAGTAGGCTGTCTTCAGATAGGATTTAATTTAATGTCCCAACTATGTGGCCTAAAGATCCAGTTTTAATATTAGCTTCATTGGAGGCTGGTTTCCAGATGGCAGCCAGAAGTCAGAGGCTATTGGGCACCTCAGGTAGTAAGACAGAGTGTGTTTACATAAGCTCCCAGAAATCATTCTGGAAGTTACACTGTTTTTACCAGCTAGGTAGCAAGTATTTTATCCCTTACAATAACCATGAGCTGGGAAAATGAGCATACTAGGTTGTATAACCTATATGTGTTCCAAGCCTGGAACAGAGAGTCATTTCTCTGGAAATAATTGAATCTTTACATGCAAATCAAAGGTGAGAGGGAAAAGTTATATGATGGTTTATATCTAGATATTCCCTTAAAGCTCTTGCAACAAGTTGGACATTGGGAAAGTGTTTGGATTATAGTTGACTTGCTGATAGAAGGCATTTTAGTTGACTTGCTGTTAAGAGGTGGAACTTGCTCAGGAGAGGTGGGTCACTGTAGATGTGATTTGATGGGGTGTGTCTTGGTAGGGTGCGTCTCCCTTCCTGGCTCTTCCCTTCATCCTCTGCTTCCTGTTGACCATGGTGTGAACAGCTTTCCTCCACCATGCCCCTCTGCTCTGCTGTCCTGCCTCAGAGCCCACTGAGCATGGACTAAAGCTCAACCAAAATAACCCTTTGCTCCTTTAAATTGTGGGCATTGAGTATTGTATCTCTGCAGAAAGAAAGTTACCAAAAGGGTGAGCGAAATTCTGAAGACAACAAACAAGTTTCTACTCTGGATCTCCTGAGTTTCAACGTATTATAGTTGGTTTTTCTGCCCCAGTGAGAAGCAAGTTGACTTTGAGCACAACAGTAGATGCCACTTGAAGATCTTTGTGCTTGGAAATTTCCATTGCCTTTGAATTTTGCCATAACCGTGTGCCAAACAGGAAACCACACAGTGACTTCTTAGCTCAAAGCTTTTTGGTTTTGCTGACAGTTAATGAGAATAAAACACACACAGTAGGAGAAAATATACACACATACCTCACACAGGGAATATTTTTATTTTACTACTCAGTACTTTCCATATTCTGAGTTTCTACTTCTCAAAACTCATATAAAGCTTTTCTCCATAATTTCAAAGCTTTCTAAGAATTCTAATAGAAAGCTTGACTTTTGGTGAAGCCAAATCATATTTCTCCTTCACTTGTTCCTTCAATACAGACAGAGAGAGAAAGAGAGAGAGAGAAAGAGTGAGACAGAGACAGAGAGACAGAGACAGAGAGACAAAGACAGAGAGAGACAGAAACAGAGAGAGAGCAGAGACAGAGAGAGACAGAGACAAAGAGAACAGAGAACAGAGAGAGACAGAGACAGAGACAGAGACAGAGACAGAGAGAGAAACTGCTATCAGAAAACATGATGATAAAGAGCTTTACTGTTTACAACATTTCTTTTTTTTCTGTATTTTAGGGAAGGGTCTACAGGGTGTTCAGGGCCTGACTACCAGATAAGATTCATAGCTATTCTCCTGTTAACAGCCTCCCAAGTGCTGGAATTACAGGCATGTGCCACCATGCACAGTCTCAATTGCCTTCTCAGTGTGCCCCATGTGTGGGGCCAGCACAGCAGGCCTGGGGATTGAACTCCAGCCCGTGTGCCTGCTTGCAGATGCTGTCATCTGCTGAGCTATTTGGCTGGCTCTGTTTACAACATTCAAGCAGTGATAACAAAGGGCCAAATGTAAAATAAAGAGAACCCTGGAAGTTGGACAATTTTGGGTTAATTCGGTAGATAAACATCAATGTAACTGAACTAGATTCGTTCCACTTCGCACTTGTCCTTTCTTATCATGCCTTAATATCTTCTTAGGTGACTCTCATGATCCCAAGATGGCTGGTACAACTCCATATGCAGAATGCTGATAGAAATTCTAAACAGAGGAAAAAGTTTTTCCTCCTCCTTTTTTAAAAAACAAAGTCATATAGTTTTCTGAGCAGATTTCTTAGGTCTCTTTGGCCAGAATAGTGTCAGATGCCCATCCTTCATCCTTGGAAAGGTGAATAAATCAGTTGGTTTCCAATCAGGTCCACCTTCTAGGAGGTGGGGAAAGACCTGCCCTTACATCACATGGTTGCCTGATACCTGGAACAAACAGTCTGCACAAAGGATTTTTCAGGGAAAAAATTCAGGAACAGATTGTGCAGAATGCAGCCTGTCTCTTTCTCTCTCTCTTAAGTCCTACTTCATCCCCATAGATTGTCCTCACATCTCACTGAAAAGGGGTTCAGAACAGGACTGTTGGAAATACCAGTTTGCCACAATATCCAGTTCATCCTCTTCTTTGGGGCCATAGGAAGAAGGGCAAGCATCTTAATAGTATTGTGTCTTGGTTTAACTCCTATGAGATGGAATAACATCATAATATCTCCCTCACTGGACATTTTTGAAAGTCAAATGAAACAAAATATGAAGAAATGACACATAAATGTACTAGCACACCATAGACATTAGTTCCTCTCTTGCTTTTGCATTCCCTCTTACTTTCTTTTGCCTTCCAACTTCCATCTATGGTTCTAGAAAGAAGAGGGTCACATGGTAATAAGTACAATACATTTTCAAATAACTGACTTTTAGTTTATTTTAAAATTTAGGAATCTATTCTATGAAGTAAGTGCTAACATATTCATTTTGCTTCATATTTCAGTCTGCATAACCTTAATCTACCTGGATTCAGAGCTCACAAATTTAGTGCTTCACCTTTGACTTCTGGTCATCTCTTACTGGCCAACTGTTAGAGAATTAATCAAGAAGAGACTGGCTGGCTAAGTTCCATCATTTTTCTCTTACAATTTCCTTGTACCATCTTGGTTTTAGATGTCCCTTTCGTGCAGTGTTCAAGTTATAATGCTATATGCTTAGCTAGCATACAGAGGTTTTACTAGAGTGTCAATGAAGTTGAAACTGAGGTAACAAAGCTTTGATGAGAGCTGACTTCCAGAGAAGAGTTCAGAAGATGACCAGAAATGAGAGAGGAGAAAGAGATGGAGGACACACTGAGCAAAGAAAACCATATACATAAATCTTTGGTGGGAAGAAAGTATCACTGAAAGTCTTACAAAGAAAAAAATAAACTCATTTCAGTGAAGGAGAGTTCTGGCAGGAGGTGTGGCTGGAAGGCATTCACACTTTGTTCTGTCAACTATGAAGACATTCAAAGGTTTAGTCAGGGAAGACACATGATCAAACTTGTTTTAGTAAAATCATTCTCATAGAGGATGAAAGGAGGCTTTGAGTTGTTTTTTTTCTATGTTGGATGAAATATCAGTCTGTGAACCAGAACTGTAGGAAGGAGGAGGAACAGTTTTGGAAAGGAAGACAATGAGCCATCTCAGGACACAGAGTTTTAGGCGTTCTTGGAAGATGGAGATATGTGTTTGCCACTGGACTCAAAAAGTAGACACTTGTCCAATGCTGATTGTAGAACTTTCTGTTTTCCTTAAGCACCTTCAATACCACTTATTGTTTAGAATTTAGAATACGTTTTTGGAGAAAACTTAATTGTAATATATTTTGTGGTTATCCCTTTCATGGTGTGGTAGTCAAACTTTGCAAGGAATTTAATGCTAAACACATAATTCTGAGGACAATTTTATAGTAATCACCCAAAATGTCACATGCAAAATAATGTAAGAGATCTGTCCACCAACTAGAAACCCAAAGAATCCAGCTGAGGGCCTAGATCCCATGGCCTTGTCCTGTGGGAGTTCCACTGAAGATCAGGTGCCCAGAACAATATCTTGTGCAAGTCTGTATCAAAGACCTGTGCAGAGAAGACCAATGATGGCATCAAAAAAGTTTGTGCCAGGGTGAAGAATCTGTGCCACCAGGCTGAGGAATCTGCACTTTATCCAAGAAGTAATGCCCAAAGGTAAGGACCAGAGCTCCTCCAAAGAGAACCACATCCTCAGTGACAACAAGGAGCTGAGCTCCTTTGATGATGAGAACAGCTGAGTTCATATCAGGAAAGCCAGCATTAGAAGGCTTTCCTGGAGAATCGACAATGCATCATCTTCCCCTCTGATTTTCCATTTCTGCTGCTGGCAACAATCTTCAGGTGGGCCTTCTACACCCGGCATTATGCCGTTTCACTTTATCTGAGTATGACAAGTTGACCATTAGTTAACTTGCCACAAATAGTTTTGAATTTATTATTCAAAAAATTTTCAATGAATTAGGTAGTCAAAGTTTTCCTTGACAGAACATGAGCACCTTTGTCTCAGGAGGTTATTTTATACTCAGAGAAGTGTCCAAAGTCTTGCTCGTTATCAGAGATTTCATGTCTGTGCTCATTATGGAAGGAAGGCAACTCTTTAGCTTCTTATAGAAGATGGGTGATGTGCTGACAGTCTTCTGCCCTTGGTCATGATGATTTTTGCAAATGGTCGTAGTTTCATAATGTTACCAAAGGTAGGCAATAAGAAACAAGGAGATTTTTTGTTTTGCATAGGGGAAGAGGACCAAGCGATAGAATGAGAAGGGGGATTTAAAATAATCACGATGTATTATGTACATTTACCAACTCCCCAAAATTAATATAAACATTACGTACAACAAATGCATGCTAATGAAGATCTTCAAAAATTAAAAACTAGTATAGGAAAAAAATTCCTTGAGCGAATTCCATCTAGATTTAAGATCTGTTTATATGTAGCTTGACAGTTTAATCCTGGAAATCCTATTCATTTCTCAATTCTTTTCAACTAAAACCTAAACAGTACATAGATTATATTTCTTTATCCTAAGAATTGTTATGGTTATGTGGATGGAATGTAATAACTGGGATCCTGTTAAGCTGTGATCCATAGAACACAGAAATATGAATATAATATTTGATCATTGACTCTACTGTACAAGTCCCTGAATTAAGTGCTAATATACATTGCCAGAAATGGAGAGAATTCTCAGATAACTATCATAGTGAGGAGCCAAAACCATTGGGCTGGATAATGGACAGCTTGTCCATTTTTTGAAAAGATTTATTTATTTATTTACTTACTTACTTGGTATAGGGTCTTTCTATGCTGCTCACTCATAGTGATCCTCCTGTCTTAGCCTCTCCAATGCTGGGATTACAGGTGTGCACTATAATGCCCAGTTTCATTGGCTGGCACAGAATGGGCATGGCATGGCATGTGGTATCAGGGACAGAACACAGCTCCTTGTGCTTGCCAGACAGGCTCTTAGTCTGCCAAGCTATCCCCCAGGCCCCACTTACCCATTTTTGAACATCTACATGACTAAAATCTAATACTACACAATGACTTCTCAGTTGAAAATGTAAAGGATAGCTGAAATCTACTTACTTCAAGGTTTTTATGTCATTGTTAATGAGTGACTGAGTTAGTGTTAAGTTTTAGAATACATTTATGAAGATGCATGTGAGGTTGTACAAATATGCAAAATTCAATCCATTCATTTTATTAGTTAAGTCATAAATTTTATTCTGTTTTGTGCTATATTCTGTGTCTGTGTTAAGCATGGAAACTGTAGAGTCAAGCAAACATGACCTTGTCTCTCAAAGCACCTAAGATGTGGGTGCAAAGTACTGCGTTAAGCATCATGTTGCAGTTGATATGATGTGAATCCTGAGCATAAATATTGCTTATTGCTGAGGAACAAGAAACAACATCGAAATAGTAGTGTGAAATTAGGAAACATTTCCAGGAAGAAGTAATGACTGCTGAGTTTTGAAGGATGAGTAACAAAAAAATGAAGAGGATGATGCACAGTGAGAGAAGAAATGGCAGCCTGGGGGGACCTGGTCAGCACAGCGGAGGAGGTGTGTGGGCTGAAGCAGAGATGTAACTACAGCTGGAGTGAAGAGGGGGCAGACGTCTGATGGAATGGGATAAATGGAGGGAAGATAAGGCTGGAGAGGGAGGCTGAATTAGGATGTAAGAAGTTTCTCTTCCAAATCTAATAATTTGCATTGTATCAAAAGTCCTCTTCATTTGGAAGTCCCCTATCCCATCCAACCTCTCTTTTGTGGAGCTTACCACAGATGCTGTTTCGGCCACATGACTGACTCACGCCTTTCCCCCTTGCCACACTATCAAAGTCCTTTGTGCTTTTGATTCTGCACCACAGATCCCTTTGCTTATAATGTTCTCTTTGACATAAACTCTATGAGGACAAGGACTTGTTTCTATCTCCAGAACTTATTGTAGTACCTGGCACATGGTAGATAGCTGCTGCCTGACTGAATGTATCACTGAAAGACATTGGGAGCCTCTGAAAATCCTTATGAAATGAATGATTTGCTCAATTACCTTTCCATGTCAGAAATAATCTCAAAGAATGAATTAGAAGATGAGCAGACCAGAAGTAAAGAGAATAACTAGAAACAGCCACTGGAGTCCAACCATTAAGAACAGGTGAGTGTGAAGTCAAGTAATATAAGAGGGACTGGCAGGAGAAAGTGGGTTGGCTGGGTAAAAGACAGACATATAGATTAGAAAGCTTAGACTCTATAGTGTGGCATTTAATTAGGTGAATGGAACAAATTAAATTGAGATATCAGGGATAATTATTAGAGGTTCCATTTCTCAAGAATGACTGAGGCAAGAATTAGTGCGCGGCAGGTTGATAACCTCCCACGATTAATATCTGGGGAAAGGGAGTAAAAGGGAAGGAAAGGCAAGAAAAGAAGCAAAGTTTGGCAGAAGCTGGGCACTGATGGGGTTGCAGGAAGGTCTCAGCCAACCCTTTGATGGTCTCTTAAACATGGATGGCCCTTAGAGTGGCATGGAGTTCGAGGGGGAGGCTATGTCAGTCACTCAGTGAGTGTAGTTCAGCAGCTGGGGACACCTGTCTCTAGTCATACATGGGGATCGGGCTAGGCCATCACAACAGCTACCACAATTCTTCTCCATTTCAAGCTACTAAGAGGCATCTCTGAGGACAAATTTCAAGGCTAAGACTATACATTCAGTTCTCAAGTATGCAGTTTGAAGCCTGTGGGTCGCCTGAAAAAAAAACAATTCAAAAAGTACGGGTTAGAGGTTAATGTGGAGAAAATAGCAGCAAACGGACTTGAGAAAAAGAAAGGAGTAGTACCATAAAATGGTCTTCTCAGAGGGTAAAGAAAGAAATTCCAGGCAGGGAAAAGCAATGACTATGTCTGAACCAGGTAAGAAAAAACTCCAAATTGGCTACTTAATTTAGTGAAATAGCCTGACCTCTGCCAAAGAGCTTCTGTGGGATGGGGTGGAGGCTGAACTGTGATGTGTCAGGATGCATAAGCAGTGAGGAACATGGGTGTGAAAGTGGGGTAGAGTACTTTTCCAAGCCTCTGCCTATGAAAGAAGCTGACTCCGAGCGTGATACTACAGAGGGCTGTGTTGATCAAGCGAGGTTTTGGTGGGTGCTCCTTTGTTTGTTCAATGGAGAAATAGGAAATGATTTTATGCCAAAAGCAAAAAATTTATTGAAAAGTTGAACATCCTGAGAAAGGAGAGGGTCAAGAGATGGAGAAGGAGTTTTCCAAAGCACAGAAAAGTAGTGGGGGATGTTTGGAATGAAGCCCTTCCACTAGGACGGGAGGGAAGAAGGATAAGGAACAAGCAAGGCCCCGTGAGTGAGGCTGCAAACCCACAGCCTCGGTGATAGGAGAACTGAGGTGTGCAGTTTAAGAAAAGGATGCAAATTTTAAAAGAATCGTTTAAAGGAATATCTGACTTCACTTATTCACTCAGCGAATCTTTACTTAGTGTTTCTATATGTCAGCTCCACTGCTCGCAGCTGGAGTTCCAGAACTGACTTAGTTCAGCCTATTTCCTGCCAGTAGGGCAGTTTTTCTGGTATTTATGTGCATTCACACAGGAACTTGGGCTTAAAATAGTTCTGTGATTGTCTCAGCCCTCCAGTGGCCCAGACATATTTGTGATACAGCGAACTTTTCCTACGCATTGTTACGTACAGTGAGCGGACAGGCTCAAGTTCATGTGTAGCTAGCTGCATGTTTGGACATGATTAACGTTCAGTCAAGGTGTTGATTTCTTCATTTTGGTTATAACAGGTCTTTGGTAAGGGTGCATGATATTTGACATTGTACTACATATGACAGGTACAGAACTCCAGTAAATAATGTTTTTTATTTGTTCAATGACTTCTAAATTGTAACTAAAAATAAATTTTAAGCACCGGGGAGATAGCTCAGAGGCATAAGTTCCTGCCTGGCAAGAACATGGTCCCAAATTTGATCCCCAGTACCACAAAAAATTAAATGAATAAATAAATATTTAAGTGATGTGTTTTAATGTATAAATATAATGAATGCAATTTTGTAGTGGTAAAAATTTAGTCCCATCTCTGCACATACTAATAATGAATGTATTGCTTAGATATTCTTGGCTATAATTCTCTGCTATTATTTTTTGGACACTAACATCCAAAATGTGGAGAAAGTAGCAGAAAATGGACTTGAGAAAAAGAAAGGAGATTTAATATTTGCTGTCACTAGTCACTTACTTGAAATTCTTAACAATTTTAGAACATGTAGGCACCTATTTTTGTTTATCCTGGGCCCTGAATATTATATAGCTGATTTTTCTGCTGTTACAGAAGTTATGTCTGACAAGGAAGACACACATTTAAAATAAAAGACTAAAAGAAAAAATGATATTTTGTGAATTTTGAAAGGAAAATAAGCACAAACAATGAAATGAATTGAACGTTTTCAGTGAAGAGGTGTGGTGCTCCGGGGGTACAGGAGATTCCAGCCTCATTCACGGTGGGAAGGTGAGCTGAGATCTCCATCACCCTCAGTTTGCCAGCAGGCATTTCAGTCACCCACAGACACGCCCAGGACTGTGGTGCACTGATCTGCTGGGTGTTTCTTAGTTCATTCAGGTCAGCATACCGTAGGTCATGGGTCCATATTCCAAGAAAGAGTGTGTTTCTCTTTGCAGAGTTCAGTGTCCATGGCATTGGGGAGCTTGGAGATAGGAGAAAGGCTTGGGAGACACATGGGTATATGCGCAACTGCATAGATGGAAGAAATAACCCATGGGTGGTCGCATTCTCCTAGGACAGATGGAGGAGAAATATTAATGAATGTATAGAGAAATGAAGTTTGCAAATGGAGCTGAGGGAACTAACATCTTAGTTTTGACTTGTTATTGCAACATGGCAATAGCAGAAAAGAAACAGTTTTCTGAGAGTAAGAATAATAGGAAGAATTTAGAATTTAAGACAAAGGGTGTGGGCATATTATAGGTATTTGGGACAAAACTCCAAAGAGAGGAGCACAGTTGAATCAAAGCCATCTTTGGCAGTGAGAGAGTTGGTTATATGAGTGCTGGGCCTGAGGACAGGGCAGGTGGGGGCCTGGGTATGACAAAAGGATTTCATGCAGCGAGGAGCTTTTCCTCTGCCATACCATTCTGTCTGGAGCCCTCCAACCATGGCCTGAAACTGTGAGCCAAAATAAACCCCTCCTCCTCTAAGTTCTAGTGTCAGGTAATGTGTTTCAGTGACAGTGAAAGCCACCAAGGTTATCCAATGGCCAAGAAACAATCCTGGCAAAGTCAGTTCTGCTCTGCTTCTGTGACAGGAAGGAGGGAGGGAGGAGAGGATACACCTAGAGGTGAGAAGGAGTCCTGTCCACAGGAGAGAGTCACAGACCTCACCAGAACAAGGTTGGAGAAAGCCTATGAGGAACATGGTGAGGGCTGCCTCTGCTTCCAGCACATGACCAGGAGAAGCATCAGTTAGCTGAAAAAAGGTCCAGAAATGACAGAGGTGGTGAAATTAGTGAACAAGGACATGGAAACAGCTTTTATAAATGTGTTCCATATGCTCAGGGCTGCAGAGAAAAAGGCAAACACAGTGAGGAGATAAATAGAAGATATTTTTAAGAAGAACCAAATGGAACTTCTAAAGATAAAAGCATAGTATCCACAATAAGAATTTAGCTGGGTGAGATGAACAGTGGATTGGAGGAGGAGTGACAAGGGGATTGAACAAAAGACTGTTGAAAGCCAATTACAGGAAGGGAAAAAACACAAAAGGTAAAGAAGGGTTCCAGAAGACTGGCAATGTCCAAAGTTGTTGACTTGAGCTTTTTACAGCTCAGCATATTAATGTGGCTTTACTTTTTATACTTCATTTTCATACTTTTCTGCTGGATGGTTAATACCAAGATAAAGCAAGACATATATAACAAGAAATGTAATTTTTGTATCTGATAAGGTCAGTCAGGGATTATGGACTACTGAACTATATTGGGAGATACTGCTGAATTCAAGCACCTACAATATTTAAATGACAATGGAATGCCCATCTCTGACAAAACTAACCAAAAAAGTGGATAGAAATGAACAACGCTTTTGTATCTGTATACTCAAAATAGTTAGGATAGATATACAGCACTATTCTCTTAATTCAATGAATAGAGAGGTTTGTTATAATAGTGTTTTGAGACAGGATATCAGGTCTGCATCTTGTATAATGAATAACCACTAAGACAACAATAAACAATGTATTAATTATTGAAAATGTGCCAGTAATCGGTTGTAAAACTATCTCACTGATATTTGTTTCTCAATAAAATTATTTTTTTTAAGAAAAAAGAAGAAGGTTTCCAGAGCATTCTAGAGACAAAGATAGTATCTACTGGGAAAACTTTGGAGACATAAGCCCTGCACATACTTAAGCTTGACAAGATAAAAATGGGAGCCAAGGAGCAGATATTCTGGAATGATAGTTCCCTAGGGATGTGGAGGGTTGTGGCCATTGACTTATTTAAAAACTGCTTACCAAAGCACACTATCATTTGTTGAGTGCTTTTGTGTGCCATGTTTTGTCCTAGCTCTGGGGCACACAAAGATATGCTGGGCAGAGCTGGTCGCTGGTCTGTACAGCAAGGATGCCAACACCAGATGCTCATGTGGACATTTGCGAACATACCCTGGACATCATGCAGCACAGTCACCCTATCTTGGGAGGAAGTGCTCCTTAAATTTGGGTCCAAGATGCCACCATTGTCTCGCTCTAGCCTGACAACTGGGTAGGGCAAATTTGATATGATAGAAAAAGCATTGGCTTTAGGATGAAACTGCTCAATCTCCACTATTATTCAAGTAGTATCACTCATGGTGCTGTAAGCAGTGTTTGGGGGAAACCTGAGCCTCTGGCTTCTGAAGAAGAGCTGCCCTTCATGGAAGCTGCACCTCTGAAGACAACCAACCAACAGCACCACCCAGATGTGGGCCTTTGTACTTGGTCCACTGCTTCCTCCTTCACACCCACCCTGTCCTTTTCATGCTTCCATCTTCTAACCATTGATTTTTGGCATGTTTCTGTCTTTCTTACTAGAGAGCAGGCACCATGGGGACTAAGACTGCCTCCCCTATGTTTTTAAATTGCCAAACATTTTCTAATAGTGGTAATATAATATAATATAATATAATATAATATATATGATAAACACTTACATTTTAAATATAAATTTCAGCAACATTAATTAGTTTCATAATGCTGTATCATCATCACTGTTTTTTTTCCCTGAAGCATCTTGCAGAATCTTTGTATCCTTAACACAGTGCACTATGATTTTAATCAATGTTTATTGACTGCATTGTGGGCTTGATGCATGAATCAAGCCAACTGCCTAGGAAGTCATTGTAAATACACAGCAAGCAGGACATTCTTTGATGCCATAGGAAAAAAAATGAGAAAATAGAGGATGTACAATTGAAGTTGTCACTAGTAGGAGTGATTACAACAAAGGAAATAGCTTTACAAAGAACCTGCACTAATGAGGAATCATGTAGCTGCATTTGATGAGAAGCTGCATGGCAGAACTGAGTGACCTCTTCCAACAGGCGACAGATTCCCTGGCTAATGGGCCACTTTCAGTAGAGGCTGCCCTGACGGTCTTTTGCAGGTGGATTTCTGCCTGAAAGTGTTCAGGAAATGCTTTTGCTGTCTAATACATTTCCTTCCTCTTCTCTGACAGGAGCATATGCTGGTCCTCTAATATTTTTGGGAATAAACAACCAAATTGATGATAATAGCACCCTAGCCCCCAAGTTTTATTAACATTCAAGCTCCTGGGCACAGGTATAGAATGAAAGGGATGGTGGGCTTGATTTCACAGGGATAGGACAGTTCTAAGAGTGGAAATCGAGAGAGGGAAACAGGATAGCAATCAGGAATTTTAGGTCAAGTAGGAAAATTGACAAAGTTTTGTTCTATTCTAGTGTTATTTTCCAAAGTATATTAAATACATAGTCTACTTCTTTATACACCATTTCATTCTGCACTATGGAGAATTTCTCATTTGACTGTGCTATCAGCCAGGAATGGCCCAAGTCAGGGGCCCAGGAATACGATCCAAAAATACTTCTGTAAATGAGGTACATTGGAAAGTGTCAGAAATACAGGGGTTAAGCCATTCCCAGACACCTATGAGTTGTAAGTCTCTTTGAGTATTTCTGTTTACACATATTTACATGTCACATCAGAAGTATCATAAATCAGGCTCACTAAATTATTATCTGATTTTTTAAATGTATTTAGTACAGGTTCTACAGAGTCACACTACATAGATTGGACTCGTAGTGACCCTCCTGTTTTCAGTCTCCCAAGAGCTGGGATTATAGGCATACACCACCACACCCAATCTCAATCACAATCTCAGCATGCCCCAGGGGTGAGGCCAGCACCACACTCAGGGGATCTAACTTGTCTGATATTTTTTCCCCTCCCTGAAGCACTTGTCTAATCTCCTAACCTAAACAATGAATCTAAAAAGAGCTCAGTGTCTCTCTCCAAGGGCAAGAGGTACAGATTTTACAGGAGCAAGATTCATGGCTGACTTTGGCCTCCATGAAAGTTCTTCTTTCTGCTTCCAAAGAAAAACCCGTTCTCATCCAGGGTGTCCTCAGTGTCTAGGTTTTCTTCTTCATGGGGAATTTTTGCAACTAGGGCAACTGTCATTAAGATAAGAATGGTAATGAGGAGGAAAGAATCAGCCTGTAGTTTGCCTAGTGATCTATCTTTATTGAAGAACAACAAAGGACATCATTTATTCCCTGAGACTGAGGTCAGGAAACATGCAGCCAAACTCGATTATCCATGTATTGTTTTCCTGTGTGATTTCTCTCATTTTTGTCCCAAACTACCCTATATATTTATGTCCATAAGAGAATCCTTTTTTTGTGGTGCTGGGATCAAATTAAGATTGTTATACTAGGCAAGTACTCTATTACTGAACTACGTATGTATTCCCTTAGAGAATCTTGATCAGAGATGCAAACTATAAATAAATAATAAACAACAACCCAACATAACTAAAGAGATATTTAATCTCAACAGCATTCATAAATTTAAAATTTAGCTTGTAGGCATTTAGAAAGGTCATATAAATGTTTCTAATGGCAATTTATCACCTTTCTGTTGGTGTACTAGCAAAAAGAAACCCTGAAATGACACCCAGCATTTGGAGGGAGATTTAACATTGGACAGGCACTAACTAGGAATCAGTTGTCCTTCAGCATGTCAGTGAGCTCTAGTGGTTTGTGGCTTAAATAAGGCAAGCAAGCAGGAAGTGCAGGAGCATAATACTTGGCATCTTTGATGGGTTCTTTTTTTTTTTCAAATCAAATTGGTAGGACAGTTTCAATAATTAACACACTGCATACATTCTTCCTAGTGGTTAATTGCTGTACAAGATGCGGACATGATATCCTATTTACAAACACCATTAGAACAAATCATTCTATTCATTAAGAGAATGTAACTATATATCTATCCTAACCACTTTGAATACACAGATACAAAATGGACATTCATCTATATCCCCTTTTTTGTTTAGTTCCGGTATTTGAATATTACAGGTGTGTAAACTGAGCAAAATATTCTAAAAGAGTCCAGTAGCCCATAATAGTATTGGGTCTTCTGTTTAACTGGCAATGTCAGAAATTATTGACCTGAGTCCCCTACAGCTCAACATAACACCATGGCTTTACTTCTTATATTTCATTTTTATACTTTTCTGCTGGATGGTTAAGACCAAGGTAAAGCAGGACCTATGCAACAAGAGTTGTAGCTTTTGGGTCTGATAAGGTCAGTGAAATCCCCCCAGGATTTATCCTGAGATCCTGTATCTCAGATAATATGCATCATAGAGACCAGCTGTGCTTCACAGTCACCAGCCTAAGAAACTAAAGTAACAGAAAGCATAACCATAACTATTACTAAGGCAACTAACAAACTGAAGTGTACTGGCTGTGGGGGCATCTTCTGCTACATTAGCATTGGACTATTTTAATCTCTGAAATAGCCTCTTTCAAAGGAACGACACAGGGATGTCATAGGCAAGACTGGTTTAAGACTAGGATTTATGTTATGTACACGGTAGGGGGCAGGGAGCTAAGGGAGCATCCTTTGAAATTCTGTCTTTTCTTTATTGCCTTTTAAAAATTATTTTAATTAATTATTTTAATTGGCAAGTGTGTGCATATTTTGGGTACTTTCCTTCATTGGGACAAGAAGTCTGACACCTGTAACTTCAGGGAGGAGGGGCTATTTTGGTAGAAACAGGTAGGGCAAGTGTGCTGAGCCCATGGAACCCAGGAAACAGAGAGAAGAGAGGACCAGGGGCAGGAATACCCCCTGTACCATTCTAGGCCACATCCCCTGTACCTACCTCCTAACCGCACACTCTGATACAAGTGATGAAGCCACTGAGGTCAGTGCTGCCAGGATTATTCACCTCCCATGCCCATGAGACTTTTGAGGGACATTTAGATCTAAAATGTAACATACTAGGACAACTCATTTCATGTATTCAATGTGTAATGATTAAATCAAGGTAATTAGCATTGACATGTCCTCAAACATTTGCCATTTCCATGTGTTGGGAACCTTTGCACCTTTCTATTATCTTGCAATATGTACTCCGCTGCTGTATATGACAGTTACCCTACTGTGCTATAGAACACTGAAACATATTTTTCTTATCTGTATTTTGGTACCTATTACCTAACCTCTCTTTATCACCTCACAGCTATGCCTCTTAGCCTCTAGTGACTACTATTCTACTCTCCACTTCAATGAAAACTGCTTCTTTAGCTTTTACAAATGAGTGAGGACACTCAATGTTTTTCTTTCTATTCCTGGTTTCTTTTGTTTAACATGATGTCTTTCAGTTGTATCTACACTGCCACAGAAGACGATTTAGTCTTTTATGGCTAAATAATATACTATTGCATAATTATACCATCTTCATCTACAAGTGGACACCTCAATTGATCCCATATCTTCTCTATTGTGAACAGTGCTACAGTAGGTATGGCAGTAGAGCTATCTCTTCGATATATTAATTTTATTTCCTTTACATATATGCGCAGTAGTGGGATAGCTGGATCATATGATAGTTCCACTTTCAGAGTCTAGAAGAATTTCCATATTGTTTTCCATATTGACAGAGGATGAGAAAGTTCTGTCACAAGGGTGGGGGTGGCACTGGGAAGGAACTGCCAGTCTCGGAGAACACAAAGCTTAAGAAAGGAAACAATCCTCAAAATAAGCCTCTCTGCAGGCTTGGTACAAGTTCAACTTACACTGTCCTCACCCCGTGTCCCAGCACACTGCTGCTCTGAAGCCCTCTCCACCAGCCTCTCCTTACCAGCTCTCTCAGATTATCTGCTCTGCAATAGGGACCTGTTATATCTGGTCTGCTGGTAGCTCCCTAGACAGTCTGCCTCTGCCTCTGCCTCTGCCTCTGTTACCCTAGATGTGTGTGGAGTCAGAGATGCCTGCTCAGGTCAGAAAAGCTCTGCCAGGCACTGTAGTCTCCACTGCAGCTCCAGAGTACCCGTTTTGAGCTTTCAGGGAAGAGCACTGAAAGGAACACAGGGTTACAGGTCTGAGGCAGCAGTCATACAAACTACTGTTGGGAAAATCTTGCCTGCTCCCTGCTTTTGAAAATAAAGGCCTTGGAAAGAAGAGCAGGCTCATCTTTTTACACACTGTTTCTGACCACTTACAGGCTACCTGGCAGAGTTGAGTATTTTGCAAACGAGACCATTTGTCCTGCCAAACCTAAGACATTTACTATGAAGCCCTTGCCAAAGAGGTATTGATGTAATTTGATGTAGAATTGTCATCCCAGGACTTGACAAATGCTTAAGAGCCCTCTTTTCCTGAATAAAATGTTCTTCAATCCTAGAAATTTTAGAGGATCACTGTAAATTATTCCCTAAGGAATAAATTCACAAAGGGGGGTAAGAAGTAAAGGACAGCACAGAAAGGAGAAAAATAGTCACTGACAACAGCCCTCCCTGCCAGGGTGCCATGAAGGTCTCTGACTTTTTTAAAAATTTTAACAGCATTTTATTTAATCTAATATATCTGTAAGTTACCATCTGGACATAAAATCAATATCTTTAAATTACTAATGAGATAGTTACATTTCGTGATTCATTCATATTGTCCTCAAAATCTGACGTGTATTTTACACTCACAGTGCAGCCTAGCCCAGTGCAGATTAGCCCAATCTCGAGTGTTTGGACAGCTTTGTGTGGAAAGTGCCCACAGTCTCTGCCTTTTGTCTTTAGTGTGCTTTCTGAGGCAGTTACCAATGATAGTGGGTGCAGCTGAGTACTCATCTTGAATTCTACAAAAGAGAGAGAACTTAATATGTATATATCTGCTAAACTTCTTTATATAAATATGATTTGACCTGTGATCAATGGAAAGAGTAATAAGAGACAAAGGCAAGTTCACAAAATGGCTTTTCCTTCACTCTAGAAACCACTAAAAAACTAATTTCCCTCTATAGCTGCTGAACTGATTAATTTTATTTCTCTCCCAAAAGGGTGATATTTTACTCACAGAGGTGACCTCAAGGCAGAGTGTACTGTCGTTCTGGAAGCAGTGGACACATTTTCTGACTGTGGGACAAAGAGGCAGTCAGGTGTGAAGTTTTGATAGCTATTCCAGGGTCCTAAGTATAAAATGCATTTTGGAATAGGTAACTCGCTGCAGCCCAAGACAGGAAGTGATGTTTTCAGGGGGATGAGATGTTTGGGGCAGGGTGGCCAGGAATGGCACAGCATACAGGAGCAGGACGCCAGGGGCACCTGGTGGTCCCTAGGGTGGAATCTGCAAGTCCTCTGCTTCCTGCTCATCAGTTTCCCTTGAGACTCATTCCTGCTCGGACATCTTCAGAAAATTCATAGATTAAGCTTTCCTTTTTTGGATTTGACACTGTTTTAAAAGCAGGAAAGGACAATGGGCTGCCTATCTGATAGTCTTGCAAATGAGAAAACCCCTGGGGGAGCCTGGAAGGACGCAGCCTGGTGAGCCAGGCTATGATTTCGGTTATGAGTATTCACTTCTCTCCACTTTCTCTGCCCTCTAGCCTGCAAGTGGTCAGGTCACGTAGCTCTTGGGACGACTATTCTGCTTAAAAATAAGACAACATATTATGTCTGCATCTCTCTGAATAACTACTATGTAGACAACAATATGCAATGTATTAATTATTGTAACTGTCCTACTAACCTGTTCTGAAACTGTTTTATGGTTATTTTATCTTTTTTCCTCATTAAAATGAATGAAAAATTAAAAAAACAAATAAGAGCCTCTGCTCTGAAATGGCTTAACTTTGAAAATAACCCCTACTAATGTGTTGTTGTTTCCCAAATATTCTTGAGACTGGAATAATCAGTTGTAGACTTAGAGATCAATCATTTGGAGTTGTTTGGAGTCTTTCCTCCATAGCTGCTGTGGAAATGTAAATCCCACAGATTAGAATAGATTTTTATTCCCATGTCCTCAAGAAATAGTTTATGGTAGGAGTTGTTCCTTTGCTAAAGCTATAACACAGCATCTGAGGCTGGGTTTTATTGAGCTCACAGTTTTGGAAGCTAAAAGTGCAAGATCAGATAGGACCACCTATGTGGCTCTGGCAAGGGAGTCCTTGACTGCGTCCCAACATGGTGGATAGCATGTGGTAGGCACGTGTGCAAGAAGGAGAGATCACATGAAGAGGCAGAAAGCCAGAGAGGGAACAGTGGTATTCAGTAACAACTCAGTACTGGGAATGGAATCCAGTTTCCTCTCACTGAGCAACATCTTCAGCCCCTTTAATTTATTTATATTATTTTTAGACAGAGTCTGCTTTAGTTGTTTCGAGAAGATTCACTTTTGATTCTCCTATGTCAGCCTCCCTAGGAGCTGGTGTTACAGCCGCCTATTACCACTTTCAGTTACAACTCACCCATATTGAAGGGAACTCACTCCCTACATAAGCACAATCCACTCTGAGGAATGGGCTCCCAAGTACCCTACCTAACCCTAAATTCCCCTCTTAAATGTTATTCTACCTCTTAACCCCATCCAATGGGGACCAACACAAATGAATCATAGAGTGACAACTCCACATCTAAATTACAACAATACTTCTTTGGTGAAGGGCTTCATAGAAAATGTCTTAGGTTTGGGGGGCCAAATGGTCTCTTTTGCAAATATTCAACTCTGCCCTCTAGCCTGCAAGTGGTCAGGAACAGTGTGTAAAAAGATGAGCATGAATTGCTGTACAGATTTAATGCAATCCCTATCAAACTACCCTGAACATACCTCACAGAGCTGGAGAAATCATTGCTAAAATTTATTTGGAAACAGAAAATACCTAGAGGAGCAAAGTCAACCTTGGACAACAAAGACAAGGCAGGAGGCATTACAATTCCTGACGTGAAATTATACTGCAAAGCTACTGTGATAAAATCAGCATGGTCCTGGCAGCAAAATAGACATGAGGATCAGTGGAATAGATTAGAAGATGTAGAAGCCTCTAAGAACACACTCAGTCATCTTATCTTCAACAAAGGGGCCAAACACACTTACTGGAAGAAAGATAGCCTCTTTAACAAATGGTGCTGGAAAAACTGGTTCTCCACATGCCAAAACTTGACCCACGTCTGACACCATGCACTGAGCTAAAGTCAAAGTGGATTAAATATGTAAACATGAAAACAGAAACACTAAATCTCCTGGAAGAGAAAATAGGAGGAACTCTTGAAGACATAGGGGTAAGCAAAGAGTTCATGAACAAAAATCAAATAGCACAGGTAATACTTGAAAGAATTAACAACTTGGACCTCCTTTTATTGAGAAGTTTTTGCATGTCAAAAGAAATTACCAACAAAGTGAAAAGACAACCCACAAATTTGGAAAAAAAATCATGACAAATAAGTACTCAGACAAAGGTCTACTCTCTAGAATTTATAAAGAACTAAAAAACACTAGGGGCATCCAAAAATGGGCATCAGAGATGGTAAACGCAATGAGAACCATAATGAAATATCAAATATCCCTGCCAGAATAGATCTAGAAAAAAGATTAAAGACAGGAAATATTAGTGAGGATATGAGAGAAGAAATCTTTGTATACTGCTGGTAGAAGTGTAAATTAGTTTTTCCTTGTATCTTTATGTATTTTACTGGGTATTCTATGTACCGAAGTACTTGTGGCTTAGTGTTTGTCATTAATCTGGGAAATTTTTCAGTCATAATTGTTTTAAATATATCTCTTCTATCTAAAAAAAAGAGATGAACACACACTTCTCAGAGGATGAAATTAAAGAAGCAAATAAATATATGAAAAAAATGCTTCACATCACTAGCCATTCATGAAAGCAAATTAAAACAACATTGAGATATCATCTCACCCCAGAAAGAATGGCTATCATAAAGAAATTACCCAATAACAAATGTTGGAGTGGCTGTGGGGAAAAAGGAGCACTTCTCCACTGCTGGTGGGAATGTAGAGTGGTGCAACAGTTATGGAAATCAGTGTGGAGACTCCTTAAAAAACTAGGACTGGAAATCCTATTCAAGCCAGCTGTCCCCCTACTGGGAATTTTCCACAGGAACTGAAAATGTCATATCATAGTGATACATGTGTGCCTATGTTTGCAGCAGCACAATTTGTGATAGTCAAGAAACAATCAAGATGCCCATCACCTGAGGAATGTATAAAAAAGATGTGGTTTTTTATACAATGGAGCATTACTCAGCTATAAAGATTTATAAACTTGAAGCCTTTATATTAAAGGGGATGCCACTTGAAAATGTACTCATAAGTGAAATAAACCAGACCCACTTGTGTAAATATTGTATAGTCTCCATAGTATAAGAACTTAAAAGAAGAAATACAAATAGAAAGATATAACGCAATTAAAAGGAACGCGAGAACTTGAGGATTGGACAATGAGGACTGGACAAGGAGAAGAGCTGGGAACAGGACAGGGGCAAAGCCATACATTTATATGCACTAGATGTGTAAGGCAATGATCCTGAGAAACATCAACAGGTTTTCAAAACTAGCAGCTAATTGGTAGGATTCTTACCCTAACTATATATACTGATACCTATGAACTAAGCAACTGTACTGAAGAAATCAATATGTAATAGAAGGGTCACACTTGAAATGCCTGTCATTCTGGTCTTATAAATATGTACTGCTT
>NW_004524826.1:2328880-2347931 GCF_000260255.1 Octodon degus | reverse complement strand
AAATAATAGTATCTGAAGTAAAGAAACAACTGCAGAAAAGTATAGAGGAAATCAGATCAAAAATAATTTCTGAATTAAAAAATAAATGATAATTGTAATGAAAGAAGTACTAAGTGCTTCTAAAGAAGACATTATAAAAAATAGAGTAGAATATAAAAATGATGGAATCCTTGAATAAGCAATATGGAAAGAAATAGAATGCATGAAGCAGATCCAAAGTGATATACAGGAATTTAAAACCTCAATCACAAGCTGGCATAACTGTTTGAATGAAAGTAGAATAGACTTTCAGACCCTAAAGACACCATCACATCTAGTGAAAAAGTAAGAAAAGAACTCTTAAAAACAACTAGGATGCAGGAAAAAATAATTCAATACCTGCAAGATGATGCAAAGATGAACAACGTGAGACTAATAGGCATCAATGAAAAGGAAGGAGTCGATACAAATGATATAAAAAGAATATGGATGGAAGTAATAGTGGAAAACTTCCCAAATGTGGGGAAACTATCTGACATTCAGGTAACTGAAGCATATAAAATTCTAAATAACATCAACCCAATTAAAAACACACCCAGACATATAATAATCAAAATTCCAGGAATTCAGCACAGTAACAGTATACTAAAAGCTGCTAAAGAAAAGAAACAGATCATGCTTAAAGTAAAACCCATCAGGATAACGGCAGATTTCACTTCACAAACCATTAAGGCAAGAAGAGCATGGAGCAAAGTACTTCAAGTCTTGCAAGAAAACAAATTCCAACCCAGACTGATATACCCTGCAGAACTCTCTTTGAGGTATAATGGAGAAGTGAAATACTTCCATGACAAAGAACAACTTAAGAATTTCATGATGACAAAGCCAAACCTATACAGACTACTAAAAGATGTTCTAGAGAGGGAGCAAAATGACCACAACTCCATGAATGAGACTGGAAAGACCCCACGAAATAAGGCAAACAAACACAAGAGAACAAGAGGTATACAAAAGCAGTCTTTCAGTTATTCTTTTGTATACAGCAGCAAAGTATTTCCATCAGCATACCCACAAGTGGACTTCTCCTTCACCCTATGGGTCATGATTCTGTCTGGGTCTACAGGGTAGATATCAAGGAAATAGCAGTAGCTCAGTCCCACAAGTGACACCTGGCTACCAGTAAGTGTTATGAACATTATCCATGTCCATGACACTAGAATTTTGTGCGATATCCTATCCCCAAACTGTTAGAAATGCTGGTCTTTAATTTGTCATTCCAGCACTTATGTTTTATTCTTAGTAATTCTTTACTATCATGAAAACTTTTTCTTAGTTGTTTTGAAACATTTAATTTTTAATTAATTAGTATTTAATTTTCTGAATATTGCTTAATCTTAATTTTTGTTTTAAGATGTGTACTGTATATTTGACTTGCAACCTATTTAAAAGACATGGTATGATATTTTCTCCTAGTATTAAAACTTTAAAAAGTTTTAAAAAGTTGTTAGAAAATGTTGTTTATACCACTGTGGAAGCCAGTGTGAAATTTACATATAGAGATTTGAAAATATGTTTTGCTAATGCATTGTCACTCAGAAATTTACTGAACCCCTAAAGATGGGCTCGTGGGGAATGTTTGTTTGGGAAATGGTGACAACGAATTCAAAGAATTTTCTATTCAGAAAATTGAAGTATTATTCACATGCATATGATTCACCCTTTTGAAGTCTATAATCCAATGAATTTTAGTGTACTCCCTGACCAACACATGTGCGTAATTCCAGTATATTGCTATTACCCCAGAACAAAACCCTGAGTTTGTATGCGGTCACTGTCCATCTCCCCCACCACACCAGTACTAGGCTGCCTGAAATCCAGCTTCCACCTCTGTGTATTTTCCTGCTCTGGATCTTTAATAAAAATATAAATGTAATCACACAAACACACACAAAAAGATGAGCATGCTCCTCTCTCAAAGGCCTTTCTTTTTTTTTTCTCTCTCTGAATGCCCTCAGGCATGGTTTGTCTGGCTGGAGTGTTGTGGGAGTCGAACTACAACAACCTGAGGCTCACAGCTTTGTGGAAGCAGCCACTTAAAGAACTGAGCTATGGCCAGGCCCCCAGGCCTTTCTTTTTAAAAGCAGGGAGCAGTCAGGAATTGCCCAACAGTAGTTTGCAGAGCTCCTAAATCTTCCACTTTCCTTAATGTTTCCCTGCTACCTATTACCACTACTTGATATTTGTGCATGTTTCCAAAAACTACCTGAACATAGGTGTGATTTTTAAAAATCATAATATAAAAATATATTTTTCAATATTTTACCACATATTTATAGATTTAAAAGACCACATTAAATGCTCCCTAGCAACATTTGAATTCTTTCTTAGCACATAAACATACTTTCATGTCTTTATAAATTGTGCATGTGTTTCATTTTTCTATTTTGTGATTTTACTCTATATTTCCTTATAGAACTATTATTGTGTGCTGATGTAATATGCCTAGTTATTTTTAGAATAATATGCTGTAAGTATTTGATTATATTTATAATTATGGATTGCTGAAATTGCTATTGTCAACTTTTTGGATTTTCTTTCATTTTTTCCCCCATGAGTTAAGTAGGGCTACTGTAAAAATCTGTGTAATATATCAAAATGTTAAAAATCCAAATTTAAAAAGCTATCTTGGGCTGGCGAGATAGCTCAGTGGACTAAGTGCCTGTTAGGCAAGCACAGGGACCAAGGTTTGATTCCTGGTACCACATGCCACACTGGCCTCACCCCTGGTTGCACTGAGCTGGTGACTGAGTCTGAGTGTGGTGGCACATACCTGTAATCCCAGCACTAGGAAGGCTGAAAACAAGAGGATCACCATGAGTCCGAGATGCATAGTGAGACCCTGAACAAAACACACACACACACACACACACACACACACACACAGACACACTAAACTAAACTAAAAAGCTATCTTCTATTAACTCAATGAGTTGTTGTACTGGAAACACAGTAGTATTACACACTCAAAAAGCAGCCTGGTATCTATCTATCTATCTATCTATCTATCTATCTATCTATCTATCTATCTATTTTTGCAACACCTGGGATAGAACTCGAGGGCTTGCACTTGCCAGGCAGGTGCTTAAGCCACCGAACTCTATCCCCAGCCCTTAGATAATTATTTTGTAAATGCAGTTACATTGTAAGTTCATTATGTTAGTCCATCATTTTGAATGATTTATCATAAAAATACCTAATACACTTTTAGTGTGCTTTTGTCTGTTTGCAGATTTTGTTTTTCAGTTTTGGAGACTGAACCCAGGTCCTTTGCACTGAGCAATATCTCTAGTGCTTTTAAATTTCTTTTTTTTTTTTTTTCTTTTTAATTTTGAGACAGAGTCTTACTAAACCACTAAGTTGCCCAGGCTCAGCTTAAACTTTCAATCCTCCTGCTTGAGCCTCCCAGAGTGCCAGGATTACAGATCTATACCACTATGTCTGGCCCTGCAATGTCACATGATCTGGATATTTTCTGTACTTCTCTACAAATATCAGGTATCACATCTTTAATGAAATAGATCATTGTTATTATACAAATTCAGCTGTGCTGATAACGTAAATACTTCAACCTGTGTTTAAATACCACACTTTATTGTTCTAAGTCAGACAGTACCGCACATATTGTCGATATCCTGTTAATTAACCCCCAGATTCTGTAATGGTCAAACTTAATATTTTATTTTTCTTAATAAGGAAAGGTTGAATCTAAAGTCTTATTACATCCTGGTAACAAAACCCCTTTTCTGTCTCAGAATTTGGGGCTTGGTTGGTGTGGTAGTTGATACATTGTGTCAACTTGGCTGACTCCTCTGGCAGTTATGGGTGTGGGGACCCTGCCCTGCAGGCAGGCAGGCAGGACCCAACCTGGGGAGCGATTGGTACCACTCTGGGGTGTTACTGGACCAGCATTGGGGTGTGATTTGTTCCACCCTAGAGCACGATTGGGCCAGCACTGGGATGTGATTGGTTTTACTCTAGGCCCATAGGCAGCCCCAGAGTGACTCAGCACAAAAAATATGCATAAAGGAGTTGAGGAAGGCTTCCTGGCTGCCCTGCCCTGCCCCCTTGGAGAAGTCCCAGTCTTTGGAAGATCTTGATCTTCACAGCCCTCACAACTGCATCACTTTGGAGGATCTATGCAGTGTAGAAGGATGAGACAGGCTTTATGAACGCCATAGCTGCTGCTCCTTCTCTGCTCTTCATTGTTTTCTGCCTCCATGAGCTGCTGCCATTTGCTTTGGATGCAGCTGAGTACTAACTGAAACCTCCACAAACTGTGAGCTAAATAAACCTTTGTTTTCTTAATTTTAGGTATTGGGTATTCTGTCCCAGCAACAGGTAAAAAGTAACTAAGACAGTGGGTATATCCAGAGCCAGCAGGAGATGCCTGCCTTTTGGAGCTGTGGCATGTTGAGGCCTAACATAGTGGAGAGGACGGGGTTGCATATTGTAAAGAATAGTTCATAGGTGCTCCTTTGCACTCAGGAGAGCTCTTGTCTATTCACAGCATCTCAGAAACACAAACCATTTAATGGAAACAATTTCACCAACTGGGTAGCCTTACATATACCTGTTCATAACTTCTGTTATGCCCATTAGCCTCTTTAAGCAAGAGATATGTTTATAACAAAGGTGTACATAGTCTCAATCAGTGTCTCTCAAATTATTACCAGTGTAGAATCATTTTTCTTTTTCTTTTAAGAATGTCATCAACTAATACTTTACTTTTATAAAATACAATGTCTTAGTTACTTTTCTCTTGCTGGGACAACAGTCACAAGGAAAAGGTAGGAAGGATTATTTTGGTGTACAGTTTGTAGAGATTTCAGTCCCTAGTTGGCTGGCTCCAAGGCCAAGTGGCATGGCACAGGGACATCACAGAGGAGGGAGAGTTCATGGAAAGGCAACTCCCACACCCAGAACAGGCCTTCCCATCATCCACACCCAGAATGCTGAGCCAAGAAATTGACTAATTTAGTACCATATGCCTTTAGGATTGCACACCCTAGATCAAGCCAACTCTGAAAAGTCCAACTTGTGAGTATATAAAGCTTTAGGGGGACATCGAGATAAAAGCCATAATATAAAATAAAAATAATTATCAGAAAAATAGATGAAACAGATTTGACAATAAAAATAGATAGCAGAACAACCATTGTTATTCTGTTAACTATGTAAGCTATTCTTGTTTTGAAAATCTGTAACATATATATTGTACATGACCATGTTTCTATCTTTGTTTCTGCTATTTGTTTTTACTATTCAAAACTAAATTAAAATTTAAAAACAGCAAAAATTAAAAATAGATGACATGCAAGATATCAACCCTTAATTTAACAGTATTAGAGACTATTTTAATTTGTTTTTGTCCTCAAATAATGAATGTATCAGATATTAAACCAAAAGGAATAGATAATATAATTGATTTTAATGAAAAATTCAAGGCAAGGTATGTCTTTTACTACTCAAAATAACATAAAGGTAATAATGATATATTTCCATTAGATATTGTGCTAAATTAGCAGTAAATACTAATAATCAGAAGAGTCATAGCTTAAGTACCTTTGGGTAATGACTATGAACACAGTGGATTAAGGTTCTCAAATAGTTAAATCATTTATTTACACATGCACATACACAAGCACGCACACACACACACACACACACACACACACGCATGCAGAGCTGAAAACTGTCCTTATCAAACAACAATACATACCAGCACAGCAGCATAGTAATGAAATATGTAAGACATAAAAATGTCAGAATAGGACATCATGTAAGGAAATGTTATATGATGGAAGTAGAGAATAGATAGCAGGATTAAAAGAGGTTTTGGTAAAGTTGCCTCTTTCAATTGAGAAATATACATCTACATTCCTACTTCATGTCATTCAGACTTCTGATAGTTTATAGACTTACATTTAATTAAAATATGACCTTCAAGTGAAAAGTATTTTTTAAATAAGACATCATCAACACTAAGAGTAAGACAACAAAAATTTTGGGGCCTGACTACATAAATATTAAAGAGTTTCGTTCAACAAAGTCCCAGAAAAATAGACACACTAGGAGATGTGTATAAGCTAGGGGGAGATGTTAGCAAAGCTTAAAACCTATTATTTTAAAATAACTTATAATAGTTATTGGAGAAAAACAGAAAAATGGGTAATGACCATGAACACAGTGCACGTAGGAGAAACCTGATTGACTGAAGTTGAAGATTTTCCACCTCACTCACGAGTAGAAACACAAAAACTAAGGTATCTGTATCATATTATTTAGTACTTCATTTGGCAAAAATGAAAATGTTAGACAACTCTATGCTTCCCACAAGTTGAAGGAAGAAGGAGAGCACACACACTGCCAAGGAGTGGGCACAGGTGCCAGCTTCCTGGAAGGTCACTTGGCAGCTTTAGCAAGTGGTGTCTTTGTACCCTACAATGTCAAAGTCTCTTTCTGGAAACCTTCCTGAGAGAGTTTCAATAGGCCACGAGGAATCATAGAGGAAAACAGCAGCAAGAGGTTTTGGTCAGCAGATGGAATAGCATTCAGTCATCAGATGGGGTCAACGAGAGGACATAGCGTTAAGGAAAAGCAAGAAATAGAGTAAAACACTGTTATGCACAATAGGAAGAACCTGCATATACAGCTGCTACTTTTATAGATGTATATACACAAAAACGTCAAACATCTCAGAAGTGCTTCCTAAATGGTAAGAAATGGTAATAGGGGGCCAGTCAAATAGCTCAGCTGATTAAGGCACCTGCACGCAGGCGTAGGGGCCGCCAGGGGTTCGATCCCTGGGCCTGCTGTCCCGGCCCCGCCCCTGAGGGCGCTGAGACAGCAATTGAGACTGGGCGTGGTGGAGCGTGTCTGTACTCCCAGCTCTTGAAAGGCTGTAAACAGGAGAATCATTACTATGAGTCTGATCTAGACCCTGTAGACCCTTCCCTAAAATAAAAAAATAAAATAAAAGGTAATAGAAAATGAGAAATGCAGAGAAAACATAAAATAAGACAGAGGGGGCTGTCACAGGATCACATAAGAGGAGGGTGACATGAATGGAAATGAGAGAATGATTGAACAGAATCTGTGCAAAAATTTAAAAAGTTAAAATGCCCACACAAAGTGGAACAGACCAAGAAGGCACACCTAGCTCTGAGAAGATTTTCTGAAGCACAAAGAAAAAGATGTGCCTCCTAGAACAGAAAACAGAGGGAGACCCTGCCCTTAAATTGTGCGCTGCGATTCTCTCTAGACCGGTCTTCAGTCTCTTGAAGCTGTTTCCAATTTTGCAATCCCAGGGATATTTAGCCAAGCGGGGAGGGGAGTGCATGGTTTCTCTCTGCTAGGAAGAGGGTGACCAAGATTCCCAGACTGGGGTATCCTAGAAACGCTTGATTGTGTGCTTGCATGAGCAGTATTTTCCATGTTTCTGCTCAACATACTGGCAGTCGCAAGTCGTTAGCATGGCTGTCGTCCAGGGAGCCTGAAGCAGAGCTCTGCTCCAGGCGAGTGTCCAGAAGAGTGATTTGGATGCCCCGAATTTTAAGGAGGACCTGAAGGCTACTCGGACTGCCCATTCAGCCCTTGCAAGGCCAAGAGACAAGCAAGCTGAAAGTCCTGGGCTACCCTGGATCCAGGATGTGCAGATGCTTCAGAATGAGTAAGAGATCAGCACTGCCCAGGACAGCGGGTAATCCTTCCTTATGTCTGGATCAGAACAAGACAATTTTCTATTTGTGTTTTAGATCCCGTGCCACTTCCAATTGAATATGAATATGAGCTGAGTAGAACTCTCCCTGCGAGGGCTGCCCTTCGGAAAAGCCTAAAGCTGTGTTCTTTTTTTCGGCTTGGGGAAGGTTCTTCCTTTGGCAAAAAAAGCAGGTACCTGCCTAAAGTGATAGAGGCTATCAGCTGTCCCACCAACCTCAAGTCAAATGGTTTCTGATTGGCTGATAGTCCCATTTTTCTTACAAATAGTAAAAGGAAACCTACCATTTTAAGTTTCTCTATTGATAAAAGCTGCATACAAACAAAATCTCATTTAACAATTTTAATAAAACTGCTACGCAGCTCATTTCATAAGAAAGAACAGCCTCAGATAGGCAATCTGCCTTGTCCAAGGAGAAGTAGTTAGGACACCAAAGAGGGGCCAGGTCAGATCTCCAGGAGCCCGTGTAAAGCCTATGTCATCTGAATATTGCCCGAGATATCTCTTAAGATAGCAAACATAGTTTATACAGAAGATTGGCAGCAAGTCTTCCTCAAACAATGTAGTACTCTTTCTGAGAGGCTGAGACCAGAGGATCACAAGTTCCAGGCTGGTCTGGGCAACTTAGCACCGTATTTAGATCCTGTCTCATGAATGAATGAATAACTAAATAAAAGGATGGACAAAAGGCTGGTGATGTAACTCCATGTGAAGATGCTAGGTCAAATTCCAGTACCAAAACAAAAATAATCCTCATTGTTATGAATTGGTTCACAGTAGGCAGGTATGACCTCAAAAGTAGCACCCCAAGCTTGGGCTCATTTACCCACTAAGGTGAGTCAAACAGTTCCAAGCAAACTAGAGAGGCCCTGGAAGCACAAATCCCTTCCCTTCCAGTCTCCCTTGTACAGGTGGTGGAGTTCTAGGGGAAAGCCTAGGAAGCAGAGACCATGGACTCAAGGAAAGAGGCAGCAACTACCCAATAAAAAGCACTGTGGAAGGGAGATGAGTCTCCTCATGCAAACAAGCCTGCTCTCCCAACCTCTCCGAAGGAAGGGCAGGCTGTTTCCATGCCACAGTCCAGGAAGGGCTGGTAGTGCTCATATGGTGTGAATGTTCATCCTTTCTCATCATCCTAAATCCACCTGAAGACTCGCTGAGATGGGACACTTTAGTTATCCTCCTATCTCAGCCTCCTTGGTGCTGGGATTATAAGTGCGTGCCACCATGCCAGGTCTTGTTGGCTGGCTCAGGGAGCCTGGGGGCAGGGTCAGTGAGGCATATTGTGCACGGAATAGAACCCAGGTCCTGAGCTTGCCTAAGCAAGTGCTTGGACCACTGAGCTATCTCCACGATCCTAGTTCTCATCTTTAAAGAAATGTTTTAGGCTGAGGAGATAGCTCGGTAGTGTAAGCACCTGCTGGGTAACTGCAATGAACCAAGCTCCATCTGGTACCACACCCAAGCCTTGGGTGTGGTGGTGCATGCCTGTAATCCCCATGCTGTGGAGGCTGAAGCAGGAGAATCACTGTGAGTCTGAACTGCATAGTCAGACCCTGGACCAAATAAACGGTTTCGAAAAAGTTTTTTAAAAAATGTTTTTATCATCATTTTAAGGTTTTATGAAGATGAGGCAATTTATCAAAACTCTTAATATGATGTCTCAAACTAAAGAGCTTGTTTTATTAACAATATTTTGGCATAGAATCTTTTCCCATTTTTGTTCCACAATATGATACACAGGCTTTTGCAAATAATACAGACCAAATCTAATTGAGAATTGAAACCTGGTCCTTGCACCAAACCAAGTCTCAGAGTCCTTTCATGGGAAAGATTAATGTTTTAAAAATCATTCTCCTGAGTCTGTAGTTCAGGAGTATGATTCCTGCCTGGCAAGCACAAGGTCCTGAGTTCAATTTCTGGTAGCTAAATAAATAAATAAGAAATTCTGTGAGGTGATGAAGAGGTGACAGCCACTGTAAGTCTACATGAGTTCTATATCAATGCTCCACCTTGCTGTACTTATCCTAGTTAGAGGCACAGTTTTCTGGAGCAGCAGCCGCAGGCCTGAATACAAATTAATTCTCGGGGTTCCTCCTTACTACATATCTCCTCCTCTTTTAAAGACTGAGATATATTTATCCTTAGAACGTGTCTTGCTTCCGGAGCATGTGTTCCAGCAGCCCTGTCAGAGGAGGGGCTCCATGGAAACCAGGTCCACATTCAGCTCTTTGCATCCTTAAGAGGTGCTAAACGTGTGAGAGAGAGACTTGCTGTTTCCTGCTGACTACCAAGTGCAGCCCATCCTGCAGCCTAGGTCCTGGAAGGCATAGCCCCTGAGACTTTCAGTAAAGGTTCTAATCTTCCATTCTTCTGTCTTTAAAAGGCAAAAGACTTATATTATCTGAAGATAAGCCAGAATATGAGTCTTCTATTTTTAATATTCTGAGAAAAAAATTCACTTAGATGTAAGATAAACGGAAGATGCTGTGATTTTTTTTATAGGTGTTAATTATCAGTGGATAGATAATAAAGAGAAGTGTACATTGAATTTAATGTTAAACTGGTTACATGCACAGCTGGGAACTGCATAATAACCCCATCAGACGTAATAAAGTTGTTTGTATACCTCTAGCTAATTCTGGGATGTTGTATTTAGTATTAAATATTAAGAATGAAGAGGCTTCTAGCTATCTCAATTATGATATTTCTGGAGATGTAGCACTGTACTTCTACACAGCACTAATTTTTGGTACTTAGACTTGAACTCAGGGCCTCATGCTTGGGAGACAGGCACTGTGCTGCTGAGCTGTAGCCATGGTCCCACACAGCGCTTTATGCGCAAACAGGTTTTATTTATGTCATATCACTGAGTCTCCTTTCCAAGCCTGTGGTTGTCATCCTCATTTTTACAGATGAAGAAGGCCAGATGAAGACATAGGTGTGTGGCAAATTAAATCGCTGCTTAGGACTATGCAGCCAGTGTATTTATTATCCTTTGCAGAGTGACAAACTTCCCTGAAACCTAACAGCTTAAAACAACAAATATTTGTTACCTCACAACTTCTGTAAGTCAAGAATCAGGACAGTGCTCAGTAAGATGCCTCTGGTTCAGGTCCCTTGTGAGCTTACAGCCAGGCTACTGGGCAGGCCTGTCTCCAGCACTCGCAGCGCTTACAGAATCTGTGCCACAGAGGCAGTCAGACTAGGGGTCCAGCTCCTTGCTGGCTGTGGGAGAGAGACCTCCTCCAGTTCTCTAGTGGGTAGCTCACGACATGGTGGCTGGCTTCCATCAAAATGGCTGTCTTAGACACTTTCCCATCACTGGACACTGAGCACCCACTACCTAAAGGAGGATAGGCTTACTTTGGCTCATAACTCAGAGTAGGCTGGTTCCAAGGCAGGAAGGGTATGTATAGAAGAAAGCTGCTTACATCACGGCAGTTGAGAAACAGAGAGCGAAGGGAAGAACCAGGGGTGAGATAGACCTTTCCTAGTTTCACTTAGATGATCCACCTCTTCCAGCCAAACCCATGTCCAGCATCACATTCAGCAATGGTGTTCCATGATTGAATCATCTTCTGAAAGACTCACCTCTGAACACATGAGACTTTTGAGGGAACGTTCTAGATCTAAACCACAACTGTGAGTGACATACATACATGCACACAGAGATCTCAATACTGAACCACTCTCATTTTACAACTAAATCTTGTGGCTGACACATCCTCACTTCTGCTGTGCTCAGTTCATTAGAAACAGGTCATTAATGAGCTCTCATTGATGTCCTTCATGAGCACAGAACACAGGTCATGGTTTGTACCCCACCCCCCTGATTAGCAAGAGATGAGGAAAGGACTAAGGACTCCAACTGAGGTTAGTGTTCTTTCTCATGCACTGTGCTTCTGAAGTCAAGACCTAGGCATTTTTTCATTTATCTAAATTCATGGCTGAAACTATTGTTGGCAAAAAGGATGAAGAATGAACGTAAGTGATGAGAGAACTCACAGTGATTGAGTGAAGGACGGGTGAAGCCATGACCTGGCATCAAAGCTGTGCCACAGGAGAGCAGCTGGCACAGTGGGGAGCTGCGAGGAGGCGCACAGCTGGGGCCCAAGAAGCCTCGGGGAGGGAAGAGCTGACATCTGCACTGGTGAGGGGATGGACTTGGGGACCTGGTGGGGCTGAGTGAAAAGGAAAGGTTAGAAAGGCCCTTCCAGAGTCCACAGGAGGCAGGAGCATGACAGTGTCTCCCATTCAGTAATGTGCAAGTGCAGCTGTTGGGTGCTGGGTAGCTCATCTCTATGTAAGTTAAGTGGTGCATGGGGATTCTCAACCCTGGTCATGAGAAAGGCACCTAGACAGATTTCTAAAATGCCTATATCCTAAGTTAAATTAATGAAAGAAAACAATCTCTGGTGTGGGTCCTGGGGTGTTGTAATATTTTAAACCATTCTAAGTGACTCCAAGCTGTTGTCAGGGTGAAAACTATCAAGCTTGAACTTGAAAAGGCCTTGTAGCTGATAACATTTATATTTTCTTCTTGAAAACATCAAAGGCCACAACTCATGATTAGTAGTTAGAAATGACATTTTACCCAATACAGTCTGGAACATGGAGTAGAAGGGGAAAAAGTAGAAAACTAGAGAAAGTGTTGTTTCTCTCGTTTGTTTGAAAACTGAGAAAGTTCCAAAACAATGAAAAGAAGAAGGTGATTAGTAGAGTCAGATATTGAAAAATGAATCATGCATAGTTACGATTAGTGGCTTTTTTCAATTGACAGATACCAGACACTTTATTAAAGCAGTAAGTGTGAGAACATCTCTAATTTAAATAAAGCATCCATTATTGCACGTATTAATCCATCTACAGAGAGAGGAGTCCAGAGATAGTACACAGGGCTGAGTAGGATTCACACCTGAGCTAGAGGAGGATCAACACCCAGGAAGATGCCAGTGCAGCCACCTACAAAACTTCATCTGCTTTCCAGTAGGGCATTATGTACAGACAACTGATAGCAACTGCTCTCTATTGTAAAGGATTTTCTTCAAGTTCTCCCCATAGCAAATGAACAAGGTAGAGATTATTATCTTTTTTAAAAGAAAGAGGAGGAGGCCATAGGGGAGGTGAACCAGAGGGAAGGATCTGTCCTAGAAATCATATCTCAGAAGTGGAAGGCCGTGATTCAAGCTGATTCCCAAGACTGGGTTTTGAGCTCGTGGTGAATATGATTTCTATCACTCCCCAGAAGCCAGCCCGAGTCTTTTCTCAGTGTGTGTCTTAGGCTTTCATTTCCTCACTCACCAAAATACCTTTAGTGAAGGTATTTTCTCTAAATAAACTATAGCCTTCGTTGTCTGCAACTTGGTGAGTTTATGACTAATTACTTCTCCAACTTGTCAAGATTATTCAGAAGTTTAATTCCATTCTGCAAAGTGTTAGTCATGCCTTATAACTCAGGATTAACTCAAGTGAGAAATACATTCTCAGCAACAATCTTTCTTTTTTTTTATTTTTTTTTAACAATCTTTCAAACTGTGACTGAAGTTACCTGTGTACTGAGTGACCACAGCACCACCTCGAGCGTGATCATGGTGCGTCTGCCTTACCCTACCATGGCCCCTGGAGATAGTGTTTTCCAAGCCTGTTAGCAAATTCCCTGCGGCACAGAGCCATGTGTCTTGCTGATGATAAGATAGGCTACATTGATTACTAATTTTGTCTACAGAGCAGTCCATCTATCTACCTCGGAATATTAAATCAGCATAGATAGAATGGTTTGGGAGCTGGTTTGTTATTATAAGCAGCTGTGGTTGCTTATGAGTTAGGAAATTTATCATCTCATTTTCTGCAGGATCTTTCCAGAAAACCAGGTTGCAGTGATTGATCTGTCATGCCCATGAAATCTTTCTTTACTTTCCTTTGTGTTTTTACATCTTTTTCTTCTTATTATATTTGCTGCTTACTTTTGATCCATCCCTCTGTATTTCTCTTGTGCAAGAGATTTAGCTACTGTAGCCCTGGAGCCACACTCGGGGATAAAATGGCACAGAGTTAGAGAATACTGGATCTCTGATAGCCACCTAACCTCAAGCTTCTGCAACCAATACCATCTATGCACATGTCTGTTCAACATTCCAGAGGGTAAGCAAGCAGGCACAAAATCCAGCAGAATTTCAAGTTAGTATAATTTGCTTTATGACCCCAAGCCCCCCAGTGATCAGTGACTTGCTCTTTTGTGCTCAGTGACTGATGGCCTTCTGTTCCATGAGAGATGATTATGGGTCAGTATCTAGGTCTAGTACTGAACGGGAAGATGTTGGCAGGAGGAGTGTTGGTGACTGTGTAAGTACTGTGCCCATTAGCTTAACATACAATAACTCAACTTAATTGTCATGTAAGTCCTGCCAGGTAGCTATTATAAACAGTCCTGTCCCTTAAGAGTGGAATCTGAGCCCCAAAGAGGCTGAATAATATGTTCCAGGTTACACAGTGAGGTAACAACAATCCCAAATTCCAATCTAGTTTTTGCTTTTGAGCTACAAAGCTGGGAACTCTTAACAGTTCAGCTCTTCTATCTGCCAAATGTTTAAGTAAGCAATAGCAATCTCCTCTTGATTCATCCACTTAACACATAGCCAAGTCTTGCTACTACATGTACAGGCTTGGGTTTTAAAAGTGAATAGCATTTCATGTGTTCTTAAATTGCTCCAAATTTTCTCCAGGAAGAGTACAAAACCAATCTTGTTCCACAAAGGTAGGAGGTCCAAGAAAGGATTTTGGGGAGAGAAGCTGGCTCAGTTCACCACCCTGGGACTGGTTTGAGCAGGAGCAGGGAGGAGCTCCCTAAGAAAGGTAGGACTCAGCACTGAACCACCTTGGCAGAGGGGAGGGTAATGGGGCCACCTACCTTGGGAGTTAGAAAGCAGTTATTTTTTTATTTTAAAAATGAATTTCTGAAGCCCAAGAGCAGGTCACAGTGAGAGAGGGAATTTCTGTGAGCCGAAGATATGAGGAAATTTTACCCAGCTCTTCTTCACCATGGACATCTGTCTAGAGCCCATGGGAAAGCCAGAGGCAGGGCTGGGCACAGCCTCCTTGAAGGCGCAGCACAGCTGCAGGTAAAGCATGAAGCATTATCTAAGGAACGAAAGTCACCTGTGCAAGGGTCACTCACCTTGTCACGTTGGTCCAAAATAAAGACACGGTAAGTCTATGAGAAACCAAAGCAAAACAAAATAAACAACAATAATAATAGAAGCCTCCATAATTCTATCCCTATCAGAAATGGATGAAAATAGCCCTAAGCCAGATTATTAGATGTGTCTCAGTGTGGGGATCAAAGGTAAAGGCTCACCCTAAAGCATAATGCATAGCCACGGCTGAAACCAGGCCTGCAGGTACCAGGTAAGAAGCAGCAGCAGTCTAACCTGTGTGAAGTGCGGGAGAGGGGTCCACTCAGATGGGCACACACACAGAGAAAACAAAGGGTATGGGTGGAACAGGGGCTTCAAGGAAGCCTTTAGGCAGGACCTTCCCCAACAATGGCCATGCAAGGGAAAGCTGAAGTTGATGGTGCACTGGGAAGACCAGAGAAACAGCAGAAGCTGAGCCCTTCTGTGGGCAGCTCTGCAGAGTTTTGGAGCTGAGTATGGCCTTTTGGCCACTACTGATGAGGTAAGCATTAGCTGAACTGAGGCAAGTGGCCCAGGCCTTTCATTGCTGTCTGACTAGTCAGTGGGCTGCAAGAACAAAATGTTGAGCCAAACCTTTCTTCCGTCCAGGGCAATGGCTGGGAAGGGGCTCAGCTGTGAGCCATCAGCAGCCCACGGCTCCAGCCTCTGGGGAGAAGGCCACTTCCTTCCCATGGCCAGACCTGTACAGTGCATTACAGAATCCAGTGCCCTGCACGGGAAGCTCATCATCCAGTAAGGCCTGCTGCCACTTTCTCTGCCTTTGGCCATGTGCATCGCACCCGGAAGCCCGGGCCCTGCTCTGCCTTTATTCTCCAGTAGGCTCATTATATCACACTAAAGTACAAAACAGCTACTACCTTATAGGTGTTTAGTGCCTGTAAATAAACCCCTGAACTAATGTCAATTAGATATATAAAAGATTATTTCACCTGATTGAGAAAATGGCCAGACAATTTGGCTTTCCAGTGAGCTGATTAGTTTTTGGAAAACTAACAACATCCAAATTCATCACATATTTGATGAAAGTTAGGAAAGGGCATAATTCTTCTAAAAAATGAAATAAAAAGTCAGTGTGATGCTAGAAGTGGAGATGAGAAAATTAGCAATGCCTGCCCAAGACAATAAGCTTGGGAGGGTGCCATGTTACAGTAATATATTAGTTGTAATGATTAAATGGGTGGCTGGGGTTTGCTGTAGTTGTCCTAGGGAACTCCAGAATTCACAGGGATCAGGATTTTGAGATTGGATAAGACAGAAGGTGCAGATTATCTTGCTCCACAGAATGGAAGACTAAGGTTTGGCACAGGCAGAGACTTCTGTAAGCCATATACTGATGTTTTTAACAATGACACTACAAGACTGAGATTGAGAGAACTCAGCTTCCCTAAGGTCACTCACCATTGGACGGTAGCATTGGGGCCAGCCTACCTGACCCCTTCCCAGGCTTGTGGCACCATACCACACCTGGGTGCCTTAGTACATGGCCTTGAAGGCCACATTTGAGGATTGGGCCATGACACTGGCTTGTGGACATGCTTGTGAGTCGCGCTTTGGGATTCAGGGACATAGCTGTGCATGAATTTAACCTCATGTGCAGGCCGCTGTGCAAAACTACACAGCTTAGTGGCTGTGATTAACCTTCAGTGGGAAGCGGGCCAGTGAGGGGAAGTGGAGGAGCTTGGCTCTGGCTCACAGGGGCCACAGGTACAACCTCAGCTGGAAAGAAGGTATCAGGATGGCCTAGTGGTCTAAGGTGCCAGACTCAAGCTCTGCTTCCCACGCTGGGGATTCTGGAAAGAGAAGCTTCTCATTGGCAGTGGGCACTGGTGTCTTTTGTTTGTTCATCTTTCAAGAGCCATGTGAGAGTGTGATAGTAAGATAGCAGGATGGGGGGCCAGGGGACAGCAGTTTCCCAGGCAGACAGCAGTGTAATCGAAACCTCAGTCTCAAAATTCTCTAGGTGTGCTTCAGCTACGTTATTAATCTAGCTATGCCACAGCTTACTGCTTGGGAGGTCAGCAATGTTCTGGTCATTTTCACAGCAGTATAAAAATGACTGAATGAGAATATATGTGTACAGTGCCAGTGCCAGAGCCAGCACTGGAAAAACAGCTTTATCTCTTAGCAAAATCTTAGCTCCAATTTTTGGCCTGCCCCTCTGCAGAAGTATTCAGAAAGCTGCTGCCCTGAGGGTGGCACATGATCCAGGGCGGCCCTGGCTGGTTTGGTGTTCCCAGCACCAGCCAGACCTTACCTTTATTGCTCTACAGGAAGGAACAGGGGACGGTTCTGGACCATTGGCTGGTGAAAGGTGCTTTCCACCAGGCTAACCACAAAGAATGAGGCAGTGAGTCCAGGAACTGCTGGAGGGAGGCTACTCCGCAGGGAACTCACAGGCTGGATTTGCAGAGTCCCAGAGAGACTGAGGAGCACAGGGAGAGAGTAACGTCCTTCTCAAGGTCACAGGCAGGCCTTAGATTTCTCTGTGTCTCCCCACCTGTGCAGGGAGCACAATCAGGCCACAGCAGCACCCAGCCCTGCCAGTTGGCCTAGTGTTCTGCCAGATGAGCGGAAGGCCCACATGTCCATAGCTGTAGCAAAGCAGGAGCTTTAGAGTTCCAGACCAGGTAGAGTCTACAGGGCACCAGGACTCAGAACCTTTCGCTTTCCTTGAATTTGTAATTAATATGGTGAGCTATTTTCTCTTGGCAGCATCCTTAACTGAGCGTCCTCTCACAGCACAGCACAAGCTACATGGTACGGGGCACCAGAGCACATAAGCAGGGTGAGAAAACTGCTCCAATGTGTGCCATCTGAATGATGTCAAGCTCCCAAGATGTCAGCCTGCATAACAACATTACTAATAGACACCTCATGCAAGCAAATGGCTATATGGTGAGGTGCTAACTAATGGTATATCATGCGCAATTGTCACTAGTGTAGTTGGTATAATAGATATATTAGCAACATAGCCACAAGGCAAGCAAAGATGATGAAACACAACAGCTTCAAGGCTAGAAAGAAACACAGCATGCAGCATTATGGAGAACAAACTTCAGAACGCATATATGGGACAGATGGCCATACTGTGGCTGTCCTGTTACCGATAAAAGTCACTCAGCTGTAAGGGGCCTCAGCTTTAGAACTGCAATTTAATGAGAAGAATTTTATACTTAGTTATCATATGGCTCAGGGGTGTTGGTGATAATTTCATTCATTCCACAAATATTTTTACTGCCTACCATGTGCAAAAGTTTTCAAAATAAAATAACTGACACATTCAGGCTTGTGTGGTGCATGTAATTTTTGGTCAACTAATTGCAGTTATATGAGATAAACTGACGGAGGCATTTTCTCCTGTGCAGTTTCCTCTTTCCTGTTCCAGGCTCCCCCTGCTCCCCACATCCCAGGTCTGTCAGCCTGTAGACCTGTCCTGGGTTGCTCAGGTTCTCTCCCTCTTTCTGATTCAAATCAAAATCTAGCCCGTCCACATCTTGTCTTCACTTGGTTTCCTCAGTGAAACACAGGAAACAGAACTCTGCTGGGAGAAACGGAACCAGGATGCCGTGTGTCATGTTCATCCTGAGTTGTCACACTGAAATATGAACCATTCTCCAAATAGTTGTGGTATAAAAGCAACACTGGGCGCTCAACACCTTGGCCCAAGGAATTTCAACTATTAAGATTTCAAGTACTAACGCAGGATGATACTTCTGCTTCTTATTCTGACGCTTTCCCCTTAAAAGATGGGAGAAAAGCAGAGAATAATGTCCAGGAAGAACAATGGAAGAACAATGGGTCAAATGATGACTTGCTCAAGGGAAATACAGAAATGAGAGATTTTAAACAAACACAAGGTAAGGGATTTGGAAAGTGCTAAGACATCTGGTATTTCTCACTCCAAATGGAGATTTTTGTTACTTTAGGATTATGAGATTATCCTGACATTCTTCCCCTCTTTTCAGATTGCTTGTGTTAGTTGGTATGTTGGAGTAGAATTTTTTTTTGACAGTGGTAGTGTACTGGGGATTGAACCCAGGCTCTTTGGACTGAACTATATACACACCCACTTTCCCAGTTCATTTTTCTGTTTGAGTTT
>NW_004524826.1:2323536-2328702 GCF_000260255.1 Octodon degus | reverse complement strand
TCCCCTCCCCCTCCCTTCCCTTCCCTTCCTTCTTTCTTTCTTTCTCTCCTTTTTTGAGACAAGATCTCTATAAGTTATTAAGTTGCCCAGGTTGTGCTCAAACTGCATGATTCCACTGCCTCGCCAAGCCAGACTTAAAAAGGGAATTTGGAACAGTTTCAATACAATCCTGCCGTTCAGTGGTTAACCCTTAAATTTATTTTCCTTGCAACCTGGAACAATGGCCATATCAGGGTGGGCCCTTCAGCTAAATTACACCAAGGAGGTTTCACAGGTGAATATTAGTTTTTATTAAAATGCATTATGTTATGTATATTCACAATCTGAGGTCAGAAGATTTTGTCTCTAGGAAAATGACTTTGAAATCACAATACATGCAGAAAATTTGATTCATTAGAAAATTTTAATTTTATTTACAAATATGTAGAAAGGAGCTTGCGGCTAATGATTTGAAGTTCTTTAATAAAAATTTTATAATCTATATGAATTAAATCTAGGAAGTCAGGGTTTTTTTTTTTATTTTAACCTGTGTCCTCTGGAATGTTGAATTTAAAACTGATGTCTTTTAAGGCAGAAACCAGTGCTCTTTTATATTACCTGCTTTTGACATGAATTCACAGTCATAAACTGTTAAGAAAGAATGCTTTCTCACAGGGACCCATGATCCGTGGTGGGACTCACGGCGCCCACAAATTCCCTGAACATGTATGTTGAAAGCCACGTTCACTAACAAGGGCTGCCGTTTTCATCACCTTTTCAAAGTTGTCTAAATTCTTCACTGTGTTAAAAGCACAGCTCCCTCATTTCCACAACCGAGTGGCTGCACATGGCTCCTTCCAAGCTTGCGTGGTGAGGCAAGGTGCCCACCATTCTCTGAGAGTGCAGCTGAGCCCTGACAGACACCGAGGATGGCCAAGAGCTTGAGAATCGGAGCCATCTCCACCAACACCACGACCCCCTGGACCTGCCAGGTGTGCAGCAGGTACCGTGTGTAGTTTTCAAAGCTTGGATAATTGCACTGCTGATTCCTACTGGTCTGTTGAAAAGCACACTTAATACTTAAATTATTATCTTCCTTTTATTTTTTGACCAACTTTTCATGCTTTTATCTGGTAATCTGAACAACTAATCTGAAGATAATAATATGCAACATAATAACTATTGTTAACTCCTATCATTTTGTTTAGTTAAATTCGGTGTCATTTCTAATTTTTTTTTACTATATTTTATTCTCCTTAAAAAAGTGTGTTGTCACCATCACTTATAAATGGACCCTTGATATGAGGAGTGGGAACTATGCAGGTGAAGCTCTGAGTTTCGGGAAGCATCGTCCTAATTTAGCTTTAACCTGTGGCAGGTGCTGTCCTGTGCTGGGCTTTTGTCTATACCCAGCCCTATTGTCTGGAACCTCAAGCCTGAGTTCTCCTTACCTGGATCTCTCAAAGGGGAGGCCTTTGTACATCAGTGTAATGGACAGTACAGAGTAGATAAAATGTCATAGATGAAGACGGTGATTCTCCTCATATTGCGGTCTGTCAGTGGGATGCTTGGCTGCACATTGGAGTCCATCAAAATTAGCATGAGTGAGGCCAGTGAGACAGCTCAGTGGACTAAAGCACCTGCTTAGGCAAGCTTAGGCAAGCCAGGGACCCGGTTCGATACCCAGCACCACTTGCCCTGCCAGCCCTGCCCCTGGGTGAGCTGAGCTGACTACAGAGTCCAGGCGTAGTGGTGCATGTCTGTATTCCCAGCACTGGGGAGGCTGAAAAACAGGAGGATCACCACAAGTCCAACCTGCATAGTTAGACTCTGTTACAACCAAATACACTTCAAAAAATTAGTGTGAGTGATCCAGCAATGAATATTTGGCTTGCAGACGCCACGTATAAACTGCTTTGCTTTCAGCTGGGTGAAGGCAGACAACGCTGGACCTGAAAGGTTAAACTGTTTGTCAGCAGTTGAGTGATCCTGGTTCCTTTTGCTGGCAAACCTGGGAAACTCATCAATTGCAATGCTCCCTTCAACTTGTTTAATATTATCAGCTCTGGGAGCTGATTCAGTCATTTTATTCCAGCACATGCATATATTTTCTTGGTGGTTTCTCTCATAAATGGAATTTTTACTTAGATGATTCAGTCTCTTCTCATTGTCAGCCAATTTTCCAGCTGCCCATGTTAGGGTAACTGTTAAAAATGGTTTGCTTCTTGCTGGTTTAGGTGTTGTTTGGGAGACAGAACATCTTGCTTCCGAGTTATCATGTTGTGTGAAAGGAGTTTTCTGTGCGTACTCGTCATTTCAGCTTGGTTCAGCATGGGAGCTTGAGCCTTTTCTGTGTTCTCCCACTGATTGTGAGGAGCTTGTGGCTGAGCAGACAGTCCTTGGGAGTTTCCGATATTCTACCAATTTTAACACATGGCAGCAAAACAATTTCATGCTGAAGAAACCACTTGATGATGCTTTATGACAGCCCAGAAAGCAATTGCATTTGGGGCCATCAGGAAAGTCTCCAGAGAGAAGGGTGCACTTGAGCCCAATGTGGCCTATAGCGATCTTTATTGACTACTTTTTGTCAAGCACAGAAATTTCATATGTGTTGTCTCATTTCATACTCACGAAGATCTATGCATTAGACACTGCAAGTCTCAATTCTTTACAACTGGGTGAGCAGGGATTGAGAATTGAAACAATGCCTGCTGCCAAAGGCAATGCTGGTGACTCCAGCAGCCGCCTCTCCCCACACCACCACATCTGCTCACTGGAATTGGTTTCCAGCAGTTCCAGCAAGCAGGAGGTGGACAGTGTTCCAGGCCCAATGGAGGAGCAGTGGAGGTGATTGCAGAGGGCAGGACAGGAGGGAGCCCAGGAGAGCCGCAGAGGAGGCTTCTCAGCTGCCCAGCAGGCACTGCCTCCACGTGGTGCCACAGAACTTCAGACATGGCCGTCCCTTAACCTGCATAATAATCTTGAGAACTGTGTGTTCTTACCCCAGTTTTTACAACTGCAGAGTCTCAGATTAAGTTTATTTACTTAAGACATGAAATATTATTGAAGAGCAGAGATTTGACATAAAGTCCAAATGGTTTGTTTCTTACCCCTGTAATCCATTACAGAGCAAGAAGGGTTCTACAAATCTGATTTAAAGACTTCCTGGGCTTTAAATTATATCTTCCTTTCTCCAACCAGGACCAAAGGGAGGAGCAGGCAGGCAGGAAGGAAGAAAGAGGAAAAAAAAGAAAAGAAAAAGATAGTTCTTCATGCTTTCTATCAAATTGCCTTCCTGGGGCCAGTTGCAATTCAGCTGTTGGATTGCAAACTGTCAATAGGAAATAAATGGAGGTAGAGTGATTTTCCCTGTGACCCATCAAGATAAGTAATACTGTCCACACTTTATGAGTTAAAAGAGTTGTACTCAGAGGACAAAGAATCTTTGCCAAAATCAGACAGCAATTAAGCAAAAGAGATAAATGAAACATTGGTTAATATTCTCAGAGATTACTAATATGATAACACATTGTATTCAGATATCACCTCTGGCCTGCTGTGAATGAATCTTTTAAAGGATTTAGAGTCAACATTTGTAAATGAGCCTCTGTCCTCGGGGTTTGGATCTGTGACTGTTGTAGTCCTTATAGGGTTCCAGGGAGCTCTGTGTCAGACTTACCATAGGACAGCAAATGCTCCTCTGGCACATCTTGTGAAGTGTCTGAGCCTCAGCTTAAGCTGAACCATTACAGATTGCTAAAGTATTGTTCAACAAATGATTACTTGTGGCTATGTTGGGCAAGAAGAGCTCCACCTTGGTATTATTAGCCCTTAAGTCCTGTTTTTAGCAGCATACCTGGTCCTACAAAGGTAGCAGATTCTCAGTACAAAAAAAAAAAAAAAAAAAAAGGTAGTAGAGGGACTCCCATGACTCCAGGCCCTGGGGAGACTGCAAAATACACTTCCTTCTCTATCCCAGGAAAGTGAGAGCTGCCTGCTTCTTGGCTGGCCATAGCACGATGCCCAAATATCTGCTGGGTGGGCTGGCCACTGTCACATAAACAGCAGTCCTCAGTTACAGCAAGCATGCAGAAGAACCAATCACAGCCATGAATGTTACTGATTCTCAGAGGTCACGTGTTACTCCCAAACGGGTTAGAGTTTAGCATTCTCCTCTAACAGCAACAGTGGCCAGGAAGCATCTATCAGGAGCTAGATACTCTGCATCGAATGGATTTTAAGGGTGAGCAGCATAGCATTTCTACCTTTTTAGACCCTACACTCTACAGGAAGCTTCCAGAAAACAAGCCACAAAGACAGTAAAGCTTAGGAGGTTGTCCAAAAGACTTGCTTGGAACAGGACTCACAGGAAAGGTGCTATGTTCCTGAAAGCTCAGGGAAGGAGACGTAGGGGGCTGTCTTCCAAGCTGAGGTCTTCAGGTGACTTGGAGTGAGTCAGGGAGAAGGGAGGAGGACACAAAGCAGTTCTCTGCTATAGGAAGCTGGACACAGGCCACAAAGGAAGGATGACCATAATATTGTAGGGACCCCAAAGTACCGAATCATAAGCCCTAGGGAAGAAGCAGGGATAAACCTCAGTGCACAGCTCCTCCTCTTTCTCAGAGTGATTGTCCTCCATAACCAATAATTTAATGTTGACCTCAAGGTTTCAGGTTAACTTTGCCAATCCTAATATAGCACTCATTTTTAAAGGATGTACTTCAAATGTAGAATTCCTGAGTGTTAAGAGTGAGAAAGGCCCTCTCACCTAATTGAATTCCTTTGTTGAACAACAACAACAACAAAACCCTGAAGCTTAGAAAAGTTTGGTGATTTATCCAAGATTCTCAGCAAGCTTTAATAAATGTTTTTATTTTAATAAAATTCCTTTTGAATTACAAAATATATACCATTAAAGAGATTGTTTTTTTTCTGGAGCCAGGTATAGTACTCATGCAACTCTAATCAAAGTGGCCAATGTGTTATTTGTAAACAATACAATAAAATCATTTTAGAAATTAGTAACATTTTAGCGTCCAAGCCATTTAGGGTATTTTTCAATGTCAGAGTAGATTCTAAATTCTCTCTAGCACTTGAGGTTCAATATGTTACAACCCACTTTTAATGAACAGGGAAGCCTTTTAAGAATACACTTTTCAGGGGAAATATTCCTGCCCTTGTCCT
>NW_004524826.1:2302885-2322501 GCF_000260255.1 Octodon degus | reverse complement strand
CTAGATCAGACTTGTAGTGATTCTCCTGTTTACAGCCTCCTAAGTGCTGGGATTATAAGCATGTGCCACCACGCCCAGTCTCGCTTGCCTTCTCAACACACCCTGGGGGCGGGGCCAGCACTGCAGACCTGGGGATTGAACCCCCAGCCCCTTCTCCTGGTTGCAGGCACTTTAATCTGCTGAGATATTTGGCTGACCCATCATGACACTTTTGTTAATTCTAAAATGTACATATCCCATCTCAGATGGTTGTCATAATAGTTAAATATAATAAAGAAGGAAAAGATGATAGCATAGTGTCCAGATGCAGTCATGCAGATGACAGCTTTTGATATATCCATAAAGCATTTTCTGGTGATAGATTTGCTTACCAAATTAACCAACTACCCATTTGACTTCTGTTGGCCAAAAAGTCAATAGAGATCTGGGTGTGGCAGTGCAAGCCTGTAAGCCCAGCACTCTGAAAGCTAAGGCTGGAGAATTACAAGTTTGAGCCCAGCCTGGACTAATGAGACCTTGTTCCCCACACCCCAAAAAGGAGTATTGGGAATGTAGCTCAGTGTGAAGGACCTGGGTTCAATCCTCGGTACTCCTTGCAAAATATTCCTGTTATGGTACTCAGGAATTTTTTTAAAGAAGGGTTTATGAATAGAGACCTTGCAAAACAATATATGTTTTCAGACCCTTTTCCCCTAAAGAAAAAAAAAACCCCACATGTTCTCTTTTTTATTTTTCTGCAGTCTCTAAGTTATAGTATTTACATAATTATCAGATTGTTCTAATGGATGAGAATGTAATGAAGAATTTTTTCTCTCTTCTTTTTAATTTGTTTGACCAATCTGAACAACTGATTTGAAGACAACAACATGCAGTATAACAACCATTGTTGAATTCCTATCATTTTAGAGCAATTCTGAATCATTTTTCATTTTCTTTACTATTTTTTAATTCTCCTTAAAATAAAAAATAAAATGAAATAAATCTCTTTATAACATACAAAATTAACAGTGTTTATTGTTCATGTGTGCCTGGAATTTTTAAAGTATTTTATCAATTTTGACTAATTTAATTTCTGAAAACAAACAGATGAGGTAGAAACTTAATTTTCCCATCCTACAGAGGAGGAAACCAAGGCCACAGCGACATTAATTAATTTGCTGGAGTGTTATTACTTCTCTTTCAAGGTGTGCTGAAAGAGCCTCTCACAAGGGCTAAATGTTAAAGCTGCATTTCAGAGACACAAATTTAAGAGGAAAGGAGACACACGGAGAGGGCAGAAACAGGAGGCGCTACCCAGTGGGTGTCTTTGTTGGGAACCTGGATTTCTCTGGAGGTTTGCAAAATGTGCCTCCAAGCTGCTGAAGGAAGATGGGAAGGAAGGGTGTCTGTCCACCCTGGCCCATTCTTGATTCTCTAGGTGGAAGTGTCCTTCTCTCCACCCAAGCGCACACTGCCCCTCACTGCTGGGGTTTATTTTCCATGCAGCCTCTCAGCACAGTGGCTGCTCCAGAAGCAGATGCTTTGACAGTCTGCCCCAGCCCAGGTGTGCGCAGGCAGGATGTGCTCATGGAGAGAAGGACAGCCATCGAGGCAAGCTGAATGGGGGCAAGCGCTGAGCCTGGTGTGATCAGGAGGAACTGTGTACTCTGTCACCCTTCTAGACATCAAAATCCAATATGAGATCACACTGTCTCCGAAGTCTCTAGGCAAGAATCCACCCCAACCTCTTCTGTTTTCTAAAAACAGGAGGATTACTACGAGTCCGAGCTGCATCATGAGACCCTGTACCAAATACACAAAAATAAATAGATAAATAAATAAATAAATAAATGCCCTTGGAGTTCTTGGCTCCCTCCTGTCTTTGCCTCTGTCTTCCCCTCGACAGCTGCTGTGTGTGCATGTATGTACTCCCTTCTTTTTACAAGAACATTCTCAACTAATTATAGTTGCTAAAATCTTTATTCTAAATGAAGTCACAACCTTGGATTTTCTGTAGACAGAAATTATGGGAGGACAAATCTACTATATCACTAGATTTAGGAAGCCATTAGTACTTTTGGCTATAGTGAAACAAAGCAGCCATCCTTGTCGGAGAGGGAAGAGACCATCAGGCGCTTCTATAAGGCATTGAATAGAAATTCCTAAAACCAAAACATCTCGGCATGTAGTGATAATTTTCTATACTGAGCTTGTCAGTGTAAGTCACTATTAGCTATCAAGGCTTATCAGTTACAGTGAGTTTCCTGCAGGCTGCCCAGCTGCAGCGAGCTGCCTGACCTGGCCATACCATCACACAAATCTGTACTTTGACATAGAAGGCCCCTGAATGGGTTATAAATATAAACATACACATCTATGAACAGAGGAAGAGACAGTAAGCTTTACATGATACTACTATTCATGGTACCGTTATATGCATACAATCAAAAAGACCAGAGGTTTGCAATTTTTGGAAATTAGATATTTTTCTAATTAGTTGAAGCTATTGGTTACTATGGGTTGCAAGCATGATACCTTTTGCAATTTTGTCCCTTCATTCCATGAATTGCCTTTTCCTCCCTGAAGCCATCTCATTTTGGATGTTACCACCTGGTACACTCTTCACTGCTGATCACTTTCTCCATAATGTCACTAGTCAGAAGGCCTCATTATTTCAGATCTTGCTTCAGTGATTCCTAAAAGCATTCCTGAGGAGAAAGGAGTAGAGAGATGCTTTGCTTCCTTCACGTTGGCCTATTTCAATTCATCCATGAAGAAGACATTGATCTAGCATCTAGCTGCAGTGTCCCAGTCCCTGAACTGGGCTCTGGGGACACCTTAGGGCACACAGCAGGGGTGTTCCCTGCTTTTAGATAGCTCATCATCTAGCTCAGTGGATGGCAGCTGCTGAGGACCCTGGGATGATCTGTCAATGAATACTATGTCAGAAAAACTACTTTCTGAGCTACTTGTTGATCTGAATGTCATTACTTAGGAGGCATCAAACAGAATTTACTTCTTGTTCCTGAATGTAAATAGTAGTTCAGAGTCAAAAGACTCAACATGACCTCAGGGGCCATTTGGTTCAGGTTATTAAATAAAAGATCAACAGTGTACCAAGAGCAGAACTGTACCCTGGAAAAACAAACGTGTAAAAATAGGGATAGGACGGGTCCTCCTGGAACTGGTAGTCTAGCATGGAGAGTCAGATGCTAGCAAATAACTATACAAATAAATACCAGGTTTTGACTGGGAAGGAAGTTTAAGCAGAGTATGAGATATGGAATTTTCCAAGTTCAGGAAGGTTTCCCCAAAACCTGAGATTGAAAAGAGAAGGAAGCTTTCCAGGACAGGAAGGACAGGCATTCCAGGGAGAGAGAACAGAACAACTCACTGTAGGTTCTCATGTTGGAGGTCCAGCCCTAGACTGCACCTACCTGTGAATGGGGCCAGGGATTTGCATTGCAAGCTCTCAAATGATTCTGATGGGATTCAGACAGAGTCCTCATTGTAAGAGAAGAAATGTTTATATGTCAAATCAGACCTGCTCTACCAGCCGAGTGACGCGGGGAAGGTTTCCCTCTAAGAAGTAGTAGTCTTATTAGTAAAGGTAAGAGAGTATATTGTGTCCCTTGAAGAATACAAAGATGACATTCAAGACAGCAAGTATAAAAGTGTGTGTCACTGCCTCAGGCCATTGAGAACTTAGGTTTCTTTGCCCAGGAAGGTCCCCAGGTTGGTAGGAACTGTGTGGAGCAGCCTGACTCTCATACAAGGACAAATCAAAAGATCTTCCTCGTGTATTTTTAAGCAACACAAGACTTTCTAAAGAGAAAACATTACAAAGGTCACTATTAGGGGGGATGGTATGTGAATGGCCATTAAGGGTAAACAACCCAGGCCAACTGGATCAGCTCCTCAAGGGCAGGGTGAGGAACTGGAAGTCCTGGAGCTCTCCGAAGTACCCATCTCAGAAGAGGGGCTAGATAACAAAAGCCAGGGCTATCTAGGGAGAAACACACTGCTGCCAGCCAGGGCTTGGTGAAGCAACAGCCAGTGGAATTAATACCTGGTATGATAAAAAACATGTGACTAATCACACTATTTTAATTATTATAGTAGGAGACATGGCCAATGATTCATCCTCCAATAACCCCTGCTTACTTTGAATATATTTATCCTATCATTCTTACCACTTTCTTTCTTTTTTCTTTTTTTGTGGTACCAGGGATTGACTCATGACTTGCTGAATCTTGCACTTGCCAGGCAAGCACTTACGCCACTGAGCTATCTTCCTGGTCCATTCTTGCCACTTTCTGAAGCAGTTCTGGATGTCCTCTTCCATTCTTGCTTGCACTCTCCTGGCCATCTTGATGTCCTGAATCAATTCAAAACATTCACCTCTCATGGTCATTTTTACTTTAGAGAGGAGCTAGAAGTCAGTCACACAGAGCCAGATCCAGTGAATAAAGTGGATGAGGACGTATTGTAATGTTTGTATTTGACAGATATGAAAATGTGACTGATGTCATTTTATCAAACTATATAGTGACTGCTTAAATTGAAGATGTAAGAGACAATGCCGCTAACCACCTCAAGATACTCAAACTATGCCCTTGCTCCTTGGCACAAGTATCCCATTGTTCTTGGCATACATTCCAATGTGTCTTTTACTCTAATATGTCTTTTAAGAATGTAAGCATTTGCTGTAACTTTTCAGTCGCCTCTTGTACTATGACCCCTCTCTTGTTCTTTCTTGTTCTACTAGTGTCTCATACTGGCCAAGCCCAGTGGAGCCACAGGGCAAAGAACAGGTCAAGGGACCCAAAAGGCCTCCTGGTCCATCAAGTAAGAAATACAAGAGAAGCAGAAAGTTCAAGGAGACCCTGACTTGCTGAATCTTATAAAATGCATCATTGTTTAAAGATGGCAGCTCTGTCTTAGGCACTTTACATGCAGTATATCATTTAATTTGCCTGGTAAATCAGAAGTAAAGTATGCATATGTGTGTGAGTGAATATTTGCACATGGAGGCATGCACGCGCGCGCGCACACACACACACACACACACACACACATTCAGGTGTGTGCTGGGATGCAGCAGAAATGCCGCAGTCCCTATTAGTGCTTGTGTTCAGGGGCAGCCAGCTCACTGATGCAGTGTGGAATTATTTTGGTAGGTGCTAATAGTGCAGTGTTTTAAAAAGCTGATGTAGAAAATAGATGCAATCCGTGTGATGTGTGCCGAGCTCCTGGCTGCTGACAGGGAGGAGGAGGCTGAGCAGCCGCCTGGGCGGCAGCCCTGGCTCTGCTCTGTCACCATCTGTGTGGGTGGTGTGGGAGCAGGAAGCAGACGGCCACTCCCTGAAAATGAGATTGGCCAGCCAAGTGCTGGGTATGGCCCACGTGCCATGGAGCCACAGGGCCACCTACACTCTGACCACTGCTGGGGCACTGGGAGAGGTGTTTGCCTGGATCTTTCTCATAGTTGGGGGAGAACACAAAGTCAGAATTGTTCTCAGGCAAGAAGCACCCACCTTATCCTGAGTCTTGAACTTTACTATGTACAAAGGTGACAGGAGTACATATAGAAAAGGCAGATTTAGGACTCTATTCCAGGGATTCCACAGCAGTAGGGCTGCTTAGGAGCATAGGCTTCTGTCTTGTATTTTTTCATGATACGATTGATGCAGGTGGACTGTGGACTGCACATGCATTAATACTTTTCATCATGGTACTGAAAATTGAACCAATGAACCTCGCATTCAATTACATCCCCAACCATTCAAAGCAAAATATATTTTTAAAAATATTTTGAGACATGGTGTCACTAGGTTGCCCAGGATAGGGAAGAATTGGTGATCCTCCTGTATCAGCCACTCAGAGTGCTGGAATTATAGGTATGGGCCACAATGCCTTGCTATACGTGTCAATTCTTGAGAGTGAGAGTGAATTTCTACAACTGGTAGAGACAGTAGGCTTCTCAAATGATCAAGTTCAGCATCAGAAACCCATTTATATGAAGTACAATGTAAAGGAAGTATGAATCTACAGGTACAGGAATCAGGAAAACATGCATGTGTATGGTTAAGAGATACTGAACTTAAGTATGACACTCAAAGGGTACATGAACATAAATCTTGGTTAAAGAATAAGCTAGGTGAGAACAGAGGATGGAACAGGGGAAAGTTACTCTTACAGAACACACTTCTACTGCATCCTGGAGCCCATCCTCCCAACACCAGGAGAGCCCGAAGAAAGGAGCTGGTGAATGATACAAACTGGATCTTCCAACACACCCTAAGCACCTTGCCTCCCTAAAAGACATGTTCACCGAATCCCAAGATGCTGGGTCCTCTGAGAGACCAGCCATCTCTGGGCGGACTATAGGAGCAAGGTCGGTGCAGAGGATCTTCACCGCAAACAGGATGGCTTCCAGGGTAGAGATCTTATCACCCAGTGTCCTCTGATTTTGAACATCACTCTCTCTTTCTTTCAAAACCTTTATTTCTAAGTTAGTAAAATGGAAATAATAAAACTAGTTTGAACCCAGATCATGTTTAACCCTTGTAAATGGAAAAGTATAAATATGTATCAAGTTCACTCTAGCGGAGAGACTGTGTCATACATCTGTTATGCAAAATGTTACACAAATGAAAGGTACTGTTATTCATTTCACCAAATTCAGGCTTGAGCACTTAGAAAGATGATTTCATGTGAGAAAGTTGGTCTTGGAATCACAGGAATATTTTCAGACTGAATTGTGTTCTCTGTTTGCCCATATTTTGTATCCAAATCTCCCCATCGGGCATTCCTTCGAGTCATTCTCTAGCATGTCCAATAGGTGCTGTGGTCTCTGTGCCGCCCCATCTGAGAACTTACTCCAGTTAATAGAACAACTTCCCTAAGGAGCCTACATGTCTCAGTTTTGTTCCTCCTGACACATCCTGGGTTACTAGTTGGGCACTGAGATGTAGGCGTTTCCTCCCTTGGGCATCTCAGAGTTCACTGGGTTTTGCATCATCCCACAACAACCTATCCCCAAGACATCATCCTGGATCCAGCTCTACAGAAAGATGGCTCCTCCTCGGGCAGGCTGCCCCAGGCCCTCTGAATCCTGTCCACTCAGTGCCCAGCCCTGTTCTGCCACTTCTCCCTGCACACTTATTCTCAGGGACCTCTGTGAACACACCCATGTGCACAACTCATGGAGCCTGAGAGTGATGAGACCCCATCCTGCAGCCTTACCTTTCTCAAACCCTCCAGCCTCTCATCCACACAAGCCCAGGGGTGCTTGTGACATTGACTGGTGAGGAGGCCCTCAACTCCAGTTTCTACTACTTTTCTGAAGCTATAGTGACAATTCACTTTTAAATCATGCTTTATAATTTTAAAAGGATTTGCAAGACTATTACTTGATGTGTATTTCACTATAGTCTTGTGCTAAATAACAAGCATTTTGACAAGCTTCCATCTTACAGGTGATAAAACAGAGATAACGTGCTTTTTCCTAACTAAACAGCACTCAACCAGAGATAATTTTGTTCCCCAGGAGACTTGCAGCAATATGTAGAGACACTGATGGATGAAATGGAAGCAGAGAAGCTACTGGAATCTTGTGGACAGAGGCCAGAGATGCTGGTTAGCATCCTACAGTATATAGAGGACATACCTGTACCTATAATGTCAGCGCTGAGAGAGGCCAAGGCATGAGGAATAGGGATAAGAAAACTGGACAGCTGACTGGGGAAAATGTGTCAGGAATAAAGTCATAGAAACACAGCTCACCAGCTGGGTGAGATGTTACGCCAAAGAAGAGAATACACATACATAACATGGTACCCCAAAAGGTTTAAAGTTTAAGGGTCCTGAACACTGTTCATAGAACCAATCAGAAAAGCACCTTTTGGGCTGGCCAAATAGCTCAGCAGATTAAAGCACCTGCAAGCAGGTACAGGGGCCGGGAGTTCGATCTCTGGACCTGCCATGCCAGTCCCACCCACAGGGCATGCTGAGATGGCAATTGAGACTGGGCATGGTGGTGCGCACCTGTAATCCCAGCTCTTCAGAAGCTGTAAACAGGTGGATTACTAGGAGTCCAATCTAGTAACAAGACCCTGAACACCCTGTAGACCCTTCCCTAAAATACAAAAAGAAAAGAAAGGAAGCAAAGCAAAGCAAAGCACCTTTTATAATCCTACAATAGGATCTGATGATTTTCACAGGACCAAGAAAAAGATGCTGTTCTCAATCCTTCATTTACGTATGGGCTTGACCAATGAAAAGACATGGTTCCTGACCCTTAATTTACATGTGGTGTGAAGATAATGAATTTTTGATAAGACGGTTGTCCTAATACCATACTTGAATAGGGGGCTGAATGGGGGAGATGACTCTGGCATTTGGGGTATTAAAGACCCCTTTTCTTTTATCCTTGGGGCTGTTGTGGGCCCTCTTCAGCAACCAACTCTCAACTTATAGGGCATGCCTTTTTCTAAGTTCAATGAATCCATCCCCTTACTGCTTTTTCTGTGTTTTTCAGTTCTTTCTTCAAGAGCATCAAGGGCCTAGAAAGAAGCCTGTAGTACTAGCATCTACTAACAGTTTGACTCCTGCTGGGGCAACTTAGTGAGACCCTGTCTCAAAAATAAGCCTGGAAATGTAGCTCAGTGACAGAGCATACCTGGATTCAATCCCCATACTGTAAAAAAGACTCCATAGCCAAGGACTGTCTGTCCCCAAATGTGAATAAATAGTGTGTTAGTGAGTTAAACTCAGGAATCTAGATCAAATATTTGGAATCCAGGAATCCCTATTCTCCTCAGTACTACCTGCCACTGTTCTGATGTCCAACCATGAGTCTTGGACACCTGAGCTGACACATAATCTCGCTAAGAGAAAGAAAGAAACATTCATTCAAGTTTCCTTGTACAGTGTACTAGCTATGAAAACTGAGATGAGTTATAAGTGATCTGTGAACTTCTATTTTCTCAACCACAAAATGGTTATACTAGAACTGATGGGAGATTAATTAGTCTATCACCACAGTACATGGGAGAGATCTAACACACAGCAGTCTACCTCTCCTACCCTTCTCAATCTTCTCTATCCTCTTTCCTCAACTTCAGTGCTCAGTAATTGTCCTACTGTCTCCACTATGAGCATTTGCAACCTCATTGGTAGCTCTCAAGACTAACTTCAAGGGCTTAGCTATACAAGCGCTTGCCTGGCAAGCTTGAGGTCCTGATTTCTAGCCCTGGTACCAGAACTAGAAAAAAAAAGTTAATTCTCCAGACTAACTTCAAATGGCATAATGATGAGTTTCACAAAAGATCTTAGGAAAATAATGAGTCTTGCAGAGTGGCAACCTTCCCCAGATAAACTGGGAAACAATCTTTCAAGAAGGGAAATACAGATGGCTCAGTAGACACCATGGAATTTCTGAAGTATATACATAAAGACTTTATAATTTGGCCCTTAGTGATATAGCCAAAATTTGACTATACACAAGAGTCAAAGGGGCAGAGAATTCAGTGTGCAAAAATGGAACCCAAGCAACTCTCAGCCATATCTCAGGCTCAGCATCACTTTGTTGGGGTATACAAGCTCTATCCAGGCATCAGGATAAGCCTTACCTGGTGAGAGCTCAAACATCCCCTCTCCATGGAGCCTATAGGTCACATCCAGAATGCTTTACTAGATTTAGGTAGACTCAAGAAAACCTGTGATCTATGACACTCCTTTCCAATGTTCAGGATTTACCCAACTATGAAAGTATGAAAGAAACTCTGAGGATGAGTGGATTTTAGGGCTACATGGGGGGCCTCTCCATGAGAATAGGCCAAAGCATTATATTTAAATCTCTCAGAGCTTGTATATCTGAGGAAGCTGCCAGATAAAAGTGGAAATGGCTTCCAAAAGCATCAGCAGAATAGCTGTGGGATTCCACAGCTTCTAGAAGAACCCAAGGCCTAAAAGCTAGTGCTGATGAGGATGAGGAGAAGCAGGAACCCTGATTTACTGGTCAGGATCTGCGCATTACTTTGGAACGTGGGAAGCTCCTCATAAGGTTAAACACACAGTTATGATTTGCCCAACTTCCATTCTTGGACACATACCCAAGCGGTATGAAAACACCTGTGCGAAAACTTAAACACAAGTGTTCCCAAAAGGTGAACATAACCCAGAAGTCCTTCAGTCATATGAATGGATAAGTGAATTGATACATCCACACTCTATTTATGGCAATAAAAATGAATGAACTACAAATATAAGCTATAAGTTGGATGAATCTTGGAAGTGGTAAAAGAAGTCAGTCATGAGTGATCACATCTTGAATGATTCTGTTTATCAGAACTGGATAGAATAGACAAATCTATAGAAATACTAAATTAAGTAGATCAGTTGTTGCCTGGGGTATAGGATTTCTTGCTGGGTGGCTGAAGTGTTCTAGATCTGATTGTGGTCATAATTATACTACTCTGAATACACTAAAAAACATTGAATTAGGTATCTTAAAAGGTAATTTTTAGGGTAGGTGAATTACATATCAAAAAAGGTATTTTAAAAAGGAAGCAAAGAATAAGAGAGAAAAGGGGAGAAGAAGAAGGAGAACAGATCAGCCATTTGTGTTTTCAAATGCTAGAGGAGGCATGTCTCCAAAGGATCTCAGTTCGTTAGCTATTTCAGCAAATAAAAGTCCCCCTTGCTCATTGCTTGGCATTTTGGCAGGACTGGAAATCAAACTAACATAATAGAGCAGAACAGGAGAAAGGAATACAAGTCTCTCGAATTTTACATGTATGTGGGGACCTCGAGAGGACAATGAAATCAGAAGAAATGGCCAAAGCAAGATAATTGCATACGCCTTGAGACAACAAGTAATACATCTAAGAGAAATGACAAGACAAAAGCGAGAAGTGTGCGCAAACCACAGAAAGAGCCCACCTGGAAAGGAGTTTATGGAGCGAGCCTTGCCTAGAGATCCCCAGCCCCTGGCTCGGAGCTGATAAAAGCTGCCTCCAGCAAAGCAGGGTTTATGTCTTGTCTGTAGAAAAGGGAAGGGAAGCAGAAAGTGTCCCTGAATTTTAACCTTCTTCTGCTGAACAAACTTTAATATTCTATGGAGAAATATTGCAGTTTCCTTGATCTTCTAAGAAGTGATAGAACTCAGGGCTTACCTATGTGGGCTAGTGAATGAGTTGGACCACACAGATAGGCCGCTGCACTGCTGTGTTACCTCCTGGGAAGAGAACTCTGAGATCCAGACAGGGTGTTCCAAGGTGTCTTCTACTGGCTTCTTATGTTAGCATGCATCAGACCTCCGTAAATCTTGTCAAAATATGCTTTCCTGGATTCCACTCCTAGGACAAGGCACAGGGGCTCTGAGTAACTACAGAAACAATGGCAGTTATACCTGTCATATAAGAGAGGGCTGCAGAAAATAGAGATCTCATATATATTCAGCGGGATATCCTGGTGGGTACCTGTGATTCCAGTACTCTTGGAAGCAGAAGCAAAAGGATCACAAGCTTAAGCTCAACCTGCCTGGACAATGTAGCAACTTTCTGAGACTCTGTCTCAAAATTAAACTTTAAAGGAGCTAGAGGGAGTGGGGAGGTGAGGGAGGGAAAGAGGATGGGAAAAAGGGATTGAAAAATTGAAGGAGAACTTTTGCAAATAAAAGAGACCAAGAAATGGAATCAGGAGTGAGGAATGGGAGAGGTAGGGAATGGGAAAGGAATGAAGATGTATTTGCTACCTATGTAGACTTTCTGTGATAAATATAATCAGTATATACTGAAAAAATGTATTAACTTAAAAAATTTATAATAGGAATTTGCCAAAGTTTCCCAAATTCAATTCTAAGTTGAAATGTCCTCATTTGAGCTTATGCCTGTGGCTAATTAAATTATATCATTCTTAGTTTTCATCCAATTTTGTAAACAATAACAGGCAAAAAGATAAATTAAAAAAGGGGAACTCAGTGTGAAGGATGTGGTTTCAATTCCCAATACTCCAAAAATCAAAAACATAAACAATATAGCCCAGGTCCTAGGTATCTATGCAAGTGAAAAAACTATTCACATGAAACTTATACAGAGTTATAATAATTTGAGTCATAATTACTTCTATGTGGTTATACATAATTAACTCACATAAACTAGAAACCCCAATGTCTTCTACATGGTAAAAGTATAAGCACTCTACCACTCAACTCTATGTGGAACAATACTTAGACATCAAAATAATCAACCGTCGATGACACACATGACAGGAATGAGTCTCCACAGTGCTGAGCTAGGTGGAAGAAGAATGCAAAGATGGCATCTGGCCTTGCTACTGGTGTCAGGTCCCAAAGAAATTCTTTCTGTGTTCCTGGTGTTCTGAACAAGGAATTGGACAAAGCACACAGAAAAGATAGGGAGGATATATATATATATATATATATTACAAGGTCTACAGGTTCTGACTACACAGATTGGACTCTCTCCTGTTTTCAGCCTCCCAAGTACTAGGATTACAGGGGTGCACCAGCACACCCAGTCTCAATCTCAGTCTCAGTGAGTCCCAAGGAGCAGGGTGGAGGGGTGACACTGTACCCCAGTGATTGAACCCCAGTCCCTACATCTGCCTAAGCAAGTGCTTTAATCCACTGAGCTATCTGGCTGGCCCAGGAGAACTTATATTTGACTTTCTGTGATAGGTGAAACTAGAGTGACAGAAAGCAGATGGCTGATCACCAGAGGCTGAGTGTGCAGAAGGATTTGACTATAGGAGATAGATTGGTGGACCTGTTTTGTTTTTATGGTGCTGCTACCATGCCTGTATGCTACAACACTTAAAAGGTGTTTATTTTCATATGTGTAAATTGTATCCTGAAAGAATACACGGTGTGAAAGCAAAAGCCATAAAAAGTGGGTGTGCCCTGATTTAACCCAATATATACCTGAGGGCAGAGCAGTTTCTAGATGTGGGTAGCCCCAATTTTGGTAGCATAGGCAGAGGCTTAGGCACGGAGTACTGCCTCCTGGTCTCCCCACAGGCCCATAGGGTTCCAATACAACTGAGCAATTCTCGACTCAGTCCTGCACACTGGCACCCACATACTTATACCAGAGGAAAGAAGGTGTTTGGCTGAGAACGTGAAAGATACCAGACATCCAGGTGGGCAGGAATGCAAATGACTTGTGTCTTCCTCCTAGCATTTTTGTATATTTTGAAAATCTCTCCAGATATTTGTCCAATCGTAGAAGGCTTTGCTGGAGTATAAATGCAGGCACGGGTGGGACCCCAGAGCGAATTGTGGTGAAACGAGAATGAAGCTGCTGTTGATCAGTCTTTTAAAACAAATGTTTGTAAGGGGAGCAGGCAGTTGGCTCTTGTCACTTGCTGGAAAATTGTTCTTTCTCCCACAAACTTCTGCAACTTACACTTTCCCTGTATATTCCTAAAATTCCACCTTAAGACAAGCCGAATGTACTCATGGCCAAATTCTCAGCTTGGAGAAGTTTTGCTTAAGCAATGACATACTGCATCTGGATCCTTTGCACCCGCATCTGGAAGCCACATGTCTGCAGCAGCTGTATAAAAGTCAGCCCAGGAAACCTAGGGTGACACTTTTTTGCCAACAATCAGGCGGCATGGACCTCACTCTTCTCTGGGCACTTCTGTCACTGGTCTCTGTGGCCTGGGGCCAGTATGGTGACTACGGGTACCCATACCAGCAATACCATGACTACGGTGATGATGGCTGGGTGAATCTGCACCGGCAGGGCTTCAGCTACCAGTGTCCCCCTGGGCAGGTGGTGATGGCTGTGAGGAGCATCTTCAGCAAGAAGGAAGGTTCTGATAGACAGTGGAACTACGAGTGCATGCCCACTCCCCAGACCCTCGGGGAGCCCACGGAGTGCTGGTGGGAGGAGATCAACAGGGCTGGCATGGAATGGTAAGAAGCAGCTGCTGCGCTTGGGCTGGGATGGCTCCGCACACCCGCAGGAAGACATTGGCCTCTTAGAGAATAACAGTGCCTGTAACTAGGGCAAATCCTACCTGGACCAGATGGTTACAGTATGTGCTCTGGGTGGGATAGCTCTCCCAGGGAACAGACGTGATAGGACAAGGCCGGGATGAGGGTGTTCATGGCATGTGAAGTCATTTGTGATTCTGTTCATTGCACAGGCAGCTCTAGTCTTGGTTTTATCCAGGCAGGGCTCGTACTGGTCTGCAACATGTTTACCAGACTGCAGAGAACAACAGGTACAAGAATTGAACTTACTTAAGAATATTTTCAGTAATTAAACATTGTTGCAACATCAGAGAAACATGTTCATTTTGAGGTGTTTTGTTTGTATTGTGTAACAAAAGTACTAGTCCACAGTTGTTAAGGGGAATAAACAATTGAACACTCAGCAAAGATAGTTTGAGAAATGATTTAGAGCAAGTGAAGCAGGGAGAAGACAAAGAAATTGAAGCAAAGATTTCTGAAATTAAATAGTTTTCTGTTGCCCTGATTAACTGTGTTCTCTCAATTATGAGTACTGTGATTTTCTCCTCTGTCCAAACTTCAAGTGGCTTCTGTGGTCAGAATATAGTTTACTAAAAGCTTTTAGAGAGAGGTTCTGCCTCTCCTTGACTTGCAGTCTGCCCTAGTCAACATCGCGAATGGTTCCAGTTTATACTTCTCTGTGAAAAGTGACTGGGTTCAAGCCCTGGTTCTTGGTCAGAGCTTGTCCTAGAAGCCACTGATTGTCAACCAGTTATGCACAGACACCAAGTGCAGCCTGGACTGCAGAAGGGAGAGGTTGGAGGCTGATGCTTGGGGAGACCGGGCAGGAAGGGGCAAGCCCAGCTGGTAGGCTGCCCCAGGTGCTATCTGTGGAGCAGCTCTGGGAGGGTGCGGCAGTGGTCAAGCACCAAATCCTAAGAGTCCTATCACCTGACAGAGGGCAAGGAGATTCCCACCCAGATAAGAAACTTAGACCCACACTGACCTCAGAATTAAGTTGTAGGCTTGCTGACTTCTGCTGTAGAAAAAAGAATTTTCCAGATGTGTCATTAAAAGGCACAAAAGAATCTATTGGACAGAAATTTGGAAGTACACACACAAAGAAATAGAGCGCACACTCTCAAGAAAGGCAGAGCATGATACAGGGCGCTGAGTATCTTTATGTGGCCTTGAGTGTGCCTTCCAGACAGGCGATCTGGGATGCTGTTCACACTGTCTGTCTGACCAGCCGGCTGGCAGACTGTGTTGGGTTGACTTCTACGTGGTCCCAAGTTGAGCTATGTTGCTCATTAGCATTGCTGCTTCCCTGGGGGTGCAAGAGGAAGCGCAGTTTACAGGTGAAAAGAGGGGGTGGTCTACTCAAAGATGACAAGGCCAATTTGCAGGTGAAAGAGAATCACTCAGGTTTACTATGTCTCAGGAGGAGAGAAGAGAAAATTTAAATTGGACTTGAGTCATTTTTGTATCCTAGAGCTGCAGTGTCTCTTAAAAGTACAATTTTAAATTACATTTTTCCCTGCCTCCTTTCTCCCTATCTTTATTTTTTCCTGTCCTACCTTGGTCCAAAAACTAGAAATCCCAGAAGAAAAAAAAATGCTATTGGTGAAGGAGCTGAGCAAAAGAGGGATTTCTCCTGAAAACAGCTTCTAGGCACTGCTGCCTATCCTGTCTGGCCCCATGCTAGCCACACGTGGGTTATCTCACTTTAATGCTCAAAACAAATCTATAACTCACTTTTAGAAGGAAAAACTGTGGTTGAGAGATCAAGTACTTTTTCTTGGCTGGAAAGCTGGATTTGGATCCAGAAAGACATAACCTCAAAGAGTGTGTGCTCAGCCACCTTGGTGGGTTCCCAAGAGCCAACTGCCCCAGCACAGTGCAGACTCCAAACCCACAGCTGCATCTCCATCAGCAGAACCAGGGCCATGGACCAGATTCAAGCTGGTTCCCTTGGAGGCTGGAGGGAAGGTCCTGCAGAATCTTGGCAGACACTCAGTCCTAGGGGGTTCAGTTTGATTACCATGACCAAGGAGGGTCCCAGAAGCTCATGGGAGGGGTGGGCAGAGGGTCCTGGAGGCAGCTGTAGGCTGGGCATCAGGACAGCAGACACTGCTGAGATAGCCTTTATTATGCCTTTACAACCACCCCTACAGCTTCTGGTAAGGATATTAGGTGATCCTAAACCCCTTCAGACAGATGGCTGACTCAGAGAGCAGGCTGGCCTCAGGATAGGCTCCAGTGACTTCCCATAGCCTAGTGCAGAGCATGACATTGACCTACTTACAACTGTCTCTCCAGTCCTCCCATTTCAGTGGACCTTTCATGTGGACAAGGCCTCTTTTAACACCCTTTCTCAGAGCCACAGTACAGCAGCAGGCACAGGACGTTTCTCAGACACTAACGAGGGATCCCTGGGCTCTGAGTCAGAGGGCCTGGGCCTGGACCATGACCTAGACCCAGGGCTCAGCTCTCCAGGCTCCTGTCTCATTTGGAAAATGAGCACTCAGACAGTATCATCTGGAAGCCTCCAAAGGGGTGTGGCTCATGCTCAAAGTACACTGGGTTTTTCTCATGTTCCTGCTTCTGTGTTCATCCCTGTTACGGAGAAAAGCCAAACAGTGTTTAGTTTTGAGCTTGCCAAGTTGTGACTGGTTTGTCATGAAGTTCTGAAATATCTTAAGAAAACCAAAAGAATAAGGTGAAAAACTGCTTTTGTTTGGTCTGTGGGGGGTGGACTGAAAAGCACCTCCCTTCCACTTCCTCTGTGTTCGCAGGAGACAGGGTGGAGGTGTTTTTCCTTTCCTTTCTATCCTCTATTGCCGCCTGCTCCCCTCCATTAATCACAGGACTGAAAACTCACAAACAAGCCAAGCAGCTTCCTCAATATAGGAGGAAGGATCCCAAGAATGATCCCAATCCCCTTTCCAGGCACCTTTTTTAGGTGGTTATGATTTTGAATTCAGACTCCAGTTGCAGTGAAAAATTTGGAAGGAAAGAAAACGCTCACAGTCTGGGAGCAATTACATCTTTCATGGCTGCATCCTCTTAATCTGTTCTGGGGGAGGAGGAATTGTTGATGGTTCTGTGCAACTTGGCTGACTTTTATAAGCAAATTAGCTTTAAGGTTTATTTTAAGTGAGAAAGGAGTCTGGGAATACAAACTTAACAATAATAGGAACTGCTGAAAAACTTGCTAATGGGCATCATCTTTAAAAGCTGCAGCTGAGTCACCTATACTGCCCCTCTTTGTTTCAGTTTCTGTGCTGAACAGCATCTCTTCAGATGCCAGACTCTGAAGCAGGGAAGTTAGGTTCCATCACAGCCAGTATCGGGAACCTGGGCTCCCACAAGAGCCTTGCATTCTTGGGGCCTGCCTGGTTTCTCTGACTTGGGTTGGCCCAGGCTGCAGAATTATGGGCCGTGTGTGGCACAAGGTGAGGCTGGAATTATCTTGTGAGGCTGAGCTGCCCTGGGGAGAAGCAGCACTGGGCTGGGTATCAAGAAAGCAAAGTTCACTGCTCGGGATTGAATGATCTCTGAATGCTGTGGGTTTAGCAACTCAGCTCTTTCACCCTGTCAAAGAGAAAAAGACAAAAAGCGCGGGCTCCACCTCACCAGCTGTGGGAGGTGTTCCTGCGATGCTTACAGGATAAAGCTGAAAACACTAAGGCAAATCCAACTCCAAAACAATGCTTGCCACATGGTATCCTAAGAATGGACAGCCAATAAAGACAGAGAACATGGCATCTGGTGAGGCTCATGTTGGGCAAGCAGCTTTGCATGGAGCAGTGTTTGGAAGAACAGTGCTCTGGGTATTCATATCTTTTCCCCTCCTGTGCTACAGGGAATCCCACTAAGATGTTTTAAAGCATCAATTTGTCTTAGAGATGAATTTATTAATTCATCAGTGACAGTCCACACAATACAGAAGAGACTTATCCCAAGAGCTTTGTCAGCATCAAGGTAAATTTGAAGCTGCATCTGTTGGTCAGGAACTCAGTTTCCAGAACCCAACTGTGATTAAGACCATGGCTTTGTAAACTACAGAGCAATTGTTCCAGTTCATCATTCTCAGTATTTAGTGCACACTGCACCCATCTCTTCTCAACCAGCTTCTCCCTCCCTCTATATGCTTTCTTTCCTGAAGGACGTGGATCACTCCTGGGTTTGTATTTGTTTATGGTTATCAAAACATAAGCTTCATGAACATAAGGACTTTGTCTCATTCACCACTATGTCATCAATGATTAGGATAGACCTGGCATATGATAGGTTCCCAGTAAATATGTAGTCAATGATTGTTTGTTTTTCTTTTGTTTTGTTCCTGATACCAGGGTTTAAACTCAGGGCCTTGTGCTTGGCAGGCAATCACTTAAGCTGTGTCATTTCCCCAGCACTTGGAGTCAATGATTGAATCAGTCTTGATCAATGTTACAAATCCCAGCCAATGTTCCTATCACGCTCAACAAGGAAGCTTACAGTTCTTCTGACAGAGGAAGCCACTTTTCTTTTGTCTTTTATTCTTGATAGTCTTATACCTATAATGTGGGCTCAGCTTTATTGCTTACCCCTCACTTTGTCTTGTTACATTTATCAGCATAGGGTGGTTTTTGATATTTCCACAGTGTCTCTAACATATGACAGAGAATTGCCAATTCTCTATCACTGAAAGATGAGTTCTTTATGAAGGTCATATCTTCTCAATAATCTTAGTATCTCAAATTTACCTAAGAAATAGAAGAGTGAAGTCTTGATTTCAGAGCTGTAAAGACTAAATGCTGCATGCTATACTGGTTTGGATCATGATATTACTCTAAGAACTAATGAAATTCAAATAAAGTTTACAGATTAGGATGGTGCTGTATTGACTTTGCAGTGTTCCTGAACATGTCAAGCTCATGCTGCGAAGGCTAGCACTATGGGAAGGGTAGACATGAATTTTATTTATTTTGTTTAGATTTTTTTTGTTTTTCTGAGACCAGGTCTCACTGGGTAGTTCAGGCTGGGCTTGAACCCACTTTCAATCTGAGGTTGGCCTTAAACTCATGGAAATCCTCCTGCTTCAGCCTCTTGGGGGCTGGGATTGCAGGTCTGTGCACCACACCCAGCTATAGACATGAATTTTATATTGTGTTTTCAAAATTCATCTGTAAATCTGAAATTACTTCAAAATTAAAATAATTAAGATAGTTGAACAGCTATCTCTCTATGATCTGCATACATCCAAGATTGTCGTGTCATGTAGGGAAAGAATGAAATTCTTCATAAAAGAAGACATTAGGAGAGTAAGAAAGAAAAAGAAAAGGAGTTCCTTGTGAGTATCCAGGAGGGATTTGGAAAGTGGGGTACCATGTGGAACCCTCTGTCCCTAAATCCTTACAGAGTAGCAGAGCATGGAAATCATTCCACTTTTAGTGGCCACCTATCACAGGCAACTAGGAGTTTAAAATGGCAAATTAGACTTCAGTTTCTCTTCAGCAGTCACACAGCAGTGAGCTATCTCCCTGGCCAGAATAATTCTTAAAATGCATCCCTTATTCATTCTTTTCCCAAGTAATACCAAGTCTTGGATACTGTTTCTACATCCACAGAAGCAATTCTCTAGAACTGTGAGAATGAAATGAAGTTA
>NW_004524826.1:2302203-2302785 GCF_000260255.1 Octodon degus | reverse complement strand
AATATAGGAATGTGTCTCATTAGGGAAACTATCTAGTCTCTCTAAACCTGTGTTACTTTACATATAAAATAGTGTAGGTGGAGGGGAGCCCAGTTCATGGAAGTCTTTTGATGATTGAAATAATGCATGTATCATGTTTAGCACATTGTCTCACACATGGTAGTTTCTGGAAAAAAACATAAATAATTTATCACTGAATATGACTACTCTATAGAAATGGATACTTGTTGTAAGCTGATAAATAGCAGAGTAGGGTAGAAAACTAAGTTGCTAGATTCCAGGGCTTCTGACATGTACCATTTTATTTGGGGGGTATAGAATCCAATTATAAACTATAAACTTTAAGTGTACATTATGGGCATATCATTACAGTTTAATACATATCAGACTTTTTTGTTAATAATAATTAACAAAATCAAGCCTGCAATTCCTGAACAGACTGATTTCACTTTTTTTTTTTTTTTTTTTTTTTTTTTTTTTTTTTTTTTTTTGTCTTTTTGAGACAGGCTCTTGCTATGCGGTTCAGGCTGGTCTTGAGCTCACTTTGTAGTCCAGGCTGGTCTTGAACTTAGAACAATCTTC
>NW_004524826.1:2275192-2302103 GCF_000260255.1 Octodon degus | reverse complement strand
TTTTTTTTTTGTTTTGTTTTGTTTTGTTTTGTCTTTTTGAGACAGGCTCTTGCTATGCGGTTCAGGCTGGTCTTGAGCTCACTTTGTAGTCCAGGCTGGTCTTGAACTTAGAACAATCTTCCTACGTCAGCCTCCCACATGCTGGTATTACAGGAGTGTTCTACCATGCCCATAGTGCTAGCCTTCGCAGCATGGGCTTGACATGTTCAGGAACACTGCAAAGTCAATACAGCACCATCCTAACCTATAAACTTTATTTGAATTTCATTAGTTTTTAGAGTAATATCATGATCCAAATTCATCTTGAATTCATTTTCAAGATGTAAATACATCTCATAAAATTATCTCTGTCTTCTCAAAGGCCTTTGGTGTAGTTTCCATTGTCTGTACTTTCCCAAGTGTAAAAAAGTTTTGTGTTTTGAAAGGCTTTCTACCTCTGTTCTGTGGTAGGCCTTACTACCTGGAGACTCTGTTTGACAAGCCACTTCAGCTTTGCATTTTAATAATGGTAGACACACAGTACACTTAAAACCTGCATTGTGGGCCACAAAACTACCCAGCTGCTGACAGGGAGACAGCAAACTGTGTGCAGCTAAGTGTTATTTATGGACTGCGCATGTTCCTTCCCACCATTGGGCCAAGAGGATGGATGTTAAGTTATGCAGCGTCTACCTTCACCAAACTTACATGGTGGAGCCATGAGACTATTCAGAGAAGAACATGTTAGGGGAAAGATGTGCTAATGACCTCAGTATATCACTAGGGAAAAAAACCAGCACTAGTTGGAATTGTCAAGGAAGGAAGAAATCTTGGAGAAGAGAAGGCTTGGGATGATATTCAGTTTCATTCTCTGATATCTACCTCCTGAGGCCTGTCTCATTGTTGCCTCTGAGGCACTTAACCTGACAATTCCTGACATAGGATTTGAGGCTTCTAGAAAGTAGTATTTGGAGACTAGTATGTAACTTTTCTTTTTATTAAATTTCAGATATTTAGGATCATAGTAACAATAACTAGAACTTCTGCCTTTTGATAAAATGTTCCAGGCACTGACATGTACCATCTCTTTACTCTCCAGATAATGCCACAGACTAGGACTTGTCATCCTCACCTAACAGAAATAGGCACACATGCCGCTAGTCAAAAAGGGGTAGATGGATTATGGAGTCACTCATTTTGGATAGTGGAGAAATCCAGGCACTTAAAGGCTCCATTGCATATACAGTTAGTCAGGGTGATAATTTTTCCAATTAACTGCTAGATTCAAAAATCTTCTGGAGATTCTCAGGATCATTGCTTTACCCATCTTCTATATATAACTGTATGGCTTCACATTGTCATGTTTCCTAGCTCTTCTCCTTTCCCTCTCTTGATTAGTTAGTCCTCGAGATCCTGCTTTCCTTTTACTTGTATTATACCTTTCTATTTGCATTTCTTCTTTTGAGTTCTTATACTAGAGAAACTATATGATATATACACATGTATGTCTGGTTTATTTCACTTATGAGTATATCTTCAAGTGGCATCCACTTCAATATAAAGGCTTCTTTCTTTCAATCTTGTTTCTACCTCTTACCACTTCATTGTCTGTCTGTCCCCACCACTCCCTTATTTCTCACACTACCAGATTCTCAAGTAGGCTTTCTCTACAGAAAAATTTGGAGGCAATCAAGCTGGAGCAAGAGGCAGAGGCTAATTGTCTCTTTGTCCTTAATATCAGGGTTATCATAGGCTCTGATTGTCAGTGCCAGTCTTCCAGAAAGAATTCCAGATAAAGTACAGCATCAAGCAGAGAGTAAATTCCAGTGAATAGTTATTGAAAGACTTAATAACCATTTTAAAATTCTGTGTATCATGTTGAAAACGTCTGGTAGCAACTCCAAGAGTTAGTCAAAGGAAAAAAGAATTAACAAAAGTCAAGACCTCGTTCCAAAAGCCTGAAACTCATGGTAAAATTGAAACATGTATTCACCTTGGTGGAATGAGAAGAAATTTTATGGCATTAAGGAGACTATAGGACATGGTTCCCCCTAAACATAAAGTTGGCCACCGGCTTGGCTTACAGGGAGAGCTCTCATAGCCTTGGAAACACATCTGTGTTTATAGCACTGGGAGGAAAAGCACCGGTACATAGTCTATTCATTCTATAAAATTTGAGAGCTGTTGACCAAGATTGTACTATGTCTGTTTAATCTGTTTTATGTCCAATTTAGTCCCTCCTCCAACTTTACAAGGGCATCGAAAGAGCTCAGACTTTCTTTAAGTTTGAACTGAGACTGGCAGGAACCACAAGGAGAGACTAAAATGCCATAGAGAAGTTTGTAGACAAAACCAAGTGCTCACACTCTTTCCCATTCTGGTTTCTATCATTTTCTTGTCAACATTTCTGGCCTGGATAAAGAATATGAGCAGCAAAGAGAAATCCCACAAATCACACAAAGAGGGACAGAATAGATGCTATTTGCATGTTGTTTCATGAAGTCCTCCTAATGGCACAGGTGAGGCTGCCCAGGCATGTGACAGGAGCCCAGTGCCAGAACTAGAAACCCTAGCTGCTGACTCTATAGTGTGGGCTCTTTCTTTGCAGCCTGCTGTTTCTGTTCTACTTCGGCAGATACAGAAAGTCTTCTATGCAACCAAGGTGATGGCCCTGAGATTAACCCACTGCAGAAAGGCCATTTTCTCAGGGCAGATCTAAAGATGTTGTCATAGGAAGAGCAATCGCCACATGATTTTCCCTCTACAGAGTTCTTAGTGTTAGGCAGGGCAAAACTAATATTGCTGTAGTGTGTGAAACTGAAATTGAGTTTCAGCCTTCCATGCAATGGTGAAAAGAGAGCTCCGAAGCAGGGCACTTTGCCCTCGTAACTCAAAGGAATGTCCCCATGCAGTCTCTGCTGGGGGCATGTGGCAAATCACTAGACAAGCTGCAGTCTTGGCTCATACTCTGATCTGCAGAGTACTCAAGACCAAAAAGGGAAGGTGCACCTCCCTCGGGCATGTCTTTGGATACAGCACTATTTCCTTTTAAATTGCCTTGGAGTCACATTAGCAACAGCAGCCGTTCTAGCTCCCCCAGCCCTGCCAGTGACCCTGAAATTTCTTCTTACTGGCTCAGATCCTGTGTTTTCAGTCCTGGAGCCATGGCCCATGTTCAGATTAGTCTTGCTATAGAGGAGCTTTTAAAAGTGAACCAAGAGGAAGAGAAATGGTGCAGAGAAGAGGAATCTGCAAAGCTATATTCATTTTGTACCCATATATTCTAGTTCTTGAGGGAGAGGAAGGCAGGAGCAGGAAGATAGAATATTCGTCCAGCTTCCACAGAACTGGTAGGAGGGAGTCTCAGAGCCTTCCATGGCCTTGCAGCATGGGTTCTTCCAAGTCAATTTGTGTGTTCATTCTTCCATTAAGCATTTGCTGGACAAGTGTCAGGCCTTATGAGGAGTACACAATAAAGATTATGTGAACTTTTCCCTCAAGGACTATACTATACATAGGGGATGAGAAGACATACTAAAGCATCTATCTTCAGGAGTGGCTGACTGAGACATCCAACATAGTGAACTTCGTCATGGGGAGACAGCAGTGGTGGGAACACACATGAATTCCCTTGCAGTTTAGACTTGAGACACAGAGCCACAGGCAGCTCCACAAAGGCTACTCCCACTTACTGTGTAGGCTACATGTATAGTGGGAATCCTAAAAAGTGAAGGATTCTGGTCACAGAATTTGTTCCATGATTCTAGTTGGGTATGCTTGTAATTAGCTTATAACTAGAATTGTGAAAAGAATTAAATTTGTGGACCAAAGTACCACTGTCCTAGGCATTGAAAGATAGCTATCTTAGGGTTTTAGTATACATTGTCTTACTTGGTCTTTATGATAACATGAATAAGTATGTGATATTATTTTGTCCATTATAGTTGCAGAGACCAAGGCTATTCAGTAAAGGGGTAGAACCCATCCTGGGTGACACAGGGGAGCAGCAGTCCCACAGCAGTGCCCCTGCTCTTACCTATTCTGCCACATGGCTCTCCGCACTGGGAATGTGTGTCTTTGAAAAGCTTCAGTTCTGGAACCAAGGGTTCCACACTACCAGATTTCCAAGTAGGCTTGCTCTACAAAAAACGTGTAGGCAATCAAACTGGAGCACGGGTCAGAGGCAAATTCTTGGTTATGTGTCATAGAATCATCTTAGACTTGGATCCTGTAGGGACCACTTTATCTGGAATAAAGGTGAACAAGTGACATGGAACTGGCTATCTGACAATGGGTGGGGAATTCACAAGCTTGGACTATCTTCAGAATGGGTACCTCGGGAGATTGGCCCTCTCATCTTCTTATTTTATTTCTACTTCGGGGAGCTTACCACCATGGGAATTCTGTTCCTATATAGAGACAGAGTGTACAAGACAAGCCAAAACAGTGTAATGCCTCCCAGGAAACCATAGCCCACCTCACTACAGAAAGGAGGAAGGCAGTATCTTAAGAGAAGTCCCATCCAGTACCAGCATGCTGCTCCTTTCTTGGGACATACAAGAGCTTTGCTTATGACTCTTAGAGAACATACCAAAGTGGCCTCTCACCCACAATGCTAGGAAGCAGCATAAATAGATCTTCTTGGAATGTCAGCCCCAAAAGCTACCTTTCTACCATGCTATGACCCTCCTAGTCCCTTTCAATCTTGTGGCTTCCAAAAATGGGTGAAGCATTTACAAAGTGATATTGTTTTGTTTTGTTTTTTCTTGAAACCAATCTTGCACATTTATATCTTGTAACCTAAACAACTAATTTGAAGATATTAGCATGCAATATAGCAGCCATTGTTGAATTCCTATGACTATGTTTAGTGAAATTTTGTATCATTTCTAATGCTGTTTTTTATCTTATCATTTTGTGTTCTTAAAAAAAATTTAGAAAGATGTGAGCCATGGTACGGTAAAAATCCTAAAAGAAACTTAGGTCTCAATTTACATCTTAAATTGCATTACTGATCTCCCATAGCTGAGTTCTCTAGTCTATCATAATTTCTTACAAGTCTTGCTAGCATGACTAACCAAGCACCAAGTGTGTGTCTCAGTGCTTCTCCTGACACAGGATAGGTGATTCATACAGAATAGTAGCAGAGTATAAGTTGTTTGATGGACACGTGAATAAATAAATGCATATTCAAACGTACCTATGTGCGTGGATGAGTAGATGAATAATGAATGCAGAGGGCAGACACATTCTAGCTAGAGACAAGCAATATGCTTAATTCCCACTTTTGTCAGATCTACAAGTTCATTTCTAGCAGTGAGAAAGGATAAACCAAAATTTAGCTCCTGAAAGTATTATTGTTCAAGTCAACAAGTTCTCTCAGTAATCATCACAGGTATTTATTTTTACTCTATCTATATTTTCTGGAGATGTACCTCTATTTGTGAACATACATAACTACTGCCTGCTCTTCCCATTCCTGAGAGACTATAGATCAGTCATCTAGTTGAAAAACAGAGGTAGCCAAAGACCCATCTTAGACAGAGGCTTGTGCTACGATTTGAGTTTGTTCTTCAAAGTTCATATGTTGGAAACTTAATCCCCAAGTTTAAATGAGATAAGTGGTACTTTGGCAGGTGGGTAGGAGCAGATGATGTCACCAAGGCATTAGTGTCTAGGAATAGTGGCTTTGTGAGAAAAAAGAGATCCAAACTAGCACACTTGCCGTGCCTTGCCCTGTGATACCTTCCACTGCGTTACGCAACATGAAAGCCCTTGACGGACACCAGCATCATGCTCTTGGGCTTCTAAGCCTCCCTCCCTATGAGCTAAGTAAACCTGTTTTTTATAAGTCATTCTGGAATTCCCCTATAGCAGTGGAGAGCAAACTAAGGTATTCTGTAGAACATGGTGTTCTGCATACAGTAGGAACCCACCATATCCAAGAAGAAAATAGCAAATTCCCATCTCAGCAGAAAGTAGCAAACCTTACTGTGGGATCTGGAGAATCAGAGACAGAGTGTTGAAGATGAAAAAAGAAAGAAATGAGTGCACTGTTCCAGTGCAACACTTCCTTAGCAAAGTGCCAAAAAGATGGAAGAGGCTGATTTCTAGACTACTAACAGCAGCACTGGAAGAACCAAGATGAGAACTTTCCTCTGGATGGTGGACCAGAGTGGAGCAGTTACTTTATTGGAGGATTTAGATGAAATTTCAGCATAAAGAGACTGGAGGAGGTTCACGTTCAGCTGGCCTCTTGCTACTCTGTGAGGAGTGCTCCATATACAAGGGCCTTCAGGTGCTGGGGATGGAGCTCTGAGAGCCTGTGGAGCTTACAGCCTGATGGGTGGTAGAAAGGTTCCCAGCGAAGTGGTGAGAACCTGGGGTGTGTGCTCACTTTCCACTGGACAGCCAAGGAAAGGTCACCATACCCATCTTGCTTCGTGGGTTCTATGGGAGACAGTGAAATGTTTGTCTGGCTTTCACCAATTTATAATATTTCACTTTGTCCTCTTCATTTTAAATTCAAATAAAATAACTTATATTGTTATATTTTACTTTATTTTATTTTTTGTCTTTTCGAGACTGGGTTTCACTATGTAATTTGGGCTGGCCTTGAGCTCACTTTGTTGCCCAGGCTGGCCTCGAACTCATAGTGAGCCTCCTACCTCAGGCTCTCGAATGCTGGAATTACAGGCATGCACCACCAGCTATTGTTTTAGTTTAAATGTCATGAATTGTGCTACAATTTGAGTTATGAGTATTACAATTTAGTTGTAATACTCATAACACCCATTTATGTATTCTTTCATCTAATTACATACTCATAGAAGTGTATCAGATCAGTGACCCCTAAACTTCCTTCTGTTGAAAGATTCTGAATCAATCATCTAAATTTTAATAGTGAGCACATGTCTTTCCCACAAGTAGAGCAAAGTCCATCATTTATATATTAAAATGCAATATATTATTAGAAATCTAAGTCAGGGAAAGAGCGCAAATGTGGTGGGCGGGCATCTAGCACGTATCGGTGTCTCAGGTTCCCGGTGTCTTTCCTTTTCTCTGCAGGTACCAGACGTGCTCCAACAATGGACTGGTGGCGGGCTTCCAGAGCCGATACTTCGAGTCAGTGCTGGATCGGGAGTGGCAGTTTTACTGTTGTCGCTACAGCAAGAGATGCCCATATTCCTGCTGGTGAGTCTGAGAGCCAAATCCAATCCCTGGTGCCCCCCGGTGTTAGAGTTGGCTGAGAGTAGCTAATTTGCTAAGGTTGAACTCACACTTAGGACCCTTGTGCCTCAGCCTCTCTAAGTGCTGGGATCAAAGGACATGCCATTGTGTCCAGCGTGAGGTGCCGAGTCCTGAGCTGAGCCACTGAATCCTGTCCTTATGCTTTTTCCCTCTATCATGGCAATTACTCATCACAAACAAGGCTACAGGACCTGGTTTCGACCTCATCATACTGCCATCTCCCTGGGAGAAGCAACCTTTCATGGGCTAGAGTTTAGTATATACAGTTACGGAGGGAAAGATGCTTCCATTTCTGGATCAGTTTGCCATCACACCTTGTACCATGTTATCCCTTTCTCTCTCCATGACTGCTATCAACTTTCTCCTGAGCCAGCTTCCTACTTGACTAGCAGAGTGTATATGTATTTATCGTGATAATTCATAACACTACTTGTCCCCACTCCTTTGGTCAGCAAACAAGTCAGGAATCTCTGCCTTGGACAAACAGATCTAAAAGTGTCAACCTTTGAGGTTTTGCTCACTCCAGTGATTTATCTCTGCACAGCTCAATGCTTGTTCTCTGCAGCCAGACAACGTCCCCACACAAATTCCTGAGAGGCCCACACTGCCCCTAGGGAAGCACTGTTCTTTCAAAAGTCACGACAAATTGTAAGCTCAGCTCAAAGTCAGCCGACATCTGTAGCTGCAGGAAGGAGCTGGGACTCCTCCAGCTCCCCACAAAGGCTTTCATACAGGACTCTTTACTCCATTGCAGGAGGTGAGCAGGCATGGCCACAGTGAACAGTACAATTGTCCCAGGTCCTGGATCAAAGGCCTAAATGCAGGAATAGGTGGAAGGCTGGCGTGGGCAGCAAAATCCATGAGATCCTGTCTGCGCTGGCTCCTCAAGCTTTCCCCTCCTCCTGGACCTACACACATAATCTCTAGCAAATATTTCATCTCCAGACCCTCAGCCTATCACTGAAAATGAGAGCCATATTTTCTAAATTTTACAAAATCTAATAAGCCATAGGCCTGTCTTCAGGGAGCAAATGCACTTAGCATGTTCATGCAAAGTTAACTGAGGATGACAGGGGTCCCCAAGCTCCCTAAAATGGTTTGCTGGCATACTATTAAGGATTGCTTCAACTAATGCTGAGATCTGAAGGATTCTTAGGTCCTTGGGGTTGCTGTGAGCCTCTAAATGTCTTCACTCCAGAGGTGGCTTCGCAAAGCATCATGCAGATGAGGAGGGAGGTTTCCAAGATGAGAGGGCAGGACACTGCCTGCTGCAGCCTGAGGGCCCTTCCCTCACTCCCCTTTGCATCTGTCCCCAGAAGGCCACTTCCTGCAATGAAACCATCCTCCCAAAACTAGCACTCAAGGTGTTCGTGTGTGTGGCACTCTGTCAGGCTTTCTTACTATTAGTGAAGCACGAGCAGATCAGAAATGGAGCCCTGGTGGCCAGGAGACATGTGGCCAGGAGCAGGAGGAGGAGTAAGCAGGACAGAAGGCAGCTCTGGGGGCCACAGCAGGGACTGTGGACAATTAGCAGCCTCAGGACACTGGAGGTGCCAGTGTGAGGTCGCTGTGCCTGTCCCTGGCCACACACACACACACACACACACACACACACACACACACACACACACACACCGGAACAGCACTTCCACTATGCTTGAACTTTTGTCCATGGCTTCCCACAGCTTCTATCTGGACTGCAAACATCTTGAGGGAGAGACACTGATCTGTGTATCTCTAATTCCTAATACAGTGCCTAGAACATTGTGTGCTTCTAAAGATATTGAATGAATGTGAAGATAAAAGACCCTACATGGCAAATAAGTTGACATGGCCCAAGAAATACAGTTTTCTTTAATTTTTTTATTCTTCACCACCCCACCCACCTACCTTTGCCCTATTATATCAGCCCTACTCAAGCAGGGATCAGAGAGCTTCATAGTAATGTATGTAAAGCCCTTTTAATGTCAGACCCACAGTGGGCTCTCAGTAACATTTGTTAAATGAATGAATGACTTCAACCTATTTGCTAGTTTGGTTTTGAGAATTGTATGAGATACATCCCTGGCACTGCCAGTGATTATGATGAAACAGAGCCTGAAAGCAATGCATGTGTCTGCTTTCCCATAGCTGGAACAAAATACCTGGCACCCGTAATTTAGAGGAAGATGGCTTACTTTTAGCTCATGGTGTCAGAGATCTAGCCCATGGTCAGCTGGCCCCAAGGCATGAACATCATGGCAGAAGGGCACAGTGGCACAAGGCCACTCACTTCGTGGAGGCTGGGAAGCAGAACACAAAGCAATGATGCTAGAGAGGAAGGGGCCAGGGGCCAGACATAATCTTCAGGGTCACATCCCAGCCCCACTCATCATAGCCAGCAGTGTTTTATTGATCACTAGGAGTCTGCCCAGCTCATCTAGTTGACAACCAAAAACAACTTTCACAAGCAGAGTCCCTCCCAGTTGAGGAAGAGACCAACCTCTTCAACAGAGAACAAGTTTTTCAAAGGCAAACTGTGCCCAGCATCAGGTCAGGCCTTGTATGAAGCAGAACTTGTGACTGGAGGTGGATATGCAGAGAAACAAGATGATAAACTCAGAAAGCCTATAGGGCACACTGACTCTTCTTCCCCAGGCAAAGGAGGAGGGATCTGGGGCAGCCACATCCCTTATCACTCAAGCCCAAGATCTCTATGAAGATTTATGAGAGTTGCCAAACAGAATGACAGTGGGGAGTGGCTTAGGCCTAAGGCTTTGGGTGATCAGCCTGAGACTCACTGATTTAAAGAAACCTGTCCAATGACAGAGATAGGGACTAGTAAGGGATGAGGGTAAGAGTGGCACTAAGAGGAGACACCCAAATCATCTGTTCCTCCTCTATTCAATGAATATCTATGGTCTGTGTTAACACTCCAAGCATTTTGCTGGAAGCTTATCCTGTTTACTTGGATGCCAAGACCTGAAACGGACAGCTCTTTCTGTTTCCAATTCCACTACTGTTCCAGTGAAGCTCCAGATGCAACTAGATGAGATTTAGTGGTCACCTGGGGCTGGGTCACCATGAATGCTTCTTCACAACTGCTACATCCCCTTCCTCACACATAATTTAAAAAGGATGACCCAGGTCCCCTGAGACACAGCTTATGCATTAAGATGCTGAGAATTTCATAAGTACACAGATATAATGTAGGAAGAAAGTCTCACAGTTAAAAGTGGACAATTAGGAGAAGCAGGTGAGGTTTATCCCAAGGCTCGGTCTGCAGAGACATTCCCACTTCCACTTCTAGCCTCTCACCCCTTCTCTTCTCCCACTAAGTCTTACACCCAGACACATTGCTGTTGGCTAGAATCATAGAATAGAGAGGAGAACTTCTCTGATGGGCATGGCAACTCGCCTTTGATGCGAATCCCACTAACTTTTGCTTCAACTTAATTGGCTTTATTCTTGATAGCACCATGTTGGAGCCAAGAGCTACTGTGGTGCATAAAGCCAATGGGACTTTTATAAAAGAAAAGAAAAAGCCAAAGAATATGGAACGTGTGCGAAGCACCAAGGTACAGTGCAGGACTCACTATCCCACGGGCATCTAGACAATTTAGTGGCATCTTTAAATTGCCTGAGTTGTAATGTTATATTATGTCTTTCTAAATTGAATGAAGCCTCAGGGCATAAATTAGGTCTTCTTCTCTCCACATTTGTACATATTGCCTGCTACAAGTAGACTCTTAACAAATTTGCAAATATCTGCGTATTACAGGTCCCTAGTAACAGTACCAATGGTGAAGCCTGCTTTTTCTGTAATGATGTTTTATAGGTGATAGAAACTTATTTTTCCCACATTATTTTACTTGATCTTTTTAAAAGCCCTACCGACTGACATGGGAAGTCTTTTCCAATACCTTCCAGATTGAAGGTGCTGATTATGCTCTTATTTGAAACACTTCTTTACATCACTTTAACTGACTTGAGTTACCTCCCAGGGAACTGACACTCCTAGGTAGGTATCACATTTTTCCTCTTGAATTTTGGAAGATATCCTGCAGTAATGTTTGGAGCTAGCTTAAGATTTTGAAATATTAAAATGATGGGCTGGAAAAAAAACAAATCATCAGCCAAGTCCCCAGTGAGTGCAGGACTTATTTGTTTGGTGGGAAGCTGGGTGCTGCCTCATTTCAGCATGCGCAGCTTGCTGGTGGCTGCCACAGCACCGCTGCACTCTGGCAGGAAAATGAATTCCTGATCCATGCGGATATGCCTTCCTCACCGGATTGGACGCCTATGTAAATTTTACACATATTTATTTATAAAGGAAAATTTCAAATTCCTAGTCTAATAGTCTGCTAACCACAAACACATGTCAGTGGAGGAGCCACAGCCCTCCAGAGACAGAGTGCTTGTCCCTCTAAAAAGGAGCTTCAGCTGCTTGCACAATGCACACCAGCCTGCCTCCCGGCCGGCAGAGGCTGTGTGTCCCCGGAATCAAGGGTGTTCAATTGAGCAAGCCCTTCTCCTAAATGGTAATTCTTCTGACCCCTGGTCATTCAATACTTTGCCTGGACAATATATTTTGGAAAACAAAATAATGCATCAGCTGAGATCACCTTAACAGTTTCATTCATTTTATGGATTCTAAGACTCTCAGACTTTGCATTTGCTATTGCCTACAGCTTTTCTCTCTATGGCCAAATCCTAAGTCAGACGGTGGTTTTCTTAATTCATGGATAGATAGAATTAATAACAATAAAATCCAATAAGCATCCAATCATACTTAATCTTTCATTCCTCTCATCATTCACATCTGAATATAAGATCGGGGGCATTTGCAAGACCACTCCCTGCAAACGCTGTCTTAGGGACAAGAAGAGCCCCAGGCCCTTCCACCACAGTGTCTGTCATTCCCAACCTTTCCTGTCTAACTTCTTCCAGCTCATTTCCTAGAGGCCTAGTGAGAAGGGAAGTTTCCACACTGTTGTTATAAGTATGGCCATAACCATACTTTGAGAAGATAGGTCGATTGTTACATTTTACAGAATTTGCATTAGGATGAGATGCTTCTGTACCCTCCAAAAACCCCTGGCAAGCATCACTGTGACTGCCAACATCCCTTTAGAACTTGAACAAAATCAATCATCCCTCTTGGGGCTGGGGAGATAGCTAAACAGTCTGGGTGCCTGTCTGGCAAATGCAAGGACCCAAGTTTGATCCTTGGTACCGCATATCTCAATCTCAGTGGAGGGACTAAGACCTATACAGGTGAAGCTTTGGACAACAGTGAAAGTAGTATCTAGTAGTGAAAACAGAAAAGAAAATGGTTATTTTAGGTGGGGGCAGATGATGGAGTGGCTCTGTCTCTACTGAAGTTCAGGCCCAGGGCGGCCATGAGGTAATGTGGTCAACAAAAGTTAACATGAGTCAGAACAGATGTGCCGCTGACCAGCCCTGGGCTTGGACAGAGAGCTAGAAACAGCCTCCAAAACAGCATTTGGAAAATGTTCAGGTATGTTCCTCTTCTAATTTAAGTCATAGATATGCCTGAAGAACCCCCCCAAAAGACCACAAGAGGACATGAACATTACACATTCATTCTTACACTCTCAGAGCCCCAGGGTTTAGGCTGTTTGTACAGAGGACTTGGGTGATTGTACAAGTCCTGGTCATTTGCTCCCACTTGGCCATTCTCCAGCTCCTTGGGAAGTAAATGGAGGGTGCTTGATGTTTTGGGGATGAGCTTTCTTTCATCTTCTTCTTTCTAGAAAATATTTTTATTTATTTACTTGGTACAGAATCTCACTACACAGCTCAGACTCGTAGTGATCCTCCTGTCTCAGTCTCTCAAGCACTGGGATTACAAGCATATGCCACCATACCCAGTTTCTATGGCTGGTACCATGTGCCCAAGGTTCTGGGACTTGCGATAATGGGATCAAACCCAGGTCTTGCACTTGCCAGGTAGATGCGTAGACTGCCCAGATATCTTCCTAGCCTGGGTTTTCTTTTACTTGTCTTTGCAGCTTCTGTTACAGAAGTCAGCTTCTGTTACAGCACCTGTTAAGAATACCAGGGCAATAGCAACATCATCTAAATTAAAATATTCTCATTCTTGGAGCTTACCTGGAAAAGCACTGTGCAAGGGGCTGGTCATGAACAGATTTGGTTTACTAAAGAAAATTCTTGGTAATTTGCCTGACTGAAAGATCCATTTTATTTTTAACTACCTACAGAACATATCAAATCTGCACTCTGAGTTTCTCCTCCATACCTTCTTCAGCACTAAACGAAAAAGATGAGTTGGATGACATATACCAATGATTTCTCCAAGAGCTCAACATATTGGTCATTTTCATGAGATAATGCTAGTGTTTTTCCTCATTTGTATGGTAAAGGATCTGTGGTTGGGCCAGGGAGATAGTTCACCTGTGTAAGCACCTGCCTGGAAAATGCAAGGATTCAGGTTAGATCCCTGATACTGCATGATGTGCCGGCAGTGGAACCCCAGGCACACAGTGAAGGCCACAAAAACCGGGTGTGGGGGCACTGCCTGTAATCCCAGCACTGGCGAGGCTGACAGGAGAATCACTATGAGTCTTAACTGAGTAATGAGACCCTGTATCAAATAAATAAATAAGTAAAAAAAAATTTTTAAAAGAGAATCTGTGGTTTTCCCTAAAGAGTTCAATAAGACCAAGGTAGTAATTCTCACTGCCTTGGGGCCACTAGATGAGCTCACATTTCTCCAAATGTATATTAACATGAGCAAATAATGGAGCCAAAGTGGAGCCTCTGGGACAACTCTGAATGACACAGGTATTCCAACTGCCTGCAGGTCAGGCAGCTGTGAAAGGCAGATCTTAGAACTGTAACATTTGTTATTAGCTCCAATTGCTCCATGATCAGAAAGGTCTAATGGAGATGGACGGCTGCACAGTCTTACATCACGTCACCTTTACTAAGGAATAAGTTGAAACCCAGTTCTCAGCCAAATTTCTGACCAGTAAAATTAGACTCTTTTTTATTTTATTGAGAATCAAATAGCAATGAGACAGTTTCAAAACCGATTAATAGGATAGTTTCAATAATTAATACATTGTACATTGTTATCTTCTTAATGGTTATCCATAGTATAAGAAGCAGAAAGGATATCCTGTCCAAACACTACTAGTACAAATCTTTCTTCCCATTGAATTAAATGAAAGTAGCCGTATATCTATCCTAACTATTCTGCATATACAGATACAAAACGGTCCTTCCTTTGTAGCCCCTTTTTTGTCTATTCCTGTCAGAGATGGGTATTCTATTGGCATCTAAATACTATAGGTGCGTGAATTCAGCAAAACAATCCAACACAGTCCAGCAGTCCACAAAAGTAGTGGGTTATCCACAGAAGTTGTTGATTTGAGCCTTTAACAGCTCAGCATATTAATATGGCTTTACTTTATATACCTCATTTTTATGCTTTTTTGCTGGATGGTTAAGACCAAGATAAAGCAAGACCTATATAAAAAGAAATGTAACTTTTGTATCTGATAAGATCAGTCGGGTACCCTCAGAATTTATCCTATACCGCACTTTGTAGATCCTTTGTCAGTGTCAGCTATGTGGATGAGTACAGCCATTTGCTTGACCATTTGCTCTCTGTGAAAGTCTGAGACAATGTTTTCTCTCCAGGTGACTCTCATTAGGCACACTATACATCATTGATCACATTTCTCTGTGGCTCCATAATCTTCTTGATCAAAAATTTTGGGACACAACTGAGTTATATAATGTTATGGTATAGGTTCTCTTATGTCCTGAGTCTTCACTGATCTTGAAAGGCTAGGGTCAAAATGTTGGCTGACCTTGCAGCCCTTCTTTTTCTCTAATTTTTGATCTGCAAACTTAGGTTGTTAACCCTCCAGAAGAGAAGCTTATTATTATCCTGTAACATGTGCAGTTTGGTTTACCCTAACTATCTGTCTAAATACGAAACATCTTAGGCATAACATGGAACCACCTCTTACTGAGAAGTTTTTGCGTGTCAAACGAAATTATCAACAAAGTGAAAAGACAACCAACAAATTTGGAAATAATCTTAACTAATAAGCGCTCAGATGAAGGTCTGCTCTCTAGAATTTATAAAGAACTAAAAAACATTAGGGCTCCTAAATTTAAAGACCCAATCCAGAAATGGGCATCCAAGATAACACACACTTCTCAGAGGATGAAATTAAAGAGGTGAGTAAATATATGAAAAAATGCTCCTCATCATTAGGCATCCATGAAATGCAAATTAAAACAACACTGAAATATTATCTCACCCCAGAAAGAATGGCTATCATAAAGAAATCAACCAACAACAAATGTTGAAGAGGCTGTGGGGAAAAAGTAACCCTTTTCCACTGCTGGTGGGAATGTAGACTGGTGCAACCATTATGAAAATCAGTGTGGAGACTCCTTACAAAACTAGGACTGGAAATCCCATTCAAGCCAGCTATCCCCCTACTGGGAATTTTCCCAGAGGAACTGAAAACATCATATCATAGTAGTATATGTGCACCTACATTTATAACAGCACAATTTGTGATAGCCAAATCTTGGAAACAACCAAGATGCCTGTCACATGAGGAATGGTTGAAAAAGATGTGGTATTTTTATACAATGGAGAATTATTCAGCTAAAAAGAATGATAAACTCAAAGCCTTCATATTTAAGTGAATGCCACTTGAAGATATACTTATAAGTGAAATAAACCAGACCCACATGTGTAAATATCGTATAGTCTCCCTAGTTTAAGAACTCAAAAGAAATACAAATAGGTATAACACAATTAAAAGGAAAGTGGGAACTTGAGTATTGGACAATGAGGAGAGGGTAAGGAGAAAAGCTGGGAAACAGGACAGAGACAAAGCCATACATTTATATGCACAAAATGGGTAAGGCAATGATCTTGAGAAACATCAACAGGTTTTTAAAACTAGCAGTTAATTAATAGGATTCTCAATCTGACTAACTATATATGCTGATACCTGTGAACCAAGCAACTGCACTGAAGATAGCAATGTGTAATAGAAGGATCATGCTTGGAATGCCTGTCATTCTGGTCTTCTAAATTCGTACTTCTTGTCAGGACATACCAATTATTACCATACTATCTCTTAAGTAAAATTAGCCACTTTATGAAAACACATTGTAGTTCTCTATTTCTTTTCAAAATGCATGTGGTAGCATGTATCTGACCTCAGGTCTATGACAGGTCCTATTCCGCAGAAGTTGTTGACTTGAGCCTTTCACAGCTCAGCATATTGATATGGCTTTACTTTATATACCTCATTTTTATACTTTTTATACTTAGCATGATTATTTCCAACTTGTTTTGGCACTTGGGTTTAGCCTAAAGCACTGCTACCAAACACAGATCCTGCCTTCACGGAAATAAAATATTTTTATATTAACTTTCATACATTATATATAAACAGTTTTGAAAAATATTTTGTTTCCTGAAATAAATGTATCCCCTCCAACAATTCCCTCTTTCTTTGGATAAGCTTAGAACAGTCCTTGACGGAATGCTCATGGATAACAAGCCTTGACATCGGTTGACAACAACTCATTCTGTGATGTTGTATTGGTCAGCACATATTCACTGAGTAGAGTTGGATTTGTTGATAATATTAGTACTTAAGGAATCTTAGAGGAGAGAGTCCTATACAATTTTAGAGCAACTCTTCAGTTAGGTCGGCCTTTTTTCAGTTCATAAGTAAAATAGTCTTTCTCTCTATCTCTTTCATCATCATTTGACCCAAGAAGCTGTACATATGATCCTGTGTAATCACATTGTCTCTTCCCTGTAGCTCTAGAAAAACCTTATTTCTTGTTTTACCTGGAAACAAGAGGAAAAGCACTGGGGAGTGAGAAATGGTACTCAAAGAAACTTTCATCCAAAAGTAAGTGGGACAAGAACACAAACACACACACACACACAGAGAGAGAGAGAGAGAGAGAGAGAGAGAGAGAGAGAGAGAGAGAGGTTTTTAAAAGGGGATAAGAATCCAAGCTGTTCAGCGAGATCCCATACGAAAGAAAGAAAGAAAGAAAGAAAGAAAGAAAGAAAGAAAGAAAGAAAGAAAGAAAGAAAGAAAGGAAGGAAGAAAGGAAGGAAGAAAGGAAGGATAAGAATGGCTCCCTATAGAAGTGCTGTAAACATAAACTTATTTTAATAAGTTGAATGAAGGCACCTTCCTGACCTATCCTTCCCCTCATCTTGCCAAGCCAAAGACTTCTTTGGTTGTTTTAATGGGTCCAGAAATGTGTGACAAAGCTTAGCATGAAGTAGCTTTGCCAAAAAGCTGCCTAAAGTGACCTAGTATTTCACAAGAAAGCTGGACCCACACTGAACTTCTCCCCAATGCCAGAGCCAATGGAACCATGGCCAATCTGTTTGCTCGTAGGCTCTTTAATTTCCTGATAAATTCCTATGCCCTGTCTCAGTGTCTAGCTGGCAGGGTTCAATTTTTCCTCACAGGAGATATGATTAGGACTTTTTAAGTTAAAAGTGTGTGTGTGTGTGTGTGCGCGCGCGTGCATGTGTGTGATATTACCAACAGCTAAAAGGAAACATATTCTTTCAAAAATATAGAATAGAATCTTGGGCCAAAGTAAAACAAGAGTTCTTGCTGTAGATGGCATTTGCTAAACCCCAACCACTGTTTACCAGTGGTTGGGGCCATTTCTCCCTATCTTTAACTTTCCAAAGTAGCAGTGATCTTTATAAATGTCTATCCTTCTTTTAGTCCTCCTTACCTTAGGTTTCTTGTGATAGTGTAAACTCCATCTCATGGTTTTATGAAAAAAGCAAAACAATGACAACCAAAAGTCAGTGAGCCTGACTGGGACCAAGGTATAAAGCCCTGGTAAGAATCAACCCACCTTCTCCAGTACATTCTACATATTCTCCCTCAAAGAGGCTTCCCAGTAAAGCTGTCCAACTAGTCAGGAGGACCCCTATCTGTTCACTACCAAAAATGAAGTTATAAAGAATTCATGTCAAAGAAAGCACTGGCTATTTTCCCTTTGCTGGAGCTTAAAACTTCTTTTTATTTATTTTAAAAAACACAATTCTTCTGTTCTTATTTTATTCCAAACATATTTAGCTATCCAAGTAATCTGAGGACAGATCAGGGTGTAAACACTCAAAGAATAAAAACCTAGCATGATTATTTCCAACTTGTTTTGGCGCTTGGGCTTAGCCTAATGCACTGTTACCAAACAGAGGTACTACCTTCACAGAAATACAATATTTTTATATTAACTTACATACATTATATATAAACAGTTCTGGAAAATATTTTATGTTTCCTGAAATAAAAGCATCCCCTCCAACAATCCCCTCTTTCTTTGGATAAACTTAGTACAGTCCTTGACAGAACGCTCATGGATAACAAACTAATGAAGCCAAATTAGATCCACTCATGAGCCAGTTAACCAACTGACTTTTTCTTCAGAAGTAAGGAGTTCTATTTCTAATCTCTTTAGAAATGCAAAATAGATTTCAGAAGTAGCAGAATCTCATTTCCTTTCAGAGATATAACAAGCAATTACACATAGGTGGGGCTTGGCAAGCAATAAAGCACAATTGCATCTTAAGAAAAGACAGATCAGAGAATAAGGATGATTGAACACTGTGGGAAGAAGAATGACTATGAGCCAAAGGAGTGAGGCTTCGGGTTCTCATTGACTTTGAATGTCTGGGCTAAACATTGACCTTGCAGTGACATCCTCCTATGAATCCTGAGAGCTTATAAATCAGTCTTTTCAGAATCTCATGACAGTCTTCCTATCCTTGAGAAACAGATCATCAGTGTGGATAGGAGAAGACCTTTCTATCATTGATATACAATAATCTGGTAAACATAGATCAAATTAAATTACTGATATTGAGTAACTAGTTCTTCCTGAGCAGACCTAGGAATCCTGACAAACTTTGAAAGGGTCTGTTTCACAAGGAACCATTTTGATCCAAAAGATCCCCAGAAGCAAAGCCCTCACGAGAACTATAGATTTATTCTACTATGGAACATACAAGATATGATGGAACACACAGTGAATGTTTAAATCTAGTAGATTTGTTCTAGTAAAAGACATATTGCCACTAATGCCAATCAAAGTATTCCCCATTGTTTCAAATGTACTTATCCCATTGTTCTTGTCACTTTCTGAAGCAGTTCTGGACCTCTTCTTTGTATCTTTTGTTGCATTGCATGGCTACATGATTTCCTGAGTCCATTAAGATATTTAACTTTTGTGATCACTTTGAGTTTGGCAAAGAACAAGTTGCACAGTGCTAGGTCTAGGGAATAAGGTGAACGAGGACACACGGTAATTTTTTATTAGCCTCCCTTTCTGTCGGATGGCACTTGGCCCAGCATTCACCATATTTTTTATCAAATCAGATAAGGACACTCAAGCAAAAGGACTCCAGAACTGCTTCAGAAAGTGTTGAGAATAATGGGACAAGTGTGTTGAAGCAAAGGGGGCTATTTTAAGAGAATTACTAGTAATGTTTTTTACAATAATATTTATAATCTACATATGACTGTATATTTGATACCTCACAATGTGCCTTCCCAAAGGGAGTCCCAAGATCAATTCAATTTTGGGAGAGAAAGAAGGAAAAAGAGGAGAGGAAGAGGGAAAATAGGTTTTTGAAATGTAACACCCGACATACACCATTGTATCACACGTATTTTTTGTTAGTCACAACGACAAACTCATAAGGCGGCTTTCATTCTTCTACAGATCAGGAAGCAGACCGCCTCTCTCAAAGCCACTAGCTTATACAGCAAATATTTACTATGTGCTAGGAACTGTTAACTGCCAGAAGAAATGACTATGGATAAGGAAAAATCTCCACCGTTGTGGAGATTACATTTTAGCTAAATACATTTGCATGCTTCTTTGGTTATGACTCATGTTAAAAATTAAATATTAGGGCCGGCCTGAGAGCTCAGCAGACAAAAGCACTTTCTTAGGCAGAGCTCAGTGGCCAGGCTTCAGTCCTTGGTGTGCCATGTTGGCCCCGCTGATGGGGAGGGCTGAGATGGCAATTGAGACTGGGAGTGGTGGTGCACTCCTGTAATCCCAGTGCTTGGGAGGCTGAAAACAGGAGAATCACTATGAGTCTGATCTATGTAATGAAACCCTATAGACCCTGTAGACCCTGTCCTAAATACAGAAAAAAAAAAAAACCCTAAATATTAACTATCACCTGATGTACTTATCATATACACTCATACATTTGAAACAAAACTTACACTCAGATAGGCCTCTCTTTACTGCATGCAGTGTGTTCTCTGATATTTTGTTCTATTTTATGTCTTCTTTCTTAAAGTTAACCAATTCAATTGATTTTGTGATCCAATGATGAGTCATAATACAGTTTGGAAACACTCTCTTCCTACCTGCCTTGAACAGAATGGAACTAACATTGACATTGTTCAGTGCTACTTCAAAGCAAGGAAGTGGGCTCCTTTGTGTCTTTGTCCATGTACAGTTTAAAAGGAAGGTGAGGAGTAGCAGAGGAGCTGTCTTTCAGCAGCTTGCAATAGTTTTGTGGCGACCAGCTATTCCGTTTGGATCTCCCAAGGTATCCAGACTTCACCTCTTCTTCATAAACCTTAAGCTTCTTCATAATTTACCTTTTGTTTGCTCCCACTGATAATATTTTTTAAAAATCTTCTTCCATCTAATCCTTTGCTCACCCCCATATAGGCTGACAACAGAGTATCCAGGCCATTACGGTGAGGAAATAGACATGGTTTCCTACAGCTATGATTACTACATCCGAGGAGCCACGACCACTTTCTCTGCAGTGGAAAGGTGAGAACAATCTGGGCTGAGGGCTTTGCAAGCCTGGTGCTGAGGTGAAACTGAATTGGAAAGAGTCCCAGGAGATTGAAAGGGGGAAAAGGTAATTCTGAGTTCCCCCTGGGCTGGGGGTTCGAGGAAGTGAAGACTGACTCCACCAAGGACTAGACTTGTGGGAATGTTGGTCTGGGATTTTTTTCTATTTTAGTTTCTCATTCCGGATGAACTAAGGGTTTGGCTGTTCATCAGGAAACAATGAGCAATGAGTTGTCCTTGGGAACTCAGCTCAACCTGATGCAGTGAAGGTGGATTCCAGCTTGCCCCGAGAGGAGTACTGAGCTTGGTGCCCGTGTCTGTTCTAATTTCTTCCCCTCACGAGGTTCAGCGAGTACTTTTTGTCACTAGACATGGAAAGAGAAAGACAAAAATGGTTAGAGAAGGGTCCATTGCCAACCAGGACACTTTCTAATCCTAGGCCTCTATCTGAGGCCACTTTAGTTTGCAGGAAAGGAGACAAAAGGGGAAGAGATGAGAGAAAAGCAACAGACAAGACCTACTGTCTCTGTCTGCTTTGGTTGTTCTTACACAAACCTTAAGGTAGAACATTTATAAACAATATAAATTTAGCTCTCTCTCTCTTTAAAAAACAGTATGAATACCTGGCCATAAAACCTTGTTTATCTTTGCCTTTTAGTATAAAGATACCTAAGACTTGGCTGCAATAATGAAATTCATTTGGTAAACATACAAGCCAGCAGTTTGCTGAATATCTAAAACAAACTACATCCTCTGTTGACATTTGCAGGAGAAAATGCCAATAAATAACCGGTCACCCAGTCCCTGGAAAACCTGTGCTAGGATCTCTGTAACCAATTGTTCTAAAACAAACAATTCTGGAGCAGCGTGGGAACAATGAAACTTCCTTAGGCTGTGGAGGCAGAGGGCACTACCCCTCCCCTAGAACTTCAGTGATCATCCCTGAGGCCACCCAGAATCTGGGCTGAGTCCTTTTCAGGTCTGATGTTGAGGTGAAACTGAATTGGAAAGAGCCCCAGGAGATTGAAAGGGGGAAAAGGTAATTCTGAGTTTAAGCAAAAGGACCCCACTGTGCTTTGCAAAGATTTGTATGATTAAATACAGAAAATTCTTTATTTTTACCCTTTATTAGTACTGTGTAAAGGGCATGCAAGCCACATCCTGTGGTGTTCTGGGCACCTAGTTAGGGAGACACAGCAGTCTCCAAAGTCAAAGACCCAGATCTGAGTCTAAGTGACTTGAATTCTGCCATCATCACCAATTACTTGTGTCCCATTAGAGCAGGTCGCTTATTTCTCTGAACCTGCTTCCTCATGGATCACTGTGAAAATTGTTGAGAAAACATGTTGAGCATTTAGCACCATGCTGGAGATGTCGAAGTGCACATTGCATAGGAGTTACAATTGTGATTCTTATTGTTCAATGCTACTAAGCCACAGGAGTACCAGGCCTAATAGATTTTATTCAGTGGCTGAGTGACAAACATGGCTTTGTCTCTAGTAAGGAACTTACTCAGACTGTGTTTTTGCAAAGCTGGTCAATCCTCTGTTCTCTAAGACCCATGTCCCCCACTTCAGCAAACAAACAACTCCATTTCTGATAGGCAGAATGGCTGGCATTCACTTTCTCATTTTAAAAGTTGTGGAGTGCCTTCTCTTTACCTTCTTTTCTCTGTGATGGTGAAAGAAGAAACCTATTCTCTCTGGCCTGGAGCCCAGCCCAGGTGAGTACTTGGTCAAAGAAAGAATCATTGAGAGGGTAGACTGGTGACCTTTTAAGATACTTCACAGTGGAATGGATTTAATGTTAAGTAAATGCTTTGGTTCCAAGCTGTTAGCCTAGAGCTCCATGAGGTTCTGTGGGGAACAACACAGGGAGCAATCACCAGCAGCCCCCGGGAGCCTCTCCGTGGCCAGTAACCTCGCTGGGACCCTTCAAAGGGCATCCTGACCTCAAAGACTTGTTGGTTCACTGGAAACTGATTCACAGAGCAGGCTTCTGAGAGCAAAATTGAAGTTCGGTATCCCTTCATTTCTGAGCGGCTGCACATGTCCTGCCTTTCTTGTCCCCCAGCTGTGGTTTATCCTACAGCAGGTGACTATTCTCACTGACATTAATTTCTTGACTCTCCCAACAGGGATCGCCAGTGGAAGTTCATAATGTGTCGCATGACTGATTACGACTGTGAATTTGCAAGTGTTTAGATTGGCCATCTACTAAAGCTGGGTGAAGGAAAAAGGGCCAAGAGTCCTGGGGGTGTCGCATATGTTGACATCAGTTGGAACTCCTGTAGCTGTCTCTACTGCTTTCCTTTTTTAAACTCTCTGAGCTGGGAACTGCAGTGCCAGCTTCCTGGGCCTTCTTGCAGAGGGTCACATTTGCAATTAAATTGTCCTTTTTCACTTTTAACACATTCCATGGCAACTGTCTTACATGGCTGGGGATAGCTTCCTTGCCAACCACATGTACATACAGTAAGCAAGCTTCCAGCCCACCTCCTGGAGCACATGCCACAGCCTTGTGACTACTGTTACTGTAAAATTAGCTTCAAGTTCAGCTTGATGAACTTAGATCGAAGGAGAGGCACAGTATAAGGAGGGGTACAATGAAGACTCCTTGCATCTAAGTCTGCTAAATGACACCCAGGGTCCTCACTAAGAGCAGCCTTAAGCCTAAAGAGGACACACATCCCCTTCCCCTTCCACGGAGACATGTGTGTTGCCACATCCAAGTGCAAAGCTCTGTGCTCCAGAAGGGAAGGAGCTGGCAGGTGAAAGAGGGAGGTAGAAAGCTTTGAGGGCAGAGCTAAAAGACTAGGGTTGGAAGAATTTCCTCAGTTCAAAGATGAGTGTTACCAAACCCAAAGATGCAAATGGCTGCAGGGCCAGTGCCACCTGTGTGAATTAGTTTCCAGGAAGGTAAAAGTCATGGCAGGAGAAATGTCAGGGAATGGGGCTCAGATTGAAACCCTGTGGAGATGAGAGTGGCCAGGTGGCTTTCAAAAATGAAAAGTGAGGGTTGAGTCATCGGCAGCTAGAGGTTAGAGGCCGCCCACAACTCCTAAGTAGGCTGGCAGGTGCCTGGTAGCCATGGGGTGCTGCTGGCAATCCGCCTGGACTGGTCCAGGTGGGAAAGGCTGCCCTGAGGATTCACTGCAGTTTGTGTTAGCCTAGCAATGTCTTCTGCAGAGGTGGTCCTAGCTTTGTTCCTCCTGTGATGCTTCTGTCCCCAGCTATTTGTATTATCCCTTCATTAAAAAATAAAAAAAAAAAAACATGAACATTCACTATTTCATAAATTTCAGGAGTTTTTTTTTTTTTCATTCTACTGTTCTAAACATACAACTTAGCACTGTGATTTGTGCCAAAACATCAGGAATGACAATGGTAGGGTATGGCCGGGGGAAGGTCCAGTACTAAAACAAAATTCTGTATCCTTTTTTTACACAAGGTTGAATAAAGAAAGGGAGCATGTCTCTCTGCCTTTGAGTCCAGCCAGATTTCTTCCTTGGTATCCTTGAGCTCTCCATACTCCAATATGTCATGCAATTGTAGCCACAGTGAGTCCCTATTTCCTTTATTCACACTATTTGCCTTCTCTCTTCTGGTCTGTGTTCCTCTTTTCTCACCCTGTCTGAGAAAGCCCAAGAAAAAAGCCAGCTGAACAGAAACCCAGGGATGCACTTTGCTATAGTCTTAGATGGTCAGAATGGTGAGCGTAGGTCAATGGTGACATTTCTCACTGCCAGAGCTCAGCACCGTGGTGCCAAGATGCAGCCAACGATGTCCTTCTTTGTCTTCATGCTGAAACACATATTCCTCTTACAGTTTTACTTTGTTTCTTCCATTTCATTGTTTCTGTCTTTCTGGCAATTTCAATTTACAATAAGAAGCTTCCTGGTGTTATCTTTCACAAAGGGAGCCATTAATATTTTAGCAATTGCAGCGCTGGTTCGGGATGAGAATTAGGAAGTAGCCTCAGCTGCGTGTGGAGAGAGCAGGTGGGAGAGATGAGCAGTGCTCACTGGCTGGTGTGGTGGCCATGATGGAAACAGAAGGCTGGGGACTTTCAGGGAGTATGGCATGGAGACGCCACACATCAGTGGACATCAGATGTCTGCAGAGAACACAAGCCAACAAAAAAGTGGCCAGGCAACCCAATAAGAGAGCCTTTGCCAGATGGAGTAAATGGAGTTTTTACAAAGAGAGAAACTATTCCTTGTGTACAAGCCAAGCACAATGACAGGAAAGACATTATCAATTTGGTTTGAATATGAATAATTTATGTTTTATATTATATGTCAGAGAGCAAGAGTATATTATATGTCAGAGAGCTAAGTATCAGAGGGAAGACTAACTTCCAAATGTATTACACATTGCTGTCCTCAGTGTAGTTGCTTAGTTCACAAGTATCATTAAATTCATGCACCTACAATATTTGAATGGCAATGGAATACCCATCTCTGACAAAACTAAACAAAAAAAGGAGATATAAATGGAGGACCATTTTGTAGTGAAAAAATATATATATATCTGTATATACAAAATAGATATATAGCTACTTTCTCTTAGTTCAATGAGAAGAAAGATTTGTACTAATAGTGGTTAGACAAGATATCATATCTACATCTTGTACTATGAATAACTACTATGAAGACAACAATATGCAATGTACTAACTATTGTAACTGTCCTACTAACCTGCTTTAAAACTGTCTCATTGCTATTTCTTTCTCAATAAAATTAATATAAAAATAAAATAAAATAAATTCCAAATATGGCTACATGTTTTTCCTCTGTTTTTAGTTGCCCAGTCGTTTTACTTGCTTGTGTTATAGTCTTAAATATGTTATCTCTCTTTTCTAGGCCTGCTATCTAAGAGACATAAGTAATTATGTATTTATATCTAGATAATCATATGAGGTTTGTTTTTTCTTGGGGGGTTTCAAATCCAGAAATATATGAGCTATATATTAAGAGATCTGATGAGATATTTTTATTCAAGGGGAAAAGGCTAACACTATAGATGAACTCTTAGGTCCCACTCCTAACTATGCCAGGAAGCAATGTGTAATATCAGCCAAAACCCAAAACACACCATTTTCCAATCTACCCAGTAGATTAATGAATCACTTTCCCAGTAATGTTACAAGATGGTAACTTCATAGAATGAAAGGAGACAAAGGGAAATACAAGTCCCGCCTGCCAGGCCAGCAAGCAACTGAGATGAGAAAATAGACAGTGAAGATGAGTGCAGAAAATCTCCTTAGTCTCTCATCGCTAAGACATCAACTTAAAGGATGAAATGTTTATTTTGGCTCCAAGTTTTAGTCTCCATCCAGGGAGCACTGGTGGCAGGGTCTGGTGCAAGGAAGCGGAGGTAAAAGCGAGGAACTGGGGAGTAAGACAGACCTGAGATCCTAAAGGACAAAAAGTGCTTCTGTGGGGAGTAGAAAACACTGTGGCTCTGAACCCAGACCGTCTGAGAGTATAAGTCCTGGCTCCATCATGACTGGCCTTGGGCAAGCACCTACCTTTTCTGGCCCCACTCCCTTACCTATAGAGACACTTGCTTCATGGAGTTGCTCAGTTTCCAGTTGATTCAAATGATAGTTGGCTGTTGGCTATCTCCAAGGCAGACATGACATGGCATGGCAGAGGCACATGGCAGGAAAAAGTTGCTCACTCCATGGTAGTCAAGAAGTAGAGGAGAGGGCTGGAGAGATGGCTCAGTGGTCTAAAGCACCTACTTAGAACAAGCTTGGCAAGGCATCAGGGACCGCGGTTCAATCCCCCAGCACC
>NW_004524826.1:2247501-2275052 GCF_000260255.1 Octodon degus | reverse complement strand
AAAAAAAGAAGTAGAGGAGAATGGAGATGCTGAAGACAAGCATTCCCCCACCCCCAGATTTGCCTCCAATGACCTGCCTCTTCCCACAAGGCCCAGCTTCCTACCTGTACATCTAGCTCACCAATGGATGGACCCACTGATAGCACAGCTCCCATGTGGCCTAGTCACCCTCCACACACATGAGCCTCTCAAGGACCTTTTAGATCTAAACCACAACAGTATACATTGGAAATAAAGGACCTCAGGTAAGGTGGGTTTTAATATAGATCAGTGATAGCAAAGGATCATCAAATAGGTGAGACTTACGTCTGGCTCTCATTCACTCATGTATTCACTTGTTCAGTCACCAGATTAATACATCATTGTTGTTGTTCCTACATACCAACCACTGAACTTGGCACAGTTCCTGCAATTCAGCGAACTGCAGATTAGAAGAGTCAGACAAGCAAACAAAACATTGTAGTACAGTTTGGTCAGTTGAGGAACAGGTGGAATTTAATAGAGGGTGGTAAGGGGTGAGGAGGAGAAAGTTATATTTCAGGCAAAGGAAACAACATGATGATAGGTGTAAAATAATGTGTGGGGTCAAGGAAGTTTTCTTAGGAGTCAAGCCTCTTCTAACACATCTGAAAAACCCAATGTGCAGCAACACAGCCCTAAGGGGATCTTAGAGATACAGCCCTAAGAGATACCATTGTTCTCACATGTTAATCATAATATAAGGTAATTATCTTGGGTCATCCATAATCTGAGGTCTCTTGACCCTAGAAATCTAAAGAGGGGAAATTCATTACACACACATAACACACATATTTTCTTCTTCTTGGCTTCTCATCCACACATATGCTCTTCATGTCCCACTTCTTAGATAAAGCCATGAATCAATACAGTTTTGAGTTCTTTCAAAAGAACACATTTTCACAGAAGTACTGGAGAATATATAAGCTAAAAAAGAGAACAAAATAAAATACAAATAAACCTTCAAGTTCTAAACATTTGCATCTTCCAAGTATTTTCTTACTCACCCTGAAATTAGGAGATTTCCTCTCCAGCTGGTGCTTACTTAGCTCCAGCTGACCTGAGCCTCTCCTCCTTCTGTGGATCAGAGAACGTGCTGCTCAGTGTGGCCTCCATACCTAACTCGTGTGCTTGTCACAGTGGCCAAGAGAACAGAGGTCACATGGTCAGCAGCATCCACTCTCCTTAAAGGGTCTCAATCAGTTGAAGTTAAAGCACATTGTTTGGTTCTATTTCATGAAACCCCAGTGTTCAGGAGTGGCTCCTGATCCTGGCTACCTTTCTGGAACCCCAAATCAGTGAGGTAAGATAAATGGACTCTTCCAGGAGCCTGGCCAGCATGGATGGGTCATCCCACCTGTTCTTAACTTGCTGTTCTCTGATATGCAATTTATTCCTTTTCAAGCCAAAGATAGGGAAACACACTTGCCTCAAACGTTAGTGGAAGAAATAACAATAACAATAATAATAATAATAATAATAATAATAATAATAATTACATAGTCACACATAACTCAGAATTTCTAGGAGGCCACAAATTTCCACAAGATGGATTATCCCTAAAAACTGAAAATCAACCAAAATTCATTAACCTTAACATGTATTTATGTGAGGCTACTGGGCCTAGCTAAGTGCTTGAACCTATCCTTCCTGCCTCCCCTCGCCCAGTAAAGGCCTGTATCCCAGGAGGAACCCACTTTTCAATGTGAATGAATGTTTGTTTCAAAGACAAATGCTGAATAAACATATTGCAAAATGCAAATGATGGTGTGTTCTGGACTGTAGTTTTACTGTGTTTATTTCTTTGTCTTCTTTATACATTCTGCCTTCCTCAACTTGTAAAAAATTACTGCTGTGTTTATAGTCCCTCAAAAAGAATTTTAATCTTATGGAACAAAAGCAGCCACTGGCTGAGCAGTTCAGCCCTAGGATGCTGTTCCAGCTGGAAGGTGACCATATGGTTGCTTCATGGATAGAATGAGATTATAAAACCAGATCTTTTCATCTAACTTGCCATCTAGTGGGTTGTAATTTAATATGCAGAATTACCTGTTCTGTCCAATATCTCTCACCATCCCTGGAGACAGCGGAACAGATGTTCATTCTGTCATGTGGCTAATGAGAAACTAACATGTAAGACAAGAGCTGGAAATCTCCCTCCCGTCCCCTCCTCCAGGTCCTGCTTGGGGGCTGAGCCAGGAGTCAGCCTCTTCAGGACATTTTCCTGCCGGTCCCCAGTCTGAGTCTTTCCTGGCTCATACTGCCTTTGGTCCTCAATATCACTACTCTGAGAGTAGGAGGCCTACCTCTCTCATTCATCAGTAGATGTCCAGTGCCTAGCGAAAGTGCCTTACACACAGTGGGCCCCCAAGATATATACTACAAAACTTGTATAGATTTTTGGTTGCTTCTCAAAGGCTTTTAAGAAGACCCACCAGAACCCTAAGCAATCAATAATTGAAATATGTGCAAAAACACTTTGAAAATGATGAGGTTCTACTAAGAAACAAGGTCTTGTAATGATGCTGTGGTTTAGAAAGGGACTAATCTGCCTCTTCCTCCAACATCATTAGGTGTCAAGTTCATCCTTTACACAGCTGTTTACTAATGACAGGCAAGTTGGAAAGCACAATCATCAGTCCACATCTGTCACCCATTCAGAAAGTGTATGTCACCACTGGAAACTAAATGTTACTTTTGGTATTTTTAACAATTACATCAAAATGAATGCCTGCACAGCTAGCATAGTACCAGATAGTTGGGGGAGATGAGAAGAAATCCTCATGACTAAACCTGGAGTAGACTGGGAGCAGAAGGTCAAAGGGACAGAGAGTCTGGTTGGTGTAACAGGTGACATACAATGAAAAGACTTCAAAAAATTAACAAAGGGAGAAATGACACCTTAGAATACAGCAAAGTATGGCAGGAATCCAGATGAAGAAACCAAGGAACCTGGAGCAGAGAGTGTGTGTGAGCGCAGGGGTGTGTGTGTGTGTGTGTGTGCACTCGTGACTGAGGATTGAGTCCGGGGCCTTTAACTTAGGTACATCTCAGTCCTTTTTGATTTTGAGATAGGGTCTGAAGGTCACTAAGTTGTCTAGGCTGGGCTTGAACTGGTGGTTCTTCTGCCTCAGCCTCCCAGCGTGCTGAGGTTAGAGGTATGTGCCACTACATCCAGGCTGGAGTGGAGCTGTTGTCCCACTGGTCTTGAACGGATTCAAAGCTCATGAGTCTCTGTACACAGAGAGGGATAGGAATGATTTCCCCACCTTAGAGGACTCACCACAATTATTTTTTCATTATATTTATTTTAGTTTTTAAAAGAGAATTAAAATAGTAAAAAGAAAAACATTAGAAATTATACAGAATTTCACTGAAAAATGGTAGGAATTCAAATGTTACATTGCATACGTTGTCTTTAAATTAGTTGTTCAGATTACCAGATAGAAGCATGCAAAATGGTCAAAAAATTAAAAAGAAAAAAATTAAACATTAGCTGTTCCTTTCAATAGACCAGTAGAAACACCACAACTGTTAATGATCACAGTAACCATTATTACCTATATTCTATGTGCCCAACACTATTCAAGATGCATTGTACACATTGATCTTCTTTAATCCTGCTAACACTCTCAAGGGTAAATATTGTTTCCTGCCCTTCACACATCAACAAATAAAGTGCTTGAAGGTGAAGCACCTCGGCTAGCAGCCTGGACTGGCTGAAGGTTTTCTGGCTCGAGACCACCTGTTTTCCCACTCCCAGACACAACCTCCACCTCACATCTGTGATGCACTTCATGAATGTGACAAGCCCCATCCATGTGCATGAAGCACTGCAATCTGTTCATTTTGGTCTCCATGAGTCTATTTTGTTGGCAGACTCAGAGATGTCCTGATTAGCCATTACCTGCATGGAGAACCAAACATGCTCGGAGTCACAGCTGCCATTGAGTACCACAAGAGGATATGTCATGCAGATTAGTTCTGTTCACAGGCTTCCAGGAGTCTGGAGCTGAGCCCTTTCCAAGTCTGAAGCAGCACAGCCTGTGTTGGAGGAGGCCTTCACAGAAATTCTGAGTGAAGGAGGCTGTTTGTACTCTCTATTCGAAGGTGAGCTCAAGAAAATCCACAGGGGGATAAAAATAAATAGGGAAAAACCCAGTGGATTTGCAGAGTTGGCTCATCCAAAAATGGCACCATTTCTGGTTCTAAATTGATAATCTCACATGGCTGTGCTTATGTACCAGGCATGATAAAAATATATGATGCTTTCAATCCTAAAGCTTTATTATAGTAAAATACATTGCCATTAATCCATCTCAGAGTACATCCTGCGCACCTACATGTTGAACATGTCTCTTCCATTATTCTCCCCACTTTCTGAGGCAGTTCTGGAAATCCCCTTCTGTATGTTTAGTGGGTGTGATCAAAATTATGGTGAATGCTGCTAGGAAGCATCTAATGAAAAGACAGACACACACAGTGATGTGTCCTCCTCTACTTTATTCACCAGATCTGGAACCCTGAGACTTCTAGCTCTTCTCAAATCAAAATGACCATGAAAAGTAAATGTTTAGAATTTATCCAGGACATAGATGCAGCCATGGCAAGTTCATGAATAAGGACTTTCAGAGCTGCTTCAGAAAGTGGCAGGAATAATGGGATGAGTATGTTCAAAGAAAGGGGGGGCATCTTTCAAGGGGATCAATAGCAATGGGTCTTTTACTTAAATATATTTTAAGATTAAATATTTGCTACAATTTTCAGTCACACTCCATGTAGATAGTGTTTTCAGTCACACCACTACATGTAGGTAGTGTTGACTGCTACCTCATCAAGGTGTTATCAAACATCTACTTCATTGAAGTACAAATGGAAAGAGTCCAAGAAACTTTTTTTTTTTAAAAAGCACATTTCACACTCTGTATCAGAGAGGTTGTACATGATGAGTAATACACCCAGGGAATCTGCTGTTCCAGAGGAAGGAGGATCACTGTGGTTGGGAGGCTAAGATACTAGGAAGGAGGGAAGATGCTAGAACAGGCAAAAGAAGAAAGACTTCTAAGCAAATTCAAGGGAGAAAGGATGCTCCCCCTGGGGCTTGGGGAAGTCTTGTCCTCTTGACACTAGTTCTGGTGGAGGAGCCCAGGAAGGCAAAGGACTTGGCCATGGAATGCCCTATGAGTAAGTGAGGGAGATAGACCAGAATTCAAAACTATGGGATCTTACTTAGGCATAATACTCTGCAAAGATCCTGTCCAGTGGCTTGGAGAGTGAAGAGAAAGGAGAAAAATGCATTGTAGATTCACGTTTAGTGATCTATGGGCTTGCCTATTAATACTAACTAGACAGGGGTGCTTATCATTGCCCTATAGATAGGGCCCAAGGCTTCCAAAATACTATGCAACTAAAATAAGTTAAAAAATACTATGCAACTAGTATTTTGTGACTTGTCCAAGATCACATAGCCAGTAGAAGTGAACTTTAAATCAAAGTGTAGTTATCTTCAAAATCCAATTATCTCTACTGTACCAGCATGGAATTGAATGCTTCCTTTTGGAGTAAAGAGAGGAAACATTTTTAAATTCTGCGTTTTATAACTCCATAGTTGAATACTATACAATAAGAGGAAATGATTCACAGATTTCCCCACTATTTTACTTTTTGCCTCTGGGGAAAGAAATAGTGTTGTACAGAAACCTGAAGAATGTTGTTAGATGAGTGGGTCAAAAATCATAACATTCCTGCTCTACTTTTTGACATGAATGCAGAGCTCACCTATTTTTTATAAAATAGACATAGACTTAGCAGCTCCTTTAGTCACGATACTCTCATTGTCTGCCTTCTAAAAACATTCCTACATAACAAACCCTCAAGTCCATAAACTCAGTCCAATACAAAGAAGCAAATTACTCAGACAACTGGGACAATAATTGCCTCTTCTTGGTCCCTCAGCCTTCTCAAGTGTTTCAACTCCACACAGACTCATGAGCTGTTTATCTTCACTGTGTGTGCTGGGAAGCTTTCTGCCTACAGCTCAGCACACCACTGTTCTCATCAGTTGATTAAGCCCTAGAACACTCAGTCCATTAGCGGAAATGAGGTGGGCTGATAGAAGAGCTCTAGCCAATCTCATTCCCTGATACTCTTTTTCAGCAATTTCTTAGAGCTCACACGCTACCTGCATCATAAACCAAATTGATCACTGGAATTTGGTAGTTATAACAGATTCTAAGTTTTTTTAAATGTATTTGGTTATGACAGGATCTCACTATGCAGCTTGGACTCATCGTGATTCTCCTGTTCTCAGCCTCCCCAGCGCCGGGATTATAGACGTGTGCCACCACACCTGGACCCTGTGGCTGGCTCAGCCTGTCCTGGGGGTGAAGTGGCATGACAGATGGTGCTGGGGATCCAACCGAAGTCCTTGTGCTTGCCTAAGCTTGCCTAAGTAGACGCTTTAGTCCACTGAGCTATCTCGCTGGCCCAACAGATTCTAGACATACAAATTATTTTTTGTTAGCTTTAATTTTCAGTAAAAACATTTGAATATCTTCTGTGAGAAAGTGAAATAGTATGGTTGTACTGTGTTGGACGTTGTAAAGATCTCGCTAAAAAAGTAAAAAGGAAAATTTAAAATAGTGTCAACTTTGAGGTCCTTTCATGTGAAGTCAGTCTCCATGGCGTTAAGGCAGCTCCCTCAGAAACTGGAGAGGGAGTAGCTTTGGTCTGCGCTAGCCTCAGCAAATTCCAAGTGGGTCTTCATCTCTTGAGACACCCAGTCTCTGATTCTGCTAAGCTCGAAGTTTATACATCAAATGATGATTACATTAATTTGGGGGACATAATTAGAGTCAGGCCTTTACCCAACAACTTATACTCTCCTCAGGTGAATATTCCTATAGACTTCAAAAATGGCTATCATTATCCTCATTTTATAAATGAGAAAACTCATACTCTGAGAAATTGAGTTACTTTCCCTACACATTGAAACAGAATTCAAACTAATGGCTGGATGAGTCCAAGGCATGAATATCCTACTATATTTAACCTAAATCTTGAGTATAGATGGTGCATTCTTTTTTAAAATAATTTTATTGAGAAATAAATAGCAATGAGACAGTTTCAAAACCAATTACTAGCACAGTTTCTTTAGACCAGGCCAGCCATAGACCTCTACTATAGTCTTCTCTCACCACCTAGGGGTCTGCCAGCCACAGCAGCAAATCAACTCACCATCCGAGCTCATTTGAAACCTAGATCCAATCAGTCCTTCCTTGCTAAATATGGTTCATTATTGCATCCTCATTACTTAACAGAGCACTTTATACATTGTTGGTGCTTAATAAATATTTGTCAGAGAGTAGAGATATAGCTCAGTTGTGGCATGTACAAGGACCTGGGTTAGATTCCCATAGACACACACACACACACACACACACACACACACACCAATCTGTTCAGTGAATGGGTCATTTATTCAGTTGATTATTCTTGATAAATTATATAGATAGCAGCCCCTTGATTCATCTATTTTGTCTCATACTCTGTATTTATATTCCTTCAACCCATATAATTTCACTGATGTTCTCATCTTCATAACCCCAAACATTCACACTGCTTGTACTCTGAGAATGTCTAGCCCATGATTCAAGGAAAAAGAACAGCCCCTCCTCTTCCATCTCTTAAGATTTAGGCTTCACTCCTCACCTTAGCTGACCTTGGACCCCCTGCAGTCCTCTTGAGCACAGCCTAGCATTCATGCATGCTCCAGTGTTCTGGAATCCCTGCTGATGATCTTCACCTCCTCAGTCTTGGATTTGAGCTCCTTTATCAATGATTCTTCCTCTGCCTTTATTCAAACCCTCACCATGACTTTGCAGTCTCCTTATTTTCAATTTTGTCTTCAGAAAATCCATCTATCAAGGAACAATCTTTTCAAAACCTAAATCCAGTGGGCAATAGCCTTGCTTAAAATCCTTTTGTGATTTACTTGCAAGCAAAATACAAATTCCTTTTAACGACACAGCACCCTTTCCATGCTCACTCTGCATGTGCTCTAGCAAACTTGATCCTGGCTCCCTGAACAGACCACATCCGTTTGTGCCTCAGTGCTGCATGCCAGGGATCGGCTTCTGGCTTCTCCACTTTCTGCCTTCCTCAAATCACTCCCAGACTGAGGTAGGAATTCTGGGGAACCTCACCGTGTTGTGCACAGAACTATCACTACATTTGCTAAGTGCTTAATGACAGCTGTTTCAAATTATGTTCCCATTAGGGCTGGCCAGATAGCTCAGCAGACTAAAGCACCTGCTTAGACAGGTGCAGGAACTGGGATTCAATCCCAGGCATACCATGCCAGTCCCACTCCCTGGGGCACGCTGAGATGGTGACTGAGATTGGACACGGTGGCACATGTCTGTAATCCCAGAACTTCAGAGGCTGAAAACAGGAGGATCACTAAGAGTCTGACCTGTGTAGTGAAAGCCTGTAGACTTTGTACTAAACACATTTTAAAGAAATATGTTCACATTGCCAGTAAATTCCTTTAGCACAAAGATAGTCTCATGTTTTTCTTGAACTCTGGATAGGCTGTCCCTAATAGCTTCTGGTCCCTAGTAGGTGCTCTGTAAAAGATATAGAATTAATTGCGTATAGCAAAACATGATAGTGAATTGGCAGAAGAAATACAATGTAGTATTACAAAGGAAAGCAAACTTTTGGATGAAGATCAAGCCTAACAGACTTTAAACTCAATGTGTGACTGAATGTCAGGAAACTTACATTTCTCATTCATTAAAGGTTTTCAACAAAGGACAATATTTCATGACTGCTCTTTGGTACAAATAAAAATCTGATGATATGGTAAAAACTAATTAGGAAATGAATATGCAAATAGACTCTATAAAATGCAGCTAACTCCAAAGCAAACATTTTTTGAAAGCTATCCTCAAATCTAATGATACCCAACATTAACACTATTGCACTTATTGCTATAAACACACAAGCTACTTGCATTCCATTCCTTTAATCAGCACGTGATACATCCTATCACCAGGCAAAAGTTCAGCCAATTGGTGAACAGGTATTTATTCAAAAAATCTTGAGACAGCACTATACAAGTTGCAGTACATTTGGGATAATGAAGTATCAGATTTCTGATATGTGAGCAGCTCACGCTTTATTTAGATAGAACAAAGAGACATCCGAGAGCAAAAGATCATCTATAAATACAAAACTCAAAACTTAACCACTGCTGAAATAAAGACTTAACAGAGCAAGTGGGAAATGGTTTGGATAGTTGGAAATACAAGCCTTTTATAGAATTCAAGAGAATTCTATGTTTCACCCTTCAGTGTTTTCATTTACCAAATATACACTGAGGCTGAGAGAGAACTCAATACAAATTCACCTCCATTTCCAAGAATGTGGCATATCTTTGTAATTTGTATAATTGTCCTCACTTTACAAATGAAGCACATCCCTGCCCATATTTACAAAGCTATATAAGGCAGAACTAAAACTTGAGTTCAAGCCTTCTGAAACCCAAACCAAGGCTCTTTGCAAAACCAAGCAAAAGAAAAACACCAAATTTTACACAAGAGTGTGATTAGTCTTTCCAAATTCCCTCTTGTGTAGGATGAGAAAGACTAGCTCTGTTAAGGCAGATTTGGTTACCTGTATCCAAAATCCATAAAACATCATAATATGAGAAAGACATAAACCTTTCTAATCTGTATTTCTGGGCATCATCAGTTCAATTATAGTTGAATTATGGATTCAGCCATTATGGCTAAATTATTCCATCAAGCAACTGAGCAGGGCAACAAATAATAAATAAACACTGTATTTTGACTTATTTATTCAAAAGATTTAAGCACATTAGATAAACTATTTACAAGTGAAACAAAACCAGTCTTACTCAAGCTTAATATTACCTCATCCTATCAGATTTCATGTGCCAAATCCCTGTTTATTAACAACATCATGTCCTCATTAAAACTGCATTTTGTATATGAGAAGTTCTGGTAAAATTTATTTAGATGACTCAAAAATATCCATTAGTCTTTTCGGGTGTCCGTCATACCTCCATATTCTTATGCAATATTTTTTTCGCAATGTTATCGAACAACTGAGTATAATTATTTTTGTTACAATTTGAGCATTACATAGAGACTTCATTTTCCTGTTCATCTGTATCTATATGAAGAGGATTTTCATCTTTTGGAAGTATCTGAAGCAAATTTTCAACTTTCATCCATCTCCCCTCTGATCAGTCATTTCCCCAGAGTGGATCCTGAGAACATGGAGCCTGGGGTTCACTTTCTCCAGGCACTATTTATGAGACTGGGTTTTAAGCAAAAGAGCAAGACAGCCCTCCCAGGTGCTGCCCAGGGAGACCAGCCCCCCACAGGTCCTTACCCATGCGTCAGGCCACAGTTTCCCCAAGGCCCACCTACACCCCCAAGCTGCATCCTACCTGGACCCAACTTCTAAGTCTGGGCACATGGTGCCAAAACTGGCTTCCAAGACACACACCATTTCTGAAGGACAACATTGTAACATAAGTGTAAACAATTTTCTCCTAATCTGGATCACAAGACTTATATAAATTTAATTGAGCAAAGAAAACAGGGAATTAAACAATTTTTCAATTAGATGTGTGAGATTGAAAAATTTGCCCCTGGATATTTGTACTAAAACATAATAAAACCAGAGATTAAAACAGTATATTAGTTAACAAAAAATTCTGATAGATGCAATTGTATCACATAAACTCATAAATATGTATGAATCAAATTAATGAGGTCTTGTACTTTACAGTAAGATTCTGTGCTGTGGGTCTGTGTGTCAAGAGATGACATGAAATGGAAACTGGATCACTGTGGTTTAACTAAACATGTTGGCAACTGATGAGATGCTAAAGACATTTACTATGCAATACATCAATACAGAGTTAAGGGGAAAGCCAGAATTGGCTTTGGGTTGCAAAATAGGTAACAAAGTTTATGCAGATGAGTCACCGATAATTTCCAAAATAACCGATACCTTCTTGCATACTTCAAGGCAGAAATTGTAAATACCAACCACTGAACATTTGAATTTTACCACTGAAGTGCATCACAATTGAAAAATTTGACTTACAAAGTTGTTTAACTGATCCCACATTTTTTCCTAATTTGTGACAGTTTTCTCAGTGAACTGGGAAATATCCTGCATCATTCTATCTGAGTGGTGGAACACAGCACTGACCGATGTGGTCCTGGAGTGTGGAACATTGCTCTGTATAACCTGATTTGTAAGCTATTGCCTTGGAGAAAGGCAGAAGCAAGGATCCTTGCCTGTTGTCAGATTTGGTACTCTGCACAGCTAATTTGAAGATAACAATGTACAACATAACAACTAATGTTGAATTCCTATCATTTTATTTGGTAAAATTTTGTATCATTTCTTTTTTTTTCTAAATTTCTTAAGGACCAAATAAATTAAAATTTGTCTTTATTTTTAAAGAATACAAAATAGTTTTAAAAAAAGCACTATAAATGATACAAAATTTCATTAAAGAAAGTAATAGAAATTTAACAATGGTTGCTACATTGTATTATGTAGTCTTCATATTGGTTGGTTAGGTTAGCAGGTTGTATCATTTCTATTTTTTTTGTTTTGTTTTGTTTTTTGGCAGAACCAGGGATTGAACTCAGGCCCTTGAGCTTGCCAGGGAAGCACTTATTCCACTGAGCCATCTCCCCAGCCCCAGGTTGTATCATTTCTAATGTGTGTGTGTGTGTGTGTGTGTGTGTGTGTGTGTGTGTGTGTTTACTATTTTTGTAATCCCTTTAAAAATAAAATAATAGGGGCTGGGGAGATGGCTCAGTGGGATAAGCATTTTTCTGGCAAGCGCAAAGACCTGAGTTCAATGCCCTGTTCCATCAAAATAAATAAATATAATAATAATAATAATAATAATAATAGTACCATTCCCAGTAGAAAATTGACTTTCTTAAGACTTTTACAGTGCCAAATGCTGGGATCCCAAAAAGCGCCAGGAAAAGGACTGTTGGGCTTTGTGAGATTTAGTCACCATAAAAGACATCTGGATACATATGGTTTTCACAGTTCCAACTTTTCAAAAAATTACCCTGTATTCCAATGGCAGCTCAGGATATTTCTGCCTCTGCTCTCACCAACAAAATGAAAGGTGTCCAGCATTAAAAGGCAACCACTCAACCTTTCTTCTGCAGCCTCTTCCTCTTCCTCTTCCTCTTCCTCTTCCTCTTCCTCTTCCTGAAAGTTGGGTGTGGCCACATTTACCTAAGTGGCCAAGGGAAGAGGGTGGGGGAGGGCCACAACGTAGGAGCTTGTTATACCAAGTCTTTCTTTCCATTCATTAAGTCTCTGCTTCTTGTTCCTGAAGGCATTTCTGTGTTGCAAAAATATGTCCATAGGTCACAGCACAATTCAGTGAGACTGTAATGTTATTCAAGAAAATCCATGTATTATGTTGTTGCTATTGTTCTGGCTTGGGGTTTTTGTGGACATTCTCTTTGCAGAAACTTTTTAATTTCATTAGTGAGCATCTTCATACAAGAAGGACATAAAAATGAGGATGTTTAGATGGCAGGTCATTAAAGCAAAGATATGTGGAGATAACAGACAACAAAAATGAAAAGAGCTGGTAAGATGTGTACTGTAGTAGTTGAGGCAAACCTTGGCCCAAGTTGAAATAGTTGCCTCTGTGATCACACTTCATTTGGTTTTGTCCCGTGTGGGGACAGAATTTGGATCACGGCAGCAAGGAAATAAAAACAAGTTCATTTCTGGAGATAAGTGTTAAAGAACACTTGCTGTCAATAGACCTTGAAAGACTAAGATTTCCTTAAAAAGTTCAAGGAAGAGAAGAACACACATGAATCTTAGATAAGTAACCAGAGACTCTTAACATTCAGAGACTTCAGAGTGAGATCTCTCAGAGGGAGAGAATTGGTTTTACAAAACTGCCTTCTCTTTCTTACTAGCCCCAATAGGAGTCTAGCCTCAGAGTCTACTGACCCAGAAGGTCGTCTCCTTTCTTTTCATGTGTCCAAATGTATAGATACGCAGTGCCCAGATTACTCATGATCCACACTCATTTCTGCCTAGCTTCAATTTAGCAATGATAATAAACCTGTCTACACTACGCAAACTTACTCAATTCTTCCATTCAGTTGTGAAGCTCAAATAATGCTTGTGACTTTTGCCTCTACAACAAAAGCGCAGAACAAACTATCGTGTAGGAGGTATGTGGTAAGACAGAGAGAGGAACAGAGTTTATAAAGAAAGCTATTCCTTAGGAAACCCATCGAAGAATCTTGGAGAGCAGATGTAGTTGTGCCAAACTTAGAAGTGAGAGTAGTAAGGGATATTTTAAAATATCACCCACCAGGTGATACATCAAGACTTTTGGAGTATAAAGTCCTTTTTTAAAAGAAGACCAGATATATCCTTTTACCTATGTGTGATGGTTTAATTTTGAAGTGGTCCCCCAAGCTTCAGACATAGAAAGCTTGATTCCCAATGCAACACTGTCCACAAGTGGGACCTAAGAGGTGACTGGATCATGAGGACACTAACATCAATGGATTAAATCATTGATGAGTTCCCAACTGAAGTGAGTGTTAGGAGGTGGCACAGTTGGAGTAAGTGGGCCACTGGAGCTGTGCTTTTGAAGGAATTTTCCAGTCTCCAGCTCCTTCTCACTCTTTCTGCTTCCTGGCCATGAGGTGGGCAGCTTTCTTCCCTCTGTGGTGATGTGGCTTCCTTGGAGCTAGCTGATCATGGGCCTCTGAAACAGTCAGCCAAAGTAAACCCTCTCTCTATTAAGCTGAAAATATTAGATATTTTATCCCAGTAATGAAATACTGACTAACAATCTTGCATCATATCAGTTTCTCCCTAGAACTGGTCCCTGGACTTTAGAAAGTCTCCATGACAATAATTCTTAACAATTAGAGAAAAAATACAAAATCCATACAGCCCCCTGCCAAAGAAATGAAAAGCAACACTACTTTTAGTGCCCCCATACAACTTGACAAGGGAAGCAAATCATAAAAACTGAGCATACTGCACCATTGGAGAAAAGAATTTGGAGTGACACATGATGCTAATGTGTGCTCCTTTGTGTGATGTGCCCCCACCGATTTCGGAGGTCATTGTTTTCAACTGATGACTGCCTTCTTTCTTGGAAACAAAAATAATCGTTGACTTAGAAGTCAAAGCTTACCTGTCCATCACATCCTGTGAGATGTGATATCTGCCTCTGTTTGAAAGAAAGTGATTCAATCTTGTCTGGACTCCAGTGGTTTAGAAAACATCTTCTGTGGGACATAGCATTTACCTGAAACTCAAAATATTCAAAACTGAATTTTGTGTGTTTCTCTCCATCTCAGAAACAGTCTCATCATTTTCTACATCTGAAGCCTTGAAGTTATTCATTTTTTTCTGTCACCTTGTGCCCATTTGAATATTCAGGCTAAGCCCATTTGCCTACTCATTCACTATCTGCTTCCTCCATCCCTGCTGGGACTCCAGGCCTACAGAGATACTCACTGTCCCTTGAACAACCCTCCACATTGTCTCTTGTACCTATTCCTTTCTTTACTCATCTCGTCCTTAGCTAACTTCCTCACATCCTAGGAGACCTTGCTGGAGCAGCTCAGACTGTGTCTTCATCCTGTCTTCAGTTTACCCTGACCATGGAACTCATCACATTGAGTGATGATCATTTTCATTTGTCTAGTGTATTTTGAGCATGTATTTTGTTCCTTATTACATGCCCAACACCTAGAACAGTGCCTCTCACAAACAAGAGGCACACAATTCATATATATTTGCACTTGTGAGTATAACATTGAACACAGAATTGTGTAAATATGTAATATGAAATACTGTATTCATTTCTTAAGAGTAATCTGATATATTGCTACAAGCTAGAGATTTAAAACAGTCAAAATAACTTATAGTTCTAGAGGCCAAAATCTGAAGTCAAGGTGCTTCATTCTCTCTGAAGGCCTAAAAGAGAATCCTTCCTCAACTCACTACCCTCTGGGAGCTCCAGGCACTCCTGGGGTGGCAGCAACCTAACACTTGTCTCAGCCTCCATCTTCATATGGCATTCTACTCTGTGCTTCCCTCTTTTTATGTCTCTGATGGGGACTCTTGTCCTTATATTTAGAGCCTACATATGGTTTTATTATATCTGCCAATCTAAAGTTCTGATTGGCCATATCTTTTGGGAATCATTATTCAATCCACTGTACTCTTCCCCTTGACCTCCTAGTTTATACCTGTCCCCTATGCAAACTACATTCTGTCTACCTCATCATCTTCAAATGTCTGAACCCACCACAGCTTAGAACCCAAAATATTACCTAAATATTATCAGCTTTAAGATCCCCCAGTCTTATCACCTAAATTGTCTTAATTAGATGTGGGTGAGACTCTGGTTATGTTCTATCCCAGGAGAAAGTTCTTTTCCCTTCTGTGGAAACTAGAAGCCAACTTATACATCTCCAAGATACAGTGGTAGAGCAGGCATACCATAGACTTTCTCATTCTGGAAGGGAGGAAATGGAAGAAATTACAGAGTTTCTAGATCACATATTCAAAACCCCAGAAGAGAACATTACCTTGGGTTTAACTGCTCGTGTGCAGCCAACCTCTGGGCTGGTAGCTCCCTTGCTCTGTATCCTCAGCAGCTGCCTCTGGCCTGGATCCACAGCTCCACTCTCTGAGATGTGTCTCCTTTTCCTTTAAAGGTAGCACATGTTGGCAACTGAGTTGTTCTATTGACTCATTTTGGGAATCAGAAAATGTCTTATTTGGTCAAGTGTCTATCCTTTTCACTCCAAGATGTCAATGTTTCTACCAATGATACAGCATTCTCCAAGACATTAGGGGCCTCCTGTGGGCATCAAAGGAATTCACACCATCAGTCAAGAAAGCTGTCCACAGAGTACTGTCCTGGTAACTTCACTCTGCTCCAGGCCACCTCTGAGAAGTGACTACCAGTGAGTAACATGCCTACTCTCTTCAATAAGTGGATATCTTGCTAGATCCATGGCTGTCTCTCTGTAGCACATTTTCTCAATGAATTTCTCAATTTCATCACTTTTTGCCATCTGAATAGGTTGAGAATCTCTCAAATCATCAAGGTCTAGTTCTTTTTTGCTTAGCATTTTCTTATTTAGCTTAACCCTCTCCTTTCTTACTTATAATAAACAGCAAAGAGAAACCAGACTTCATCTTCCTAACTTACTATTCAAATACCCAACTTCATTGCTTAAAATTTTTCCCTTCCATTCAGTAACAGTACAAAATTTAGCCAAGTTTTCTGCTACTTTATAAAAAAGTTTTCTATAGTACAATATAGTATAGTATAGTACAGTACGCTCCTCATAACCTGAGAAAGCTGTTGAAATACCTCTCTGCATCTACCAATAGCCTCTTTGAGACATCGAAGTCTTTTCCTATCTTGCTTCCAAATATCCACTCATTCCCTACTCAATACCCAGATCCAAGCCTCTTCCATATTTTTAGATGTCCTACTCACTTTCTAAATTCCTGGGATAAAATACCAGACACTCACAACCTCAAGAAGGAGAGCATCATTTGGCTCACTTTTCAGTCCATTGTTGGCTGGACCCAAGGCAGGAGGTCATGATGGAAGGGTTTGGTGGAAGAAAACTGCTCACATTGTGGAAGCCAGGAAGTAGATACAAGAGGCAGAAGCCAACCCCTCAGGGTCACACCTTCAATGACCCCCTCTCTTCTGACCAGATGCCATCTTCCAACAGTACATTCAGTTCTGAATTCATAATCCAATTCTCATCCAAAAGCCCTGCTTTGGAGTACATTAGGCTCTTAGAGGGCATCTAGAGGTAAACCACAGCAGCAATTACTTCTAATAGCGAAACTCGGCTTCCCAATATGAAAAATTCTGTGTCAGTTCTGTAAGAACCACAGAGTGAGATACAAAGATTATTTTTAAGAATGTAGCCTATGAAGTTAAGGGACTGACAAGTTTACAATCTGTAAAGCGAGCCAGCATCCTGGATACCCTCATACAGGAGTCTACACTGCTATTCACAAGCAGAATTTCTTCTACTTTAGCAAAATCTGTTTTTTAAGGCCTTTAAACTAATTAGATGAGGCCTGCCCACATTACCATGCACAGTCTGTCCTGAAAGTCCACTGATTCATTCCCTCTGGCCTTCATAGTCTTTTATATAAGGATATAAAGATATTGACTTATCAAACTAATTAGTTGACTAATGAACCTGATAGAAAACATACTTTCTTAGAGCTATACATAAAAGTGCACATTTGTGATTTATTCATAGAAGAATATAGCAAATCTCAAAAAATTATGACTTACTATATTGTCATCACTGTGACTGATTCTTTTTTTTTTTTTTTTTTTCCGGAACCAGGGATTGAACTCAGGCCCTTGCGCTTGCTGGGGAAGCGTTTATTCCACTGAGCCATCTCCCCAGCCTTGCTGTGACTGATTCTGAATGCTCAGTAATCAGAAGGATTTGGGGCAAAGGTTGGGCTCCTAGTTTTCCCCTGAGTTCTGTGGAATGACACTCACAATGGGGTGCTGTATCCTCTCTGTATTAGCAACCAGAATAGTACAGTCAAACCATTCTTTTACATTTACATGACAGACATGGACAAAATAATTTCTATATTCCTTAACATTCATAAATGGGGCATTTGTATGTTTCTCATATTATGAATGAAAGTACTGGAAAAATAATTGTAGTAATCTACAGTCCTAAGATATTTTCCCTTCTCCTTTCTGAGGAAGGCTTAAAAAAATTTAGCTGACATTTGTGTGCTTTTATTAGGCTGAACTTTACATAAGAGCTTTCCTACTAATTTTAAGTTGGTCATCAAGCCAATTTAGCATACAGGGTATACACATGTCCTTAATATATTGAAATAATCATTGTCAAAACTACATTGAAGGTGATCATGGAAACATCACCCACTTATCTCAGGGGTGAGTCACTGATTTCCCTTGGTGATGATTTCTAGATATTTTCCCCAAAGCCGCATGCAGTTATAAGTGGGTTTTTTTCAGAGGTTGTTGGATCCAGAGTGTGTGATATTGGGATTATTTTATGGTGCACTGCTAGGGCCAAGGGCCCTATGATTAAGCATGTGATTGCTACCTACATGGGGTGTCTAAGATATAAGGGATAGAAAGAGTTGCAGTCCTCTCTTTTTGCTTCCGTTACCTTCTCTATGCCATGCACGGTTTGTCCTCTGTGATGTCTGTTGGCCATCCACTCCACCTTGCAGCCACCTGACCACAGACTGAAACTTCTGCAAATGGTGAGATAAATAAGCCTCTCCTCCTTTAACTTAAATGTCAAATATTTTGCCTCAGCAATGAAAATAATAACTAAAACAACATCCCTGCATCTCTGGGATAAAACCTACATGATCATTATGTATTTTTTATAATGTGCTGCATTCTATTTGCTAATATTTTGTCGAAGATTTTTTTTTTCATTATGTTCCTTAAAGAGACTGGTCTAAGTTCTCTTTTTTAAGGAGGTTCTTTATCTCATTTCTCCAAATGAGTGAATCCATCTATGCAATCATCTAGATTTTGTAATTCCAATAAGCCTTAGATTGTTCTTGTTGTCTACTAGCTGCTGGACACTCATTTCTTGTTGTTTTATTTTCTCTTTGGATGTTTTTAGCTCTTTATTATAATCCACTATTTTGTCTTCAGTATCAGACACTTTTCACATTTGTCTTTTCTGTAATGTATGAATTCTGTAATTTTTTTTATTTCAGGTATTTCTGTCTAACATCTTTTTGAGGATTCTGTATTATTATTGCATGGGTCATTCCAATTTAAATTGTTTGATTTAGATCATCCAGGTTTCTACTTATTTTCCCAAAATTCACTGTGGGCATATCGAGTGTAACTGCCATAAACTTTTGGTTCATTTCCTCCTTGAACTAGTCTATTTTTTCATCACTTCTAAGAAATTTTCAAAGATTTCTTATATCTTGTTTTTTTTCTTCTCCCATTGTAGTACTTATCTGTCTTGGGGGAGTTGGGGGAAGGTTAGGACATCTTCTGTTCCCTTGTTTTTCCATTCTACTACTTGCATCTGTGTTTACTTGCTTATGTATCCATATCTGCACATTTTTCAAATATGTGTACTCTTCTTTTCTCTCCCCTCCTCTTTTGGTGGTTATTTCAAGTTGGGACCTAGAGAAGTGAGGAGAGTATGTATGTAGTTTTATGGATCTTTTTAGTAGGATGTCATCTCTCCATGAATAATTTTCAGCTGTGTATGTTTACTTCTAGTATTTACTCCTTCTGTTACTCACTTTAAGTGGTTTTAGCTCTTTCTTTATGTTTTGCTAAAGAATTGCTTCTACTTATAATAGCATCCACAAATTCAATCTTACAACATTTATATATGATAATCTTTGCAGTTACTCTTCCCCACTTTGTCTATTCACTAGATAAGGAAGAGAACCTAGACACCAACTAAGTTAGAATCAACAGAAGTACAAATATACAAGAGTAACCATCTAATATGCACAAGAAACAACAAAGGAGCATAAACCTACATTACTAAATAATTCAAGAAACATACAAAAACTTTAACCAATAAGATGTCTGTTGGAAACATAGATTAGGCAGTCTAGTAAGCCATTGCCTATATGATTTCCAAGTAGCTTCTTTGCTACATAGTCTGAGTATTCATACTCCAATTAATCTTGTATTTCCTCCACTGCAAAACTAGAGTTAACTAAGACTCACGACCCCTTTCTGCCTGATTCCAAGCATTTTTGCAAAGTTTGATCTAGTCTGAGTTCTTGGTGTTCCTCTCCCTAAGTGTGATGGTAGATTTGGCAGACGAGTTCACTGCATTAAATTGTCTACTAGTCAGAATTATTCCTGTATAATCAAATTAACCACAGCAATAATCAGATTAATCCATTTCAGTGGTATCTATCAGGGCTGGTTGAGAAATAATATACCATAGGCCCATTTTGGGTCTATTTATAGCAGTGAGAATACAATGTCAACGTGAGCCTCCAATCCTGAGTAATTCAGGCTGAATTTGGTGCATGATGGCAGATCCTGGGTCTAGAATCACTAGTGCCTGACTTTTAGCAGATTTCACCCTAATCTGCTCTCTGACTGCCAACAGTTTCCAAGAACTATCTTTCCCTCATCAATTCTGGGACTTTGGCAATATGAAGCCACCAGGGGTTTGATCTGGGGTTGAAGCTCAAAATTCCAGCCCTTTTCCACAATGTCTTCCCAGGTCATGCCTGCACCATGTGGCTATGTCCTGGGCCATGTCCTTATAAAGCAGAGGCTCACACCACCTGTTACCACAGGAGGTAACTCAGAATGAGACACTCATGTTCTTCACCCTGGGTCTAATTTCAGACCGATGCTTTGTCCTGGAGAAGCCAAACTACTGGAACTCACTGCTCCACTGTCTTGTCCTCTGTCCTTTGTGTTTCTGGTTGATAGTCTCTGAGTCTCTCTGACATGAAGAAAGATTGTATCATGAGACTTAAATGTGTCATAGAAATATTATTTCTCATTTTTAGCAACTTGCAACTCATACACCAAAATGTAATAAAGGTACACATTGTATTCAATGTGTAATTTTCAAGGGATTGTTTCCAAAATCACTGTTATATAAGTGAAGTTGGCTCCTTGCAATTTTTGCTTTTCCTTCATAAGTTCCTTTGAGGTGACTTACTTGCAAACTGTTGAAGTTATTTCTATAAATAGTAATAACTATAGAAAAGAGGACTTCTGAGTTTAAGGCTCTGGGAATGATACTACAAATTTCTTCATCACAGTGCCTCTGGATGGCATCCAGGCAATATTTATAGCATGAAAAAAGCACATCCTTTGTCCAGTTGCCATGCTGTAGCCTTTAAGAGAAGAATTAAGAATTATTTTAGCCATTTACCAGGAGTGCTTATACAATAAATGTTACTGTTTCATGTCTCTAATATAAATTTAGGACCAGAAAACAAAGGATCCTGAAGATCTTAGATTACAAGGCAAATGCAAAATTATCAAAACTATTTCTCAGTCAGTGAGAAGTCTGTTCCACAGTACCCCTGACAAGTGATATGTAAAATAATCAGCTCTTTTAAGCCAAAGTTAATACCTATAATGACTGTCACTTATTCATTACTTGTTATAAACCGAGAAATATGTCCTCAGCAAAATACAATAAGAAAAACAATTTTAGTTCCTTCCTCAAAATGAGGGCTTTGAGAATTAAAAAAGCTCAATAATATATGTGGGATATAAAAATGCTTGAAAAATAACTATAATTATTCCATATTTTATGATCATAAATCTTAACTTACATTGCTTTTAACAGAGAGCCCCTCAAATTTCTGAAGCTAGGGTATTATAATGAGCATTTAGTCTTTTTAGATGACTTTACTAACCAAAGAAAAAGTCTTAATATCAAAAGGAAGAAGAAACAATAAAAATGTAATATCATAGTTTGTGTGAGAAATGAATTAAAAATAAGATTTTACAAAACTCTTAAGATTGGTTATAACAATAAGAAAAGGGAACTACAACTAGAACTTAGGGTTAACGTCTATAATTCTATGTATTTCCCTTTTGTCTCATTATGCTACCTGATGCAAAGAGAAATATCTGAGGCATTTCAACACCTCAAAGATTATGAGGTAGACAACAAGATGGTTGAGTGGAGAGCAGCAGAGAAGGAGGCTCTGTGAGTGTTGCCATCCAGACACTGGAATGTAGCAAAATGAGAACGATAGAAGGGGAGGCAGTGGATCCCCTGGATGAAAGAAAGATGTACAGCAGAAACTTAAATGAAGAAAAGAAGGCATCCAGTGGCACCTTCTCCATGAGATGGAACTTACTGCATCAGAGTTGCAATTCACATCTGAGGACATAAGGTGACATCTGGACCTGGGGACACAAGGTGACTGCTGGTGACTGTATGGGCTCCCACAGAGAAATGAAGCAGAGGAAAGGAGCAGTAGAGATGAAGAACTGAACTAGGTGGCAGTGAATGCCAAGGGTTCCGTCATCACATGCAAGGGAGCAGCTGGCCAGGAGCCATCTTGAAGAGGTGCCACTGAGCTCAGATAAGAACTCAGAGTGGCTGCTGGATCTATCTAGTGGCTCCCTGTTAGGCTCAGACCTAAGGAAGGTGTGCTGATGGCTGCAGGCCAAATGAATCTGGTCTCAGCCAGAAAGCACAGACTCACTTGGGTTATCCACTACCCCACTAAAAAGCTACTGCTGGCTAGCTGGAATAGATCAGTACAGATTGTGACTCTATCTTCACGTGTTGTCTTCCAGTAGCATCAGAGGCAAACCAGGCAATTTACTTTTTTTTCTTTCTCTCTCTTGTTTTTTTTTTTAAATTTATTTGTGTGTGTGTGTGTGTGTGTGTGTGTGTGTGTGTGTGTGTGGTGCTGTTGTTGTTGGTGGTGGTGTTTTGTTTGTATGTTTGCTTTTGCTTTTATCTTCTTTGTTGTTTGATTTTGTGTTTATAAATGTGTGAATGTGGTTTATAGTCTCTTTGTGGCTGTTGTTCTGTTCTCTTTTTTAAAAAAGTGTATTTAGTACAGGGTCTACGGGTCTCACTACACAGATTGGACTCATAGTGATCCTTCTGCTTTCAGCCTCCCAAGTGCTGGAATGACAGGTGTGTGCCACCACGCCCAGTCTCAACCCTTTCTCAGCATGCCCTGGGGGCAGGGCCGGCACTGCAGGCTGGGATTGAAGCCTGGCCACTGCACTCTGCCTAAGCAGGTGATTTAGTCCACTGAGCTAATGGCCAGCCCTTGTTCTGTTCTTTTTTTTTTTTTCCTGTTCTTATTTTTATCTCATCCTTCTCTCTTTGCATCCATTCTTCTATACCACTTGCCTAAAGTCAGTGTGATCCCCCTTTGTCCCCCAGCCTTAATTCTTATCTCTCTCTCTTCTTCTACCTCTCTACTTTTCCTTAACCTCTTAAATTTTAACCACTGGGGGCAAGATAACATCTTACAGACTTGTATACTACATAGTTTTCTATTCTGGTTTAGATTTGGATATGTAACTAAAAATCTAGTTCGTATGGGTAAAGGCAGCAAAAAAAATGGCTACCTTAATTTCTCATTTTCTATACTGTGAGGGCTGCTACTGTTATTGCTGATGGTACCACCTTAGCAAAAAGTGGCATAATTGTTCCAAACAGCTATTCTTCCTGGTATTCTGAAATTTAGATTGACTAAGGGTCATAGAAAATACAGTGGCACGGTGCCAAGGAACCAGGGACTGGGTCAAACAGGAAGCAACTTCTCATCCCCAACAAATTGCAGAAATAGAATCTTTCAACAGACTCAAAATCTGCAAATCAGTTACACCTGGAAGATACCTCAGAGAAATAGTAATTTGTTAAGGATCCTATAATTTAGCAATAAAATGGCAATTTACAAGCATCATCACAGGAATTAAATTGAAAAAAGAAAATAAAATGAAAAGATACTTAAACAAGATGCAACCTCAAACATATAGTTCACCAAAGGCAAACCCAGGAGGCAATGAGGTAGCACAACCTGAAAGCCACTCACTTCGCCTCTCTGAAGTATTAACAACAAAGCAATTAATTGAGTCTCTGGGAAAAAAATCAAATTAGAAATAATTTCTCCTATAAGTGAAGAGGTAGTGTTCACAATGAAAGCCATGCCTTCTGATTCTAGAGAAGATATAGGCAAAAATACAGAGCTTAAGAAAATTATTAAAACCATGAATGCTGAGCATAGGAAAGAAATGGAACCTATAAGGCATACTCAAGTATCTATCCAGGAGAATAAAAATTCCCCTGAAGCTATCTATAGTAGATTAAGCCATGTGAGTACAGTATATCAGATATAGAATACAGGCTTGTGGTTAGCAACCATGGAAAGAAAGATTCCTTAAAAGTAGCAAGGGACCATTAGTAATCACTCAAGCAAGTGCTAGATGAGACAAAAAGAATAACTTAAGTTTGACTGGAATCAATGAAAAAAGCTTCCATGGTAGGGAAAAAGAATTTGTCATGCTTTTAAATGAGACATATAGAACTTAAATTAACCATGAAGAAAAAATTCTACAACCAGGCATATCATAGTCAAAAATCCAGAAATTCGACATGGAAATAGAATCTTTAAAGCTGTTCAGGCAAAGGAACAAATCACTTATAAAGGAAAGCCCCTCAGAATCACAGCTGACTTCTTAGTATAAACTCTGCAGTCAAGCAGAGCTTGGAGTGAAGTACTTGAAGTTCTAATGGAAAACAACCTTCAACCCAGATTGATGTACCCCACAAAACCATCTTTCAAAACTGATGGAGAGATATGATGCTTCCATGACAAAGATCATCTGAGGAAATTTATGACCACCTAACTGGTACTCCAAATTCTTTTGAAAGACATTCTAGAAAAAGATAATAAGGACAAGATCTCAATGAACACCAACAGAAAAAAGTCACCAGGCAAGGCAAACAAAAGGAAGGAAAAAACTGGGGGAGCCAACAGGAAACCACTATGACAAGGATGAGTCAATGCATGTCAGTTATAACCATCAATGTTAATGGTCTTGATTAACCTATAAAAAGACACAGCCTAGGAGAATGAAGCAAGAATCAAGATCCACCAATATGTTGCATGCAATAAATGTATTTAATTAAAAATGAAATTCATAAACTGAAACTCGAAGGATGGAAAGCAATATTCCATGCAACAGAAACTCTGAAAAAAGCAGAGATGGCTATTCTATTTGCAGACAAAGTGGATTCAAGCCAAAACTGATTTAAAAAGACAAAGAATGTCACTACATCCTTGTAGAGGGAATAAGCTAACAGAAAGTAATAACAGTCATGAATATATGCACCAAACACCAGTGCACCCAACTATATAAAATAAATATTAGCAGACCCAAAACAATCAAATAAGCACTAATACAATTGCATTGGTAGATCTCATTGTCTCAGTATCACAAATAGATCAACAGCACAAGAAAAACAATAATGAAATATTATAACTGAACCAAACTTTTGAACAAATGGACTTAGTAGATGTCTACAGGGTGTTCGCCCTCACAACAGTGGAATACATGTTCTTCTCAGCTGTATACAGGATGTTCTCCAAAATAAACCATATACTAGTTAATAGAACATGCTTAAGTAAATGCAAAGGAACTGAAATTGTCCCATATATATTATTCGGCCATAGTGCAATGAAATTGGAAATCAATGGCCAGATGAAAGAAAAAAGAACTTCCTAAACACACGGAAATTAAGGAGAACCCTCTTGAACAACCAATGTGTCACCATTGAAATTAATGAAGAAATTAGATAGATTTTCCAATTAAATGATAATGACAATACAACATACTTGAACTTATGGGACACAATGACAGAAGTAGTAAGGAGGAAATTAATATCTATCAAATCCCATATCAGAAAAACAGGCAAGTGCAAATATACAACTTAATGATGAACCCCAAAATTAGAAAGAAAGAAGAGCAGTCTAAGCCTAAAGCTCATACAAGGGAGGAAAGTATAGAGACCAGAGCAGAAATCAATGTACTGGATTCTAAGAAAAAAACTCAAAGAGCTGGTTCTTTGAAAGATTAAAAAATTTTACAACCCTTATCCACCCTTATTCAAAAAGGAAAAGACTCAAATCCGTATCATTAGGAAATGAAAAGGATGAAATCACAACAGACCCTGCAAAAACCCAGATCATTTACACCTACTTTGGAAACTTGTATTCTAATAAGATAGAAAATGCAGAAGAAATGAACACATTACTAGACACATATAAAATGCAAAAGTTGAATCAAGAAGGTACAAAAATCCTAATAAATCAATATCAGTCCATGAAATTGAAGAAGTAATTAAAAAACTACCAATAAAGGAATGCCAAGACCCTGACTGATTTACTGCAAACTTTTATAAGAAATTTAGAGAAGACCTAATACCACTACTTCTCAAACTCTTTAATGAAACTGAAAGGGAAGCAATACTCCCAAATTCAATTCTGGAAGCAAGAATTAACCTGGTTCCAAAAACCAGAGAAGGATCCAAATAAAGAAACAGAACTACAGTCCAATCTCCCTAATGAATGTAGAGGCAAAAATCCTCAAAACGATACCTATAAAGAGAATGCAGAAAAATCATTAAAATATTATACAACATGATCAAGTGGGATTCATCCAGGGATGCAGGGATGGTTCAGCATATGTAAATCAATAAATGTAATGCACAATGTTAACAGATTCAAGGACAAAAATTCTATGATCATCTCAATGGATGCATAAAAAGATTTTAACGAAGTCCAGCATCCTTCATGATAAAAAAAATAACCTATAGAAAATTGGAAATGATGGTCTTTATTTAAATCTGATAAAATCCATCTATGAAAAACGAATAGCCAACATCATATTAAATGGACAAAACTGAAAGCTTTTACTCTAAAATCAAGAATAAGACAAGGCTGTTCATTGTTATAACTCTTATCAACATAGTTCTGGAAACTTTACTCTGCGCAATTTAACAAAAGAAAGAAGTAATAATACGAAAATAAAAAGTTAAATTATTATTATTTTCAGATGATATGACACTCCACATAGAAGCCTCTAAAAATTGCACTAAAGAACTTCTAGACTAAAAAAAAATAAGAGGCCGCTTTCCGGGAACCCCCAGACCCAGTCCTAGCCCAGATCCGGTGAGTATGTGGGAGAGCTTCCTGCTATGCTGTGCCAGCAGGAACAGTCCCAGCCCAGGTGTAGCATGGGCGAGACCCTCTCCCACCACCTTGGACGCCGCCCAACACTCCGTAGCACCTCCCCCACCCCGCCCGCCGAGTAGGAATTTCTGCAATGTTCCGGGAACACCCAGATCCACTCCTAGCCCAGACCCAGTGAGTGTGAGGGAGAGCTTCCTCTCCCCCAACTTGCCCCATCCAGGCACAGCTCAGGCCTGGCATACATGCCTAGGGTGTAACCCTGCAGCTGAAATCCCTGCAGAGAGTGTAGAGGATACATCCACCCAGCTAGTCCTGGAACAGAACATAATGCCACAGGGGCACAACAGGTTCACCCTCAGAGGCACCAGCAGGAAGGAGCTGAGCACAGCAGCCAGATCCAAGACAGGTACAGCTGGATAAGTACAAACTTTGTAGAGCTGCACCTGAACTTCAGTACGTGTAAAGGGTATAACTACAAAAAGATCTACAACAAAGGTTAGAAGACAGTGCTACAAAAAATGACTAGAAGGAACAAAATGCAACCTCAGAACCCAAGCCAATCCATAACAAGTGCAGAGGACACTAACACAGAAAAAATTGGAAATCACACAGCTGAAAGCAATGAATCAATGGCTTCTGAAATAAAGAAACAGCTGCAGGAAGGTATAGAGGACCTCAGATTGGAAAGAAAAAAAGAAATCCCTGAATTAATAACA
>NW_004524826.1:2221483-2233875 GCF_000260255.1 Octodon degus | reverse complement strand
GCACACTCACCGGACCTGGGCTAAGACTGGGTCTGGGGACTCCCAGAACTCAGCAGAAAATCCTACTCTGCGGGCGGGGTGGGGGAGGCACTGCGGAGTGGTGGGGGGCGGCCCAAGGGGCTTGGAGAGGGTCTGGGCCACTCTGCGCCTGGGCTGGAACTGGTCCCGCCGGCGCAGGGTAGCAGGAAGCTCTCCGCACACTCACCGGACCTGGGCTAGGACTTGCAATGTGTTAATTATTGAAACTGTCCTACCAATTTGATTTGAAACTGTCTCATTGCTATTTGTTTATCAATAAAATTATGAAAAAATATAAACAATAAAATAAAACAAAATAAAATATTGGACAACCAAAAAAAAATAAGAATTTCTAGGTTTATTAAGTAAATTCAGTGTTGAAGCTGGATACAAAGTCAGTGCTCAAAAATTGATAGCCTTCTTGGAAGGCTATCAAATAACATATTCACAGAGATAGAAATTAGGGAAATAACACTTTTCACAGTAGCATGCACAAAATGAAAACCTAGGAGTCAGCCTAATAAAGGATGTAAAAAGACCTCTACATTGAACACTTCATTATTCTGAAAGACAAAATTGTAGAAGAAATTAGAAAATGCAAAGATTTCCCTTGCTCTTGGGTAGGAAGAACCAATGTAGAGAATATGGGCATACTTACTAACAGTTATACTGGTTCAATGAAATTCTGCTCAAAATTCCAATAGCATATTTCACAGTATTAGAGAAGGCAATCCTAAAATTTATTTGGAACCAGAAGAGACATTGTAGTGGTTTGCTAATTTGTGGTCAACTTGTTCTACCCAGATGACTTGAACTAATGTGGTGCTGGGTGTGGGAGACCCCCTGAATATTGTTGCCAGTAGCGTAAGAGGCAGAACTGGATAAAAGCTAATACTATCTGGATACTTAAATGGTGATATTTTGTACTCTGAGTAATTAAGTTAAAGAAAACAATATGTAATGTATTAACCATTGTTACCATCCTGTTTTGAAATTGTATTTATTTTTTTCTCTTTAAAATTTAAAAAAATCTTGTAAAAAGATTATTTAACTTATGATTCTTTCTCATCATTGTAAAGTCAGTGTCTGGCATTTACTTAAGTGAGAAAGACACCAAAATGCAGTTGATCAAAAAATGATTCCAAGATGGCTTTCAATTCTGTTTTCTCCAGCTATTTGATTTCTTTTAAAACCAGCACTGCATTTGCTTCAAGGAACTCTATGGATATCACTTTCTCTTACATTTTATTTATTTATTTATTTATTTATTTATTTATTTATTTGGCAGAACTGGGGATTGAACTCAGGCCCTTGCGCTTGCCAGGCAAGTGCTTATAATACTGAACTATCTGCCCAGCCCTCTCTTACATTTTTAAAGAACATTTATATTTTAATCTCATAACTGCCAACACTACTTTTTTGAAGATAAACATTTTTCAAGATTGTGGTCTTGACCCTTCTTTGACAGTGATAATGAACAAATTGGGAACAAAGATAAAGATAAAGAGATCTTGAACCTTTTGCAAACCCATTAACAGTCCTTTAACTCTCTACTCTTTTAAAACACAGTGCAGCTCTCTCCAATGTGTGTGTCAGAGGAGAATAGGCTATAAGAAATAACTCTTTTCAGAGAAACCATTCACAAACAAAATATAGGGAATATATTCTTTAATTTCTTTGAGGATAGTGTCTTAGTATATTCTATACTACTATAACAGAATGCCTGAAACAATATTTCAGAAAGAATAAAAGTTTGGCTCATGGCTGTAGAGGCTGGGAATTTAAGAACACAATGTTGGCATCTGGGGAGGATCTTCTTCCTGCATGATAATATAAGAGAGCGCACAACATGGCAAGATACAATGAGTGTGTTGCCTCGGGTTTTTTCTTCTTGTTGTAAAGCCAGTAATGTTATTGTGGAGGCTATTCTCATGACTAATGCTGATCACCTTCCAAAGTCCCCGCTCTCATAAATACAATCAACACACCAGTTTAGGGGTTAAGTTTTCAGTACAGAAACCTTTAAGGTAAACACATTCAAATCATGGCAGTTAGTAATGTTGCCTCAGTTTTAGGAAGGCAAATATAGTGAGGTGGCTTTCCCCAGTGATGCTGTACATCCTGTGAATAGAGAGCCAGTGCAGCAATGATTTGCATAGTGTTACCATCCACTGCTTGGAAACAATGTTAGATAAACACAAGCTCTAAAATAAAGAAGGCAGCTGAAGCTTCTGGAATTGAAAAAAAAAATGTGAGTAACTCTTTTGATCTCAAAACAATAGCCTTGATGTCACAGGCTGGTTAGAATATAAACTAAGAGTGAAAAGTGGAAAGCTTTTTCTTACCTAGGGCATAAAATATTTACAGATGTCAGGATTATATATGGCAACTGATGACTTTTGGGACTCAGTGCCCTAATAAAGGAGGAAATCCTTCTCTGATTCTCTTTCCATGAATAAGTGAACTCTAAGAGAAAATGAAACTGTACCTAGTTGATCTGGAACACATTTGTTCATGTCCTCACAAAAAGATTATTTTACTGTGTTCCAGTATTAAAGGAAATATTTGTTCTTCCTAAATCAGTCCAAAATTAAATGTTTGAAACTGACTAGCAAATTTGGTAATGAGACAATATATTATGATGTAGATAAGTATCCTCCAAAGGTCTGTGTATTAAAAGCTTGGTCCCAAGCCCATGGTGTTATAGGGAAATAGTGGAAGCTTTTAGAGATAGGACCTAGTAGAGAAATTTAGGTCACTGGGGACATTCCATCAAAAGAAATGGAAAGACCCTGGATCCTTCTTCTTCCTTTTCACTTCCTGGTCATGAGGTAAGTTATTGTGCCCCACCATGCACTCTTGACATGATTTACTGCTTTGTCAGTGAACAAAGCAATACTAATCATTAACTGGAACCTCCAAAACTAGAAGCCCAAAGCAAACTTGTTCTCTTTATAAGCTGTTTGTGTCAGGTATTTTGTTATGGTAGTGGAAAACTGACTGACACTTAATACAAAAACCACTTGAATAGGTAGTAAAGATACACACCTACAAGAAATACGCAGAAATTGTGCCTGCAAAGCTCTTGCATCATTCCCATAAGAATAAGCAAAGTACCAAAAAAGCAATAAACCATCACATAATCCACATGAGCATTTCCCTCTTTGCTCCTGTGAATGCAGGAGGTCATTGGCCAGTCAGCATCAAGATAAATCAGCCCAAAACCTGATATGGATCCCACCAAACCTCATCATCTGATGTGGAAATGGCCTAAAACCACTCAGAGCCCCGTGCTCTCAAATTGATGGTGCATTTAAGTGGACTGTTTGGTTTGCCAACCTAGGAAACATTGAGAGGGAGAGTAAGAGGGAGAATAAGCTATATTTTCAATGAACAGAAGACTGCCTTGTAACAGTTATTACTGCTCCTTGTGCTCCAGGCTCCAGAAATGATGGAAAATTTTATTCCTTGGACAGATATACTTTACGTACTTCATAGTAGAATTAGGATATGTAAGTAGTGCTATAAGCTGGGAACATGTTGGACCCTCTGGGAGTATTTTTTACTTTCATTACAGTTACTAGTATCATCTGAAGTGGTGGCTTTTGCATTAGCCTGTGTCAGTGAGGAGATGAGAAGCAGAACCCTTGGCCCACTATGACAGACATAGAAGTCCCGCTAATACATGGCAACAGCATTTGCTTTGCTGTTATCCTAAGTGAAATAAGCCAGACACAAAAGGATAAATACTCTATGACCTTATTTATATGTGGAATTTAAAAATGTCAAACTTGAAAGAACAGAAGAATCAAATCATGATTGCTAGGAACTGGGAGTTAGGGAGAATGAGGTGAGGTTGATCAAAGAGCACAAGCTTTTGATTATAATATGAACATATTCTAGAGGTCCAATGTACAGAATGGGTGGTAGTGGATATTAATTATTCTTTATATATATAGATATAGATATAGATATAGATATAGATATAGATAGATACAGTTACTGCCACAACAGAACTAGTCTTACTGGCTGATACAATTTTGAAGATTAAAAGTTTCAAAACAATGCCTACTACATGCTAACACTATGATATAAAGATAAACCAGAAAACATTTCATCTTTTCGATTACTTTACAAACTGGTAAAAATTGAAGCTATAAAAAGAAGCAGTCTCCATTACTTACAGAGACAGTGCATGCAGTAAAGACTTACTGACTGTGTGGCAGGAGTGAGCCATAGTTGGGTGTCTGCACAGTATGAGAAGCTCCAGAGAAGTGAACTTGGGTGGGTCGGGCTGACAAATGGAAGACATCATTTCCATTAGACACACACCCAGGTGTGAAGGGACTGAGAAGTGTAGCCATGTGGTCGGATGCCAAGGAGCCCAGATGGCCAACAGACAGCTCTTTGTCTTCACCATAGCCATCTGTAAGACTGAAAGAGGGCCAGGATATGGCTGTGATGAATGAGACAACTCTCAGGCAAATGTGAGAACTCAGAGAGAAAAACTGGTCCAAGACCAATGCCCACATTTGTCATTTTACCTAGGGTTAGCTTTATAACTACAGATTAAGTCCAAACTATATTATTTGCTTGAATTCAGACTACATTGAAATATGAAGCACTTTACAATTGCTATAAATCATAACATGAGGGAAATTTCAAAGCGGCATCCTCCAAGTGGTTATAGTATTGATATTATCATTTTATGGATGAACCATTTTAAGCCTATGGTAGGTCAAAAAACGTGCTTTCTAATCCCTGGAGTCCATGAATGTTAGCTTGTAAGACAAAAAACAAAAAATTCATTGGTTTTTGCCAATGTGATTGAGTAAAGGACCCTTTTTGTTTTATTTTTGTTTCTTTGGCTCAGGGAATTGGACATAGGGCCCTTATCCTAAACTACATCCCCAGCCTTTTTTTCAGGTTGTGAGACAGGGCCCCAATAAGTTAAATTGCTCATCCTAGGCTCCAGCTTGCCATCTTCCTGTCTCATCCTCACAGAGTTTAGGGATTACAGTTATGAACCACCATGAACTGCTCAATTAATAATCTTGATATGAGAGATAAACCACTAGGGCCCCTAAATGCAATTACAGCTATCCTTAATAGACAGAGGCAGAAAGAGATTTTATGCAGTGATGCACAGAGAAGATGATGTGAAAATGGAGCAGGGAGACATTCGAAGAAGCCAGCCTTGAAGAACTGAACGTTGCATCCACAAGCCTGTGCACGGTGGGGGCAGCCACCAGCAGCTGGAAGTAACAGGGAGCAGATTCACCTCCATAGGTAGCACAGTCCTGCTGATATTTTTATTTGTGAACCATGATGCTGATTTCTGGCCTCAAGAAATGTATGAGCATACATTTACATTTTCTGCACTGCTAAATTTGTGACATGATGTTACAGCAGCCATAGGAAATTAATACAAAGCCCGAGGAGGTTAAGTGATTTTGCTAATGAAGAAATAAAACATTAAAATTTCTATCATTTTGCAGTACTCTTTCTACAACGTTTGAGCTAAAGGGATTTATAAAGGGTTAAAGGTAGAAGTTGGGAAGAAAAGAGACAGAAAACAAGCGCGGAAGAAAATTGCACTCTAATATTTACAAGCCCTGTGGCACAAACAGTTGGCAACTTTCAGGACCCCAATTTCACAGGAAGGGAGCGTGGTTTCTAGGCCACCAGCCTGGCACCCACATCTCCAGCCAAGAACATGAGTCAGCTCCCAGAAGCAAGCATCGCTGGCCAAGCCTGCTCGATGAGCCAGCTCTTTGGGTCATTTTTTTTTTTCTTTCTTTCTTTCTTTTCCAAGTTTGTGGGAGGATCAGCATGTTTTTTCAACTAAAGAAAGATTCTTGAGTTTGGCAGGTAGAATCTATAGAGATTAATGACCACTTTAAGCTGAGACCTAATTAATTGACTGAAATGATGAATGCAGCTGAGAGTTCTGGTCTGCTACTCGCTAGCTCGTGGCGCACAGCCTCATCAGGGTAATCTTCATCAGGTGACCACTCCTCAGTGGCGAGTCTGCTGCCCTTGCACTTCCCAACTGCTGGGGATAGCAGGATGCATTCTGTTAAAAAGTTCTGAATCAAAGGGGAGCCTCTGACTGAAATTCAGAGATTCCTACCCCCAGAGGATTCTCAGGAAATAGGAAATGACCAGATTGTCTCGGGGAGTCACATGGCACACACCAAGGAAGGAGTGAATTTCAGACTCTCCAGATTGCTATGTGTCCTTTCACACATGACTCAGAAATATCTGTCTTGGTCACTTTCCTTTTCACTGAGACAAAATGCCCAGCACCCATAACTTAAGGAAGAAGACATTTATTTTGAGTCACATTTTAGAAATTTCAGTCTTTGCATGACCTTTACCATGACTGAAGGCTTTCAGTGGAGGAAAACTGCTCACTCGTAGCACCCAGGAAGCAGAGAGAACAGGGATACTGTCTGCCTTCCCACTCCCACTCCCAGGAACCTATTGGTTCCCATAAGGCTTCCCCTCCCAACACCAAGCGAGCTGTAGTGCCCCACAATCCAGTTACCTTCGTCTGAGTGCAGCAGACATTGGAGGAGCATCCAGATATAAACCATAGCAATATCTGAACATGAAGGAGCATTGCAGTGGTTGGCTTCTTAAAACTGTTGCTGCATTTCACTTAATACGTCAGTATTTCAATTTTTATTTTTATACCGCAAATGGTAAAACTTCAAAATTCTTCCAGAGTCTAACATCAGGGACTCTGTATCCAAGTAATTAACATAATCAGTGCTTAGATACCTGGACAGGTGAATGCATTCACACTCCTGACTACATTCATGGGCCCAATAAGCAGAAAGTGGACTGAGACCGGATATTTTCAATGTGTGACTGGAGCATGCTGACAGTATCCCCTGCCTCATGGATCACTATCTTATAAATCTCGCAAAGGTGAATTTCTCTGTCACATTTCAACAGAACTTGTTTGCACATGAATCACCAATTTATTAATTACAGCAATATCTATCTGCTCTCTAGGAAGAGAGAAAAGATGTCAGTATTAATGAAAACTTGGACTATACAGATATGAAGGATTGCCTCTATAAGGCTTTGTTCCCTTAAAAAACAAAATTATAAATTCTATGGTCCTTTTCCTAGATAGTATAAGAAAATACAAAGTAAAAACAATCCCATGTGAATGAAAATATGATTTTAAATTCAGAAACATTCACCTAACTAAGTCAACAAATGAGCCTGGGTTTGCTGAAGGAGGCTTCATAGCTGTTCCTGAAGAGGATGTGGAAAACATTCTTGGCTTGAACTTGGATGTTCCATGTACTAGGAGTGACAAGGAGCAAGTCCAGTTTTCTCTGACTTAGTTTCTTTCTTTCCAACATGTGTACAATACACGGCACACTGACAGTATTGTTAGGATTAAAAGAAGATAATAAATGTAATAAACTTTCTGTAAAACTAATAGTAGCTGAGCTTTTAGTAACCAGTAGCTGATTTTAGCAAGGACTGACAGTATCCCAGGTGATGAATATAAAATGAGTGTACAAGCATCCATTTCAAGTATTTTGACTAAGAAAGGAAGAGGAAGGAAAAAAGAGAGCAGGATATGAGAAGATAGTTTTTGGTTATTGTTTGTTTGTTTGTTTGTTTTTGTTTTTTGTAGTTTTACAAAAAAAGGTCTACAGGGTCTACAAGGTCTCACTACATAGATTGGACTCATGGTGATCCACCTGTGGCTGGGAACAGGCGCACTCCACCAAGCTCAGTCTCAATCATCTCATTGTGCCCTGTGGGTAGGGCCAGCACAGCAGGCCAGAGATCAATCTCTGGTCTGTGCAACTGCCTAAGCAGGCTCTTTAATCCACTGAGCTATGTGGCTAACCCTGAGAAGACAGATTTTTTATTTTTCTTTGTTCCTGTTTTGAAGTTATGATTTTTGTTGTGTATATAGTTGGCAAAGGTCCCCAAAGAATTAGAATGGGTAGGATCCAGAAACTTGCTCATTTATGACAGAGGGAAGCAAGAGGGAGGCAGAAGTAAAGAGATGAGAAGCAGCTTATGTTAAGGCAGAAGCTACATGAACTTGGAAGTATCCTTTTTCAAGAGTCATAGTACACTCTATGCAGTAAGGAATGAAGATCCTTTAGGATTCAAAGACTGAGGCATTCTGGAGAGGAAAGAAGTGGATGCCAAAGGAGAGTCATAGATGTTCAAAAACTTGTTAGGACAAGAATAAATTTTATCATTTGTCCCAAGAGTATTCTCCAAATTGTCAATCAAGTAAGACCACGTTGAGAACTACAAATTTACACATTGTAAGGCTGTGAAATTGTATATTCCTTTTAGCCAATAGCAGCAGCCATGTTAGGAATGTAGTGTGTGAACAACTGGGTATCTCAGGGATGACTCGCTAAACAATACAAGTGAAATAATAACACGAACAACATTGAAACGTGCTTGCTGGGTGCCAGAGTGATCCATTTGGGGCAAGGTGAAGAACCTCCAGGTCTCCATCCATAAAATAAGAATAATCACATCAATGGCAGATTGGCTCTACTTCTCTGATAGACAAATGTAGTTTATAACTCAGATATGAAGTTTGCTTAAGGACTTGTTCACACAGGTTTAGAAACATCCTGTTTGACTTTACACTTTGTTGATTTGCATCACCATGACAAAATACTTGAGAAAAACAACTTAATGAAGCAGAGGTTTATTTTGGCCCATGTTTTCACAAGTCTCAGTCCAAAGTCAGGCAATTCCATTGTTTTAGGCCTGTGGTGAGGAAGAAACGTTGGCTAAAAGACATGGCGGATGAAAGTGGCTCACCTCCTGGCACCCAGGAATCATAGAAACAACAAAAATGAAACCCAAAAGTAAGGGAAAAGGAGAAATCAGGCCCTCAAAGCCATGTCCTCTACAGCTTGCCCCACCTTAGGAGGCCCTACCTCTTAATAATCCCATTCATCTAAATATTTTATTGATGAATTATCTACTTCATAAGGTTGGAACCTGAATTATCCAATTATTTCACTGAAGTTCCTCATCAGTGAGGTATTCAACACAATAAGCCTCTTGGGAAGTATTCTAGACTCCAACCATAACACCTACCTCCAAACTAATCTCTTCTCAGTCTTTCCCATCTCAGTTAATGGTATCAGTACTCATGAATTTGCTCAGATCACATCTGGAAACCCATCTTTCACTCTCTCCTCCCCATTCTACATCCGCAGTTCATCGGCCACTTTTGTTACAACAGCCTCTGAAATGTTTTCTAAATCCAGTCACTTTTATAGTCTTGATCTATGAATTGGCAAACTTTGGAAGACAAAGTTGATCCCTTGGCTATGGTTTGCCAATCTTGGCCTAGTCAAAGCCTTCTTTTTATCTCATCTATATTATTTGTGTACACTTGTCAGCATTAGTTTTCTCTTGGTGTTGGGAAAAAATACTGCACACTTAAAATTAGGGAAGGAAAGGTTCATTTAGCTCAGTTTATGGAGGTTTCAGTCCATCTTCAGATGGCTTCAAGGCAGAGTGGCATATGGAAGAGGGAAGCAGTTCATGCCAGTGGCAGAAAACAGCAAACAGCAAAATGAGGAGCAGCAGCTGCAACAGCTAGCAAACTTCTCTCCATTCCTTACATATTTATGCAGATTATCTGCCCCGGGGCAGGTGTAGCACTCACACTTATAATCCCAGCATTAGATCATTAATTAATTCACAAACTCCAGAAGTCTGACACACAGCTGTATAAGACTTTGGGAGTACAACAAGAATAATATCTATAAACCATAACAGTATTCTTAAGATAATTTTTCTCATTCTCCTCATCTCCTGTACGCCATTTACTCTATCATTGCCCTATTGAAAAAAAGTCCACCCAGCCCAGGTGCCGTGTAGGTGAGACCATCTTCCACCCACTTGGGACACCCCCCACCACTCCGCAGCACTCCTCCACCCCATCCACTGTGTGGAAATTTCAGCTGCTTCCGGGAATCCCCAGATCCAGTCCTAGCCCAGGCCTGGTGAGTGTGTGGGAGAGTTTCCGGTTACACTACACCAGTGGGACCTACCAGTCCCAGCCAAGGCACAGCGTGGGTGAGACCCTCTTTCACCCCTTCAGGATGCCCCACACCACTCAGTAGTACACCCCTCACCCCGCAAAATGAGTAGGAATTACTGTCTCATTCCAAGAACCCCCAGATCCAGTCCTAGCCCAGGCCCAGTGAGTGTGTGGGAGAGGAGCCTCTCCCCTCTACACCACCTTGCCCCCCCCAGACTAAACTCAGGCTTGGCATACAGGACGAGGGTGAAGCCCTGCACTTGCAATCCCTGCAGAGAGTGTAAGGGACAGAACCACCCAGCTAGTCCAGAAGCAGAACATCTTCCCAGAGGGACACAACAGGTTCACCCCCAAAGGCAGCAGGAGGAAGGAGCTGAGCACAACAGCCAGACCCAAGCCAGGCAACTCTGGATACATCCGAACTTTGTAGATAGGCACATGAATTTCCATAGGTGCTAAGGTTATAACTGCACCAAAGATCTACAACAAAGATCAGAAGACAGTGCTACACAAAATGACAACAAGAAGGATCAAAATGCAACCTCAGACCCCAAGCTCACCCATAACAAGTGCAGAGGACACTAACACAGAACAAAGCGGGAATCACAGCTGAAATCAATGAATCAATGGCTTCTGAAATAAAAAAAAAAAAAACAGCCACAGAAAGGTATAGAGGAAATCAGATTGGAAATGAAAATAGAAATCCTTGAATTAATAACATCTGAAGTAAAGAATAAAATGCAGAAACATATGGAGGAAACCCAATGCCCACCCAGTACAAGTGCAGAGGACACTAGCTCAGCTCAAATGTATGAATTAATAGGGTCGATAGTAAATAAGCAACAGCAAAAAGTCATAGAGGAACTCAGAGCAGAATTCTTTTCTACTAGCTCAGCTCAAATGTACGAATTAATAGCATTGATAGTAAATAAGCAACAGTAGAAAGTTATAGAGGAACTCAGAGTGGAACTTCCTGAAATAAGAGAAGAAGTCTTGGACTCATAGCATCTGAAGTAAAGAATCAATTACACAAACATAGGGAAGAAACCCAATCTGAAATAAACACTGCAGTAAAAGAATCTATAATGGTGTCTAAAGAAGACATTGATTAAAAAAAAAGAGGAGATTAGAAAAATGACAGATCCCTTGAATGAACAATACAGGAAAGAAATAGATCACATCAAGCAGAGTCAAAGAAATATAGAGGAATTTAAAATCTCAATCACAAGCTTGAAAAACTGTTTAAGTGAAACTGAAGACAGCGTCTGAGATCTTGAAGATGCTGGTGCAGCTAATGAAAAGGTAAGAAAGAAGAAAGAATCACATAAAAAAAACTAGGATGCAGGAAAAAATAATCCATCACCTGCAAGAAGATGCAAAGACGAAAAATGTGAGACTAATAGGCATCAGTGAGAAAGAAGGAGTCAAAACAATTCACATTTAAAAAATATGAGCAGAAGTAACAGCAGAAAACTTCCCAAATATAAGGAAACTATCTGACATTCAAGTAACCGAAGCATACAGAATGCCAAGTAAACTCACCCAATGAAAAACACACAAAGAAATGTAAGAGTCAAGATCCCAGATTAAGCACAAGAATAATCTACGGAAAGCTGCTAGAGAAAAGAAGCTGATCACATTCAAAGGAAAATCCATCATAATTATGGCCGACTTCTCTTCATAAACCATGAAGGCAAAAGAGTATGGAGCAGAGTACTTCAACTCCTCTATGAAAACAAATTCCAGCCCAGACTACTATACCCTGCAAAACTCTCCTGCAAGTTTGATGGAGAAGTGAAATACTTTTATGATAAAGAACAACTAAAGAATTTCATGATGACAAAGCCAACCCTACACAGGCTACTGAAAGATGATCTAGAGAGGGACCAAAATGATCAGAACTCCAAGAATGAGATCAGAAGCAACCAACAAAATAGGGCAAGCATTAAACACAGGAGAAAAAGGAATAAACAACAACAGGTAAATAACATTTCAATTGAAAGTCAATACATCTCAATTATAACCATCAATGTAAATGGACTCAATTCACCCATTAAGAGAAACAGACTCGCACAGTGGATTAGGAAACAAAATCCAAAAATATGCTGTACACAAGAAACACATTTAACTCATAAAGACATACATAGGCTGAGAGTCAAAGGATGAAACACAAGAATACACACCCCAACACCTCAGAAAAAATCAGGGGTAGCAATCCTATTCTCAGACAGTTTCAACTTCAAACCAAGACTGATCAGGCAAAATAAAGAAGGCCACTATATACTGGTTAGGGGAAATTTTCAAGAGG
>NW_004524826.1:2216614-2217102 GCF_000260255.1 Octodon degus | reverse complement strand
CAATGTGTTAATTATTGAAACTGTCCTACCAATTTGGTTTGAAACTGTCTCATTGCTATTTTTTTCTCAATAAAATTATGGAAAAAAATAAAAAGAAAAAAGTCCAATTCTTATTCAAAATCCTACAATGGCTCTCCACTATAATTGATGAGATGAGTTCCTGGTTTCAAAGTGCTCTGTGATCTGGCCACTCACATTTCATTTCTTCCCATTCTCCACTGCTCACACTCTATTTTTTCTGTTCTTTGAGCTCCTGATGCCTTTTGTTTTCTTTTACTCAACTCTCAGCTCTTACAGCTACCTCTGTTTGCCATGGTCTTGCCTGGGCTGAGGCCTACTTCTCATTTCTACCACTATTACTACCTTGGAACATCTTTTCTGAGTCACCCACAGAAATACTTCTTTGTACCCCATACCCTTCTCAATCATTCTTTTTTCCCATAATTTTTTTGAAAAAAAATGTCGATGAGACAGTTTCAAACCAAATT
>NW_004524826.1:2212769-2213773 GCF_000260255.1 Octodon degus | reverse complement strand
TTCCTGCTTTCCTTTTACTTATATTATACCTTTCTGTTTGTATTTTTTCTGTTGAGTTCTTATACTAGGGAAATTATATGATATTTGCAAAGGTGTGTCTGGTTTATTTCACTTATGAGTATATCTTCAAGTGGCATCCACTTCAATATAAAGGCTTCAAGTTTATCATTCTTTATAGCTGAGTAATTCTCCATTGTGTAAAAACACCACATCTTTTTCAACCATACCTCAGGAGATGGGCATCTTGGTTGTTTCCAAGATTTGGCTATCACAAATTGTGCTGCTATAAACATAGGCACACATATATCACTATAGGATGATTTGAGATCCTCCGGGAAAATTCCCAGTAGAGGAATAGCTGGTTTAAAGGGGATTTCCAGTCCAACTTTTCTAACGAGTCTCCACACCGATTTTCATAACGGTTGCACCAGACTACATTCCCAGAAGAAGTGGAGAAAGGTTCCTTTTTCCCCATAGCCTCTCCAACATTTGTTGTTGGATGATTTCTTTATGATAGCCATTCTTTCTGGGGTGAGATGTTATCTTAATATTGTTTTAATTTTCATTTCACAGACTGCTATTGATGTGGAGCATTTTTTCACGTATTTATTCGCTTCTTTAATTTAATCCTCTAAGAAGTGTGTGTTCATCTCAGATGCCCATTTGTGGACTGGGTCTTTAAATTTTGGGACCCTAGTGTTCTTTAGTTCTTTATAAATTCTGTAGAGCAGACCTTTGTCTGAGTGCTTATTTGTCATGATTTTTTCCAAATTTGTTGGTTGTCTTCTCATTTTGTTGGTAATTTCTTTTGACGTGAAAAAACTTCTCATTAAGAGGAGGTCCCAGTTGTTAATTCTTTCAAGTGTTTCAGTGTGACTTGATTTTTGCTCATGAACTCGTTGTCTCCTCCTATGTTTTCAAGAGTTCCTTCTACTTTCTCTTTCAGGAGATTTAGTATCTCTGTTTTAATGTTTAGATCTTTAATCCATTTTGACTTTAGCTTA
>NW_004524826.1:2195707-2208836 GCF_000260255.1 Octodon degus | reverse complement strand
ATTTTAGAAAATGACCCATGTGCAGCTGAGAGCAATGTGTATTCAGTTGTGTTTGGTTGGAACACTCCATGTATGTCCACCAAGTCCATTTGTTTCAAGCTCTAGTTCAGTTATGTTATTTTTTTGCTAAGCTTTTGTCTGGTTGACCTATGTTTTTGGGATAAAGGCAGTGTATGATCTTCTCTTAAGATTGTGGTATTGGATATTAGATTTTTCATGTCCATTAAGATTTGCTTTGTATAGTTGGATGCTCTGTGTTTGGTGCATACATATTAATGAGCGTTACCTCTTCCTCTTGAATTTTTCCCCTAACCAGTATATAGTGACCTTCTTTATTTTGCCTGATCTTTCTTGGTTTGAAGTTGAGACTGGCTGAGAATAGGATTGCTATCCCTGATTTTTTCTGAGGTGTTGGGGTGTGTATTATTGTGTTTCATCCTTTGACTCTCAGCCTATGAATGTCTTCATGAGTTAAATGTGTTTCCTTTATACATCATATTGTTGGATTTTGTTTCCTAATCCACAGTGCCATCTGTTTCTCTTAATTGGTGAATTGAGTACATTTACATTGATGGTTTTAATTGAGATCTATTGACTTTCAATTGACATGTTATTTACCTGTTGTTGTTTGCTCCTTTTTCTCCTGTGTTTAATGCTTGCCCTATTTATTTGTCTGCTTCTGATCTCATTCATGGAGTTCTGAATATCTTTCAGTAGTCTGTGTAGGGTTGGCTTTGTCATCATGAAATTCTTTAGTTGTTCTTTATCATGAAAGTATTTCACTTCTCCATCAAACTTGCAGGAGAGTTTTGCAGGGTATAGTAGTCTGGGCTGGAATTTGTTTTCATAGAGGACTTGAAGTACTCTGTTCCATGCTCTTCTTGCCTTCATGGTTTGTGAAGAGAAGTCGGCCATAATTCTGATGGGTTTTCCTTCTAATGTAATCTGCTTCTTTCCTCTAGCAGCTTTCAGTATATTATTCTTGAGCTGAATTTCTGGGATCTTGACCATTATATAGGTTGAGGTTACTTGGCATTCTGTATGCTTTGGTTACCTGAATGTTAGATTGTTTCCTCATATTTGGGAAGTTTTCTGCAGTTACTTCTGCCCATATTTTTTAAATGTGATTTGTATTGACTTTCTTTCTCATTGATTCCTATTATTCTCACATTGTTCATCTTTGCATCATCTTTTAGTTGATGGATTTTTTTTCCTGCATCCTAGTTTTTTTTATGTGATTCTTTCTTCTTTCTTACCTTTTCATTAGGTGCACCAGCATCTTCAAGATCTCAGACGCTGTCTTCAGTTTCACTTAAACAGTTTTTCAAGCTTGTGATTGAGATTTTAAATTCCTCTATATTTCTTTGACTCTGCTTGATGTGATCTATTTCTTTCCTGTATTGCACAATCAAGGAATTCATCATTTTCTAATCTCCTCTTTTTTTTTTAATCAATGTCTTCTTTAGAAGCAGTTATTAATTCTTTTACTGCAGTGTTTATTTCAGATTGGGTTTCCTCCCTATGTTTCTGTAGTTGATTCGTTATTTCAGATGGTATGAGTTCCGAGAATTCTTTTTTTATTTCAGAAAATTCCATTCTGAGTTCCTCTATAACTTTCTGCTCTTGCTTATTTACTATCTACGCTATTAATTCATACACTTGATCTGAGCTAGTAGAAAAGAGTTCTGCTCTGAGTTCCTCTATGACTTTCTGCTTTTACTTATTTACTATCGACCCTATTAATTCATACATTTGAGCTGAGCTAGTGTCCTCTACACTTGTTCTGGTTGGGCATTCGGTTTCCTCCATATCTTTCTGCAATTGATTCTTTACTGCAGATGTTATTAATTCCACTAGTTCTTTTTTATTTCTAATGTTATTTCTGCTATACCTTTCTGCAGCTGTTTCTTCATTTCAGAAGCCATTGATTCACTGATTTCAGCTGTGTGATTCCTAATTTGTCCTGTGTTAATGTCTTCTGCACTTGTTATGGGTGAGCTTGGGGTCTGAGATTGCATTTTGCTCCTTCTTGTTGTCATTTTGTGTAGCACTGCCTTCTGACCTTTGTTGTAGTGCTTTGGTGCAGTTATAACCTTAGCACCTATGGAAGTTCAGGTGCAGATCTACAAAGTTTGGATCTATCCAGCTGTACCTGGTTTGGGTCTGGCTGCTGTGCTCAGCTCCTTCCTGCTGCTGCCCTTGGGAGTGAACCTGTTGTGCCCCTCTGGCAAGATGTTCTGCTCCTGGACCAGCTGGGTGGTTCTGTCCCCTACTCTGTCTGCAGGAATTGCAGTTGCAGGGTTTCACCCTAGACCTGTATGCCTGGCCTGAGCTGAGTCTTGAGGGGACAAGGTGGAGTAGGGGGTAGAGGAAGCTGTCCCACACACTCACCAGACCTGTGCTAGGACTGGATCTGAGGGCCCTTAGAATGCGACAGAAATTCTCCCTGGGCTGTCAGGTTGGGATGGGGTGCTGTGTAGTGGTGGGGGAGTTCCAGGGGGGTGGAAGGAGGTCTCACCCACGCTGCACCTGGGCTTGGACCGGCAGGTCCCTCCGGTGCATGGTAGCTGGAAGCTCTCCTACACACTCACATTTCCTGGGCTAGGACTGGATCTCCCTCCCAATCATTCCGCAACCCCTTACCATGGCTGTTACTTCACACCACTCACAATAGTCAAAAGTAATTTCATGAATCTATTGCTTTGCTGTGTAAAGTCCCTTCTGTATCTGTCAGATCTATGAGGAAAAAGACTTTGTTTCATTTTTTGGTATATCTATAGTGTCTATAACAGGCCTGCATGGTAGTCAAATCTTATTTTTAAACAAAAGCAAGAATGATTTGAGGATGAAATTCAATGCTGAAGGCCTCTTTCCATCCTGTTATCATTCTTCCACACTTGTGTTAACAAAATTTTGAAAACCATTTTAAAGATTCCCACAACAACGTTGAACACTGGGAAATTTTAATCAGGAAAACCAATCCAAACCAATATTTTAAATGTTTAATTAAGCATGTCCCTTCCCGGTAGCCTCATTATCAAATCTTAACTCAGTTAAGACATATGTCTAATTGTTACAAGATCAAACATGGAGGCAGGAGAAAGTAGGAGCTTGTTTTTTTGTTTCATTTGGTTTTGGTTTTACAAGCCATTGAAGATCACTGAAACAAAGCAAGTGAAACCAGAACAGTAGAGTCTGGAGTCAGAACAGCTGAGCTAAGCTCTTATCGGCCACTTATGGGATGGCAACCTCAGACAAATTACTGTAACACTCTTGCAATCTGTTGCATCATAAATAAGCCAACAGTTAGAAAATTCTAGAAGTTGAATTAAAAAATGCTTTCAAATTTAGTTCCTATTAACAGCATATTATCTGGCAAAAAATGATCTATGCCAGATATATTCCATACAAAATTTAATTTGTTTTGTCTCCCAAAATGAATAATACTTTTAAAATTGTAGGACCACATATGAATTTTATCAGGAAACATCTATTAATAGGAGGCTGAGCAAAATAAGTAAATGCAATGGTGTTTTATGGGGAGATTTTATAAGGAAATCAGCCTATAGGGAGTTAGGCCTTGTTCTGAATCCTGCTTCTGGATTTTTCTTAGCGTCCCTGACCTTGGAGAGAAGTGATTTAACTCTGAATTTGGGGGAGTTAACCTATATAGAGAAGATAATATGCTTCTATTCCAGGCATTTGTTGTAAAGGTATGATGAGAGAATGTGTGTAGCAACAACCCTGGGACAAGCTCATAGGAAGAACAGAGAAACTGTGCCAGCGTTTACTTTGTGATAATTCATAGCGGCCAGAAAACATCTGCCTCCTCTTTTCTGGAGGAAAGAGAACCTCAAACAGAATGTCCTTCAAAAAGCTTTGAGTTCAACTGGGATGAAAGAAAAATTTAGAGGCCCCTCAATCCCATGGAGTGATACCTGATGAGGGAACATTCTGAACACAGGGGCAGTGTTCAGTCAGCCAACCCTTGTGAAGCTCTAAAGTGTGAAAATGGACCTCCTAAATCTTTCCAGGGTGGAGTTTTCAAGGGTGATTTTGCACTTTTGCCACACAAATTGGTAGAGCACCCAACCTTTAAATACAACATTTAGGTAGGAGAGATAGTTCAGTGACATAAGTGCCTGCCTGTCAAATGTGAGGTCCTGAGTTCAATTGCCAGTACAAAAATAAATAAATGAATAAATAAGTTCAACATTTACTGATTACACCCATCTCTGGAGCCAGAGAGGAGCCTTTTAAAGCCAGGTCCCAACATAAGCATGAGTTCTCCCTGTAGTGGTCACTTTCCTCTCCCTGAGACAAAGTATATGACAAACAGAACTTAAAGAAGTTTATTTTGACTCATAGTTCTAATGGTGTCAGTCCATGGCTGGATTCTTCCAAGGCAAAAAGAAATGGCGAAAATGTCTGCTGAAGGGAAACTTCTCATGCTGTGATTGTCAGGAAGCAAAAGGAGAAGAAGAAAAATGGGGGGAAAATATTCTTGCCCAGGTCATCCACAGTGGTGTGCCAGGCTAGGCTTCCCAGCAGGACAGCACATGCAGCTGTTGAACTCCTAAGCGTAGGCATCCACTGATCCAACCATGCTCCAGATGAGTGAGACCTTAGACAGACACTTTAGGTGGAAACCAAACTTGACCCTAAATTTGAAGGGTAGGACAGTGCTTACAGGAGCATACACACACCATGGAAAGTCCCAGGTTTTTCTACCAGAGCTGATATTTCAAATCTGCTTAAAGGATTTTTTAAAATTCATATGGGGGCTGATAAAAATTGGAGGAATTAATTTTTAGTTGACAGAGTGCTTTTTCCTTGCTTCTCTGTGTTCTTTTTTTTCCAAAATGAACTTAATTGTTCCTTCTGATTAATTTCTAACTACATATGCACTTAATGGTGTTAGAAACTGACAGGTGTGCCATGTAAGGAGATGTCAAATGAAATACATCTTAAAATAACATTCTTCAGGTTTTTCTTTTTTCAATGAGTGCAGACTGCCTAAGCCAAACTCATCTGAGTCCGTAATTGGGAAGAGGCAGCAATGAGAGCTGAAGGCTCCAAAGGCTATGAAGCATTGCCATTGCTACCAAGGACCAGCCAGGTCCCTGTCCTGGCCCAGAGCACAGGAACCAGGAGCTCTGAAGCTGGATGATTGTTCAGAGCTGTATAAGTGGGACTAGATGTTGCTCTCCTGTATATACCAGTCATTGAATGTGGGTGATCTGGGAAGGGGACTATTACCTTGGGCAAATCGGCTATCTCCAACTGAAGACAAGTCTCAAAGGTAGACTAAAATGAGAGCAGTTGGCTCTTAATTGTTCCAGTCACTGGGCAACAGCAGGTTCAGACCTAGAAGAGAGGAACGGAAGGTCAATTTGGATGAAACACTACAGCATCTAAAACATCCTCTTTCTATATTTCCTCCCATGGAAACCATAAAAAAAGGTTTTTTCTTTAATAATAGTCAATGTTTTCCTTCTTTACTTGGTATTTCCATGAGGTAGTAGGTAGGAGTTATTTTAAAGATGCTGCCTTTCTACCAAATATGTGGGCTTAAGTACTCTCTGGGATATGTGTAGTGTTCTATCAGGTAATAACAAACAGTACAGAAACACACAGGCCTTCAACAAGATTTTCATTTGTTGATGTCAAGTTGAGCCAATCCCTTTCACATCTTTCCTATCAAATTCCAGATGTATAATGCAGTGGAAAGTTATCACAATCAAAGTCAATTTTTCATTTGTAAAATGCCTGAAATGTACCCACCTTGAAAGATTCATTAGAAGAAATCAGAAAAAGAAGACCTAATAAAGTCACATCTGGGAGTGGTGGCACACAGCAGTAGTCTGAGCACTCAGGAGGTTGAGGCAAAAGGACTGCAATGAGTTCAGTCCTTCTATCCTGGGCTACAGAAGCAAGTTTAAGGACAATTTATACTGTATAGTGAGACTCTGTCTCGAAAACCTAAATGTCACTATTAGAGTAAGCTATTAAGTCACTGAAGCATACGAAAACAGCACCTTAATTTCTCACATATAAAACAGAATTACCAAACTCTAGTGACCTAAAAGCAAAGTCACTCCTGTATGCAAGATGAGAGTAGAGACCACTCAGTGTTGAAAACCTTCAACATCACATCCACCACTTTCATGCCAGGTAAACATGTCTGAATCAGTCTCACAAAAAGAAGTCTTCACAAAAAGAAGAAATGTTGGGATAGTTCAGAAAAATATCAGGTTGCTGGTAGTAACTATAAACTGATTAAGTACTGAGGGCCCATAATGAAGTTTAGAATGTTTTCTCACTTTGTGCGCTTCCTAAAGTTGATCAATAAAAGTGGATGTTGGATTTTGATGTGATCACAGACAGTGTCAAGTGAGAGATCAACTCAGACAATCACTGACACATACCACACTGTCCACCCAGCCTGGAAATAGCACACAGCAAAGGTGAAGGCCTCTTGCAAAAGAGCAGGGCCAGGACATTTTTGAATGATAAAATATAATGGGAGATGGAGGGAAAGAAAGACGGAGATCTGGGATTTCAGAGATTTCCTTTCTGCAAACCCATTTACAGACTGCTATGACAACCTTGCATCCTGCTCCTGCCTGCTCATTCAGTTGCAGGTATTTATTGCCTGGGGGTATTCCAGACGCTAAGAAAAGTAGTGGTACACACAAATACATGAATATATGTCGAACCATGGAGATGACATTTGATCAGAAGATACTAAACACTTTACAATATTAGGTAATGAAGCCTTACACATCCCTGTGATGTGGGCTATCACATTGTTTATTTCACAAAGAAACTGAGGCACAACATGGTCAAGGGCTCCCAACACATGTCTGCAGATGTGTCCAGCTTCACCGCCTCTGTGACATAACTGCAAAGGAAAGGCAAGAGCACAAGCGCCCTAGTGCAGTGCCTGGCAGGACCATAGTGGTGGGACTTTAATTTCGGTCTTATACTTGACCTTGTTACATGATGTATCATACCATTTTGCAACAAAGCCTCTCTCTCTCTCTCTCCCTCTCTCTCCCTCCCTCTCTCTCTCTCCCTCTCTCTCTCCTGTCCACCCCCTGTATATATTTATAGTATGTAGTGTTTATATTTCTCTTGGAGGGTTGGTACATGCACATAATATATCTTAATTCTTTTTATCCCTGTCCTTCCTTCCCTCCCTCAATCCTCCACACACAGGCAGCATAATTGTAGCAGAAAATGCACTCCCCAAGCCAGGACAACTAACAGACTTCAGTTTCTGTTAGTTTTCTTCAGACTAACAGTTCCTGTTACAGGGGGTTCCTGTTACAGGGAAGTTCCTGCCACTTCCCTTTCTTAGAAACAGCTGGTCACTGTGATACATAACAATACATGTTGTAAGAACCAATCAGAGATAGCCAAGGACTCTACCTCTGTATCTCCCCTTTGCAGTCCCATAAAATCCTCCTTCCCCAAGCCTTTGAGGCCTGACATTTTTATAAGGATTATTTTGTGTCAGTACCTATTGGAGTAAATAAATCTTTCTCTAAATCCTGGGTGTCATTTTGGTGCTTTTGTTTGACATAGCCCAAACAATAGCCAAACTCCACGAGGCAGGGGTGGGGACCTGACAGCAGACAGTGGCTATAGCAGCTGTATGAACCTTCTCTTCATCTTGCTTTCTTTGCCCTCCCAAAGCCGTTAATACAGATAATTTCAGTTGGCTTCAGTCAGGAGCTAGACTCCCTGCTTGTTCTCTCTGTAGATTTCTACATCTTCAGCTCCTTGGTCCTCAGTACTTCTCAGGAACTTAAATTCAGAGGCCATCTTAGCATTGTTTTCTAGAAGAATTCCTTCAGGATGAAGTAGGATAGAAAAAACTGAAGATAAATAGACAGGAAATCAGGATTTTAAAATTTTATTTTCAAGAGAAACTATGACTTCAGGATACAAAAGTTACTCAAGTCTTTTCCTTTCCAGAAAATGCACTTCCAAGAGGCCCAAGAGTCTTAAAGACATGATAACCCTATGTATTAGTCTCTGGGCCTTTGCTTAACACTGCAAATTGCACTTCCTCTCCAAGACCTGCATCCTGAAGAAGCAGCAATATTATCAGATCTCAACTTCAAACACATGCAAGTGGTTTCCATTTCAACAGAACCAACAGATGGTCTACCTGACATGCAGTAGTACAATCATCCTAAGTGGCCCATCTTGAAAACACCACCAAGGAACCAGGCATCTTGTTTTTCTGAAGGTCCACACTGTACTTTTAAGTATGTATTTTAAATTTATGCCTAACAAATCCTTCCCATGCCTCTTACTGACCATTGTTAAAAATTCTTTTTCTGTAGTTGGAATTAACAAACCTGCAACTTAATTCTGCTTGTAGGTAGTTTGAAGTCCTCTGGCTCCACGTTGGGAATCCCCTCCTGGATAAGAAGGGATGGACCTTCTTCCTTCTTCCTACTTTCTCTCCTCCCAAGCTTTTAACCCACTGAAGTCAACTTGTGTGGGTTTGCTAATATTGTTTTAGAAACCTTTAATCATGTCATGGAACACCTGTGAGAGGTTTTGTACTGGTTAATTTGAGTAGGCCAAGAAATGCCCAAGAGTTCTGGGCATGCTGATGAGGAATTTTTAAAAGAGATCAGGATTTTAATCAGTAGACTGAGTAAAAAAGATCATCCTCAGCAACACGGATGGGCATGATGGAATCTGCCAAGGGCTCAGAACAAGAGTAAAGAAGAGTCATGCACACACACACACACACACACACACACACACACACACACACCGTGAGCTAGGATGTGCATCTTCTCCTACCCCAGACATCAGAGTCCCTGATTGTAGAGCATTCAGGCTCACAAACTTAGACCAGGGATCTGCTGGTCCTGAGATCTTCAGACTTGGATTGAATCTCTCCCCTGACTTTCCTGCTCCTCCAAGTGACAGGACTTCTTATCGTCCATAGTCTCATGAGCCAGTTCCCCATGTCAGTATCTATCTATCTATCTATCTATCTATCTATCTATCTATCATCTATCTATCATCTATCATCTATATCTATCTATGTATCTATTTAATCATCCATCTAACTAGTCTCTGGAGATCCCATGCCTAATACTGGTTTTCAATGACAAATTGAATAAAAGTCACTTTACACTTTGTATCTGAGGACACAAAAGGACAAGTAATTTCTTATTATAATCAAATTAGGATAGAATTCTTTAGCTTGTGATTCAGTCCTGAATTACTTCATTAACACTACTTTGTGCCATCTTTCTACCCATGAAGGATTTATGGCTATTTATTCCCTCTGTCAGGATCAATACTCTCCCCCAAACCCCATCCCACCTCCCCTGAACCTCTTAGATGCTCTTTATCCATCCATCTTCAGCCTAAGATGTGGTTCATCTCAGGGTCAGTGTACCCCTGCCACACCCTATCAGGGGGCCGGGTTTTCCTTCCTTTGTGTTTGCAAGCTTCACAGCAAGATTCTTGCTGACTTCTTTGTCCCCCAGGAAACCCTAACACCAGGAGCCATGTGCTCAATCTTGATTCTCTGGCACAAGGCCCAATGCATAGGAGGCACTCAGCAGCACTTGTTGAATAAATGAAACCAGATTGCCCAAATGGGGATTTATTTTTAAAAAGATGTTGAACAGTAGCTGGACATGCCTTGAAGAGTCAGAGACAAGTGGCATTTTTCTGGGAAGATCTGAGGACAGAACTGTAAAGATCAGTCATGTATCTAAGGAGATCATGCCTTCCTTGTCATGTCCTTTGCTTACATTTATGTAGCATCTATTGATTCAACAATGAAAGCAAGCTCTGGTAGTCCACATAGATATGTGAAGGTAAAATTTATTCTACCAACCTCTGAGAAAAACATTTGACTTATTAATTTGGATCAAAAGGTACATATTTATCATATTTATCCTAGGTATTCGAGGTGACACACATTCTCTAAAGAATTGTAGAGGAAATATTAATAGAAATGTGGCCTGTCTCAGCCACTTTCCTTGTCACTGGGATAAAATACCCAGCATCCACAACTTAAAAGAGAAAAGGTTTACTTTGGCCCAATTTATTACTTTTATTTGTGTTTTATAAATTGCATTCAAATATTGTATATGCATAATGATACAACTAATAACATTCATCACAGGGAATTGCTACCTATATGATATAACTTCATTCTTCTTCTTTTCCATTCCTCTCTCCTCCCTTCAAGCACTCTTCCCAGGGCCAGCTAAATAGCTCAGTGGATTAAAGCACCTGAAAGCAGGAGGAGGGGCCTGGGGTTCAATCCCCAGGCCTGCCATCCTGGCCCCACCCTGGGGCATGCTATGAGATAGCGATTGAGACTGGGTGTGGTGGCGCTTGCTTGTAATTCCAGCTCTTGGGAGGCTGTAAACAGATGGATAACTATGAGTCTGTTCTAGTAGTGAGACCTTGGACACCCTGTAGACACTTCCCTAAAATAAAAAAAAGGCCTCTTCCCCTCCTATTCACAAAAACTTTGTTTCCATTTTCCCCATTATATGCTCTTTTATTCTTGTCTTTTCCTTTCCTCCTCCCTCTTCCCTTGCTCTTTTTCTTAAGCATTTTCTTCTCTTTTCTCAGTATTTGTTATACATGTTGGCTCCTCTTTAAAACTTTTTGTTTCTCATATCAGAGAAACAGTATAGTATTTAAATGTGTGTCTGATTTATTTCACACAGTACCAGTTTACACCCCACCAAGACTGGAGAAGGTTCCACTTTCCATCCTCCTCCAGCATTTGGTATGAGATATAAACCATTGATCTCATACAACCCTTCTTCTCAAAATGTCCACATTACAGAGCATGAGCTTTAACTCCAGGTCTTCTCATTTGCTACTGGTGGTTGCGAAGCGTCAGTTCACTGAGAGTATAACCATAGCATTTTGGTTTCCTCCAACTGTACTCAGTTCAGTCCTACCAAATTACACAATGAGTCTCTTAATATTGTGCACCATTTCTTGACTTTCCTGAATACTGTTAGAACTGACTCCATGTAGCATTTAAAGCTTACTCCTTTTATTTATAAATGTTTCATGTCCAATTCTGATCAAGGATCATCTCCTCCCTCTACAAACCTCAGTGCTGCTGACAGGGAACTGTGGCTCCCATGTCCTGCCCAGACATTTCTAGCAGCAGGGAGTTCCTGCCCACCCATGTACCAGGTGCTCTAGCACACTGTCTGTACTCTCTACCATCCTTGCTGTGCTGTATTAGTTGCAGTGGCCCCAATCAGCCTCGCCCTGCAGCTCCTAAGCACTGGTGACCACTCATTGTATCTAGCCCCTTGTGAAGCCAATTCCAGATTTATGCCACAGCATCCTGGGGGCATACAAGTCCACCTCAACTGCACCCTTAAAGTCTGTCTACATATTTAGGGTTCCCAATTCCATCTCAGTGCTGTGAGAAGAGTGCGTGTAGCATGTACCTCCAATTTCCTGGCAATTGAGGATTTGGCAAATAGGTCTTGGTCTCACACCAGGGCAGACTGTCCCATGTGCCATTATTTTCAAATTCTATTTCATTTTTCTAATTCTGGCTGGGCATGTCATAGAGCATGATATGACAAGGGTCATATTGAGAACAATAACTGGTGCTGCAGCGGCTGTGAGCTTTCTCCACTGTTTGTGGGAATGTAGACTGGTATAACCACTGTGTGAAGCAAATCAGGCACATATGTTTAAATACCACACTTTTCTCTGGTATAAGATACAGAAAGTATAAATACAAACCAACATGTAACAAATACTGAGAAAAAAGAAGAAAATGTCCAAATAAGAAAAGGAGGAAGGGAGGATGGAGGAAGCAGTTAATCATAACTAGTTGAGAAATGAAAGGCCAATAATCTCCTTTCACACCAAATCCCCTGTCTTTAAGATTTTATGATTCTTTTCCACATACTTAAATTCAGAGAAGAAAGTCCCTCCTAATGGCAATGAAGACAGAACCTCTGTCCATGCAGCCTGTATACCAAGGTGACCTTTTTCCTCTTTAAATCCACTGGGCCCTTTTTCTTGCCAAAGGAGAGTGAGGCAGGGTTAGTAGGAGAAGTGCGACCCAAGTTGGAGCTATTCTAATAAGCCCATCTAGGAAGGGATCTCGTGGGTCCTCAGGGGTAGAATGTTGAACATTACAGCCCACTGCCTTCATCTCTGGGCTTTAGCAGTACTTCAGGACTAGGAAAGCTGACTCAGTGTCTGGTCACATGTGCCTTGAAGGAAGAACAGCCAAGGCATTTGACCTTGAATGGGGCATGTCATCAGTACTTATGTCCATTTCAACATGCTCTATCTTCATCTTCTCGTTATCCCCACTTAAATCAAAGGCAAGGCTGTCTCCCTTTTCCTAAAGGTGGCCCTCCTCCCAACCTGACTGCTTCAGTTAGGAACTGAATTTCCTTTTTCAGTACCCATGACCTCACCCTGCAGACAGACCTAAGTGCTCCCTACATTAGTAAACTATCAGTCAAACTTGCTAAGAAGTCAAACAAGTCACCTTCCCATACCTCTTTCTTTTCACCCCAAATTCTCAAGTTTGGCACTAACTTCATTAGCTTCCAAGCCTATTACCAACCTAATCCTGTTCAAGTTTACTTCAGACTTAACCGCAATTCTGACACTGTTCCCTGGAAGGTCTGATAGCCTCTCCAACTCATTTTTGCCATTTTGTTTTGGGAATGCTAAACTAAAACTGATATAAATACAATATTTCTAAGCTAACTGAAGATAAGAGTGAAACTCAATCAAGAAAAAAGCAGGGAATGGTCCAGGGAGGAGTCTACAGGATCCATCAGTTGGTGATGGATCCAATCTTTATGTATTTTTTTTTACTTTTATTTACACTTATTTATTTTATGCTTAATTTATTCCCATGCCATACTGTTTCTTTAGTTTCTTCTGGGATAACCTTTTCTTTGGGCAATTTCCTCCTCTGGTTTAGTAAGGATCAGCTCAATATGGCAGGGGGAGCTCATGAGTGGGTTAATCCAGCCATGCTCTCTGTAAGTACAGCAACACATTTTGGGTGCTTTCTTCACCTGGATATATTCAACGACCAGAAAATCTACATCTAAAGCCTTAA
>NW_004524826.1:2193643-2194820 GCF_000260255.1 Octodon degus | reverse complement strand
AGCAACCTGAGGCTGACAGCTTTGTGGAAGCAGCCACTTAAAGGACTGAGCTAGGGCCAGGCCCCCCACATTGATTCTTTAATGTGACATCCTTCAGATACTTGGTGGCCTTTCGGATATGCATACCCTTGATGGTCTGGGCAGTTTCACGTGTGTTTGTATGAATGTGAAGATTTGAGCCTCTTGATTTGCATGATTTTGTAGTTTTCTGGGTCAAGAGAGCAGCAAACCATTTTCACAGACCAACCTCAGGCCTCTCACAGGAAGAGGACCAATCTTTCTTTATTATATATACCTTTGTAATTATTCTTCAGATACAAAGAGGAATCAGATATTGATTAACTCCCTGAAGAATTACTTATTAACTAAAACAAAAAAGACTTGCAGATTGATTATATATGTATATATATGTATATGCATATATATATATATATATGTCAAAACTAATATACTGATAAAAAGTTATAAGGGTTCTGACTAGAATAGATATTGTTGTGCTGTAAGTTTTCATTTAATTTAATTTAATTTAATTTAATTTAATTTGTCTTCCTTGGAGGAATCAGTAGGTTTTATCTATCTATATGTCTTCAGAGATAGACATGTAATAGGCCTTTAACAAATGTTTATTGAATGAATGATTGAAACAAAACTAAACATTCTGCCATTTGATTTTGAAAGCAATGCAATTACTGAATTATCCTTCATTTGTAGGCTGCATTTCTTATGAAATAAATGATCATTTACTTGAGTATTAAGACCATGTTGCATTTCATTTTATACTGGTTGGTACGTTCAGTGCACAGTAAATATTTTCCAAATACAATGAATAATTTAGTCAGGAAGATGCCTTAACAATACATAATAAGGAAAAAAACTTTAACACACCTGTCAAAACTCATGGAACTCCAGGTAAAAAGGAAATTTAGCACAATTAAAAATACTGTGTACTTGAAATTTGCTAAGAAAGTAAATCTTTTTTTTATTTTTTTTTAAGAAAGTAAATCTTTAAGGGTTCTTACCAAAAGAGGAAAAACATATGATAACTGTGTAGATGATGGTTATATTGATTGGCTTGACTGGAATGGTCATGTTAAATTGTATACATATGATACAAAAGTTGTATAGCTTAAATATACAGAATTTTTGGGCCTGGGGAGATGGTTCAGCAGAATAAGCT
>NW_004524826.1:2187123-2192684 GCF_000260255.1 Octodon degus | reverse complement strand
CCTCTCCCTTTTCCTCACCCTCTCCCTCTCTCTCCCTTCCATTTTTGATCGGCCATTTTGCTCTCAGACTGGTTTTTCACTTGACTGTAAGATTCTACAATAGTTCATCTATATTATCAAGACATGAAAATATTTTGAGGAAGAAGGAGCCACCTGTGCTCTGCACGTCCTTTCAAGCAAGTTCGTTCACTTTTCCTTTGACTCTCAGATGTCTCCTTGTGTTTCCATAACCATAGCTGTCATTTGCCCATGTCTGAACCAGAGATTCCTGAGAGAACAGAACCACACTGGCGGGCCTAGAACATCGGTGTGGAGTCCGTCCTCCTCGGCCCTGAAGCCAGCCTTGGACCAGCCTTGCCCAGAACCATGGTTGGCTGCCCAGGTAGCTGTGCACACTAACAAAACCAAATCTGCTGGGAAGTAAGAGGGGAAGGAAGGAAAGGGTACTAAGTAGGAAATGTTGCTGCACGGAGAGGACAGTCTAGGTATAAAATATAAATTGTCATTTCTGATTAGGATAGAATCTCAGGCACCAGGACAAATTCTCAAGAGAACTTGAACCCAAGAGAAGTGAATTTTTGGCATTCTTCCTCATCACCTCCCTCATAAGCCCCAATGCCCCTGCACCTGTTGTGCTTGCAGGCTATTTCCGAGTTGTCAGGATCCCTGAGGTACTTCATCCAGCCCCCACACTAGGACCCCGGCCACAGCTTTACCTCCCAGCCATTACTTCCTTTCATATCAGAAGTTGCTCGGACACCCAACCTATGATTAGGAAATTGTCCTTGAATCTTACAGCTTGCATCTTCTTATTTTCTCATTTCCTTTTGAACTGTCAGCAATCCAATGATACCTGCATTTTTACAGACTCTATGGTATAAAACTGGCTTTAGTTCAGAAATAAAGCCTATCTCGGAGGAGAGTCTAGGACTCTGACACAGGTAAAAGAGTAACAACTGGGAGAAGGAAAATTTCCCTGAACTGACAGTGATTGCCCCGGCATGATCTCTTGCTTCCCTCGCTTCTGTGGAGATAGTCTGCTCTTACAAGTAATGTATTTTTAGTACTTCTGGCCGCCTGAAAGCTGTGGAGACAGTGGGGAAAGAGTGGTTATGGAAAACGAAGTCTCACTGCCTTTAATGCTGCAGTGAAAACTGTTGAGTGACTTAGCGCCCCCCACAGGACGCCATGGAACATAGCACACAATTGGTACCATTGTGTTGAATTAGTCCTCGGATTCCATCCTATCCTGAGCTTTTAGAAGTGTTCCGCCCCAGTGCCATCTCCAATCTTTCTGAACCAGAAAGCTTTTCCTAGTCTTCGTCAGTTTTTTTTTTTTAAAGTAGACTCAAATGTCTGGAAATAAAATGTTTTTCAACATTGAAGAAATAAAATCTAAACAACTTCAAGTGGGAAGCTGAACTGAAAAATATCCATTAAAATTGTGTTGGATCTGGGACATAAAGCAGAGGTGCCCATCACCTTCATGTGACACTAGTAACTCGAGCTGCTGACTCAAAACTCTGAGTAAGGCCATGTGCGCATGAACATACAAGGTGTGATAAAAAATACAGCGAATCTTAATTTTAAAAAAATTACTACAGTAAAAAAATATGCATTGCTATTAATCCCACTAAAAATACTCTCCTTCCTTTCCAACATATTTCAAGGTTATAGCGTCTATAAAATACCTAATATAGTGTCTTTTTCTAGAGTCTTTTTTTAGTCAAGGTAAATACCACACCTAGAAGGAATATAAGGATACATTATCCTCTTAATAGGTGTCATTAGGCAGTGCATATTTGAGTCCTCGGTAATCTGCTTAGGATGTGAGTCAGTGATTTATGAGGGGCAAAAAGTTCCCTGTCACATTACCTGTTATCTGTGTCATCTGGCGTCCCAGAATAGAGACAGAATTGTCTTTTTTTTTTTTTTTTTTTTTTTTTTTTTTTTTTTTTTTTAGCAGACATAGATGTCTGAAATAGCTGTTAAACCCTTTGAGTGTTAAAGTTGTCTGTGACTTTACTCAAAATAGAGGTGCAGCAGAGAAGAGTCAGAGGGCGAGCAACTGTAGCCATGAAAATGGCGCTCATGAGCGTGATGTTTTCTGCCGTCATAGGAGACAGTGTGGCAGGGGGCGGCAACAGACCCTCTGCACCAGGAAAACCAGGTTGCCCTGCAGCCCCTGCTGCAGCTACCTGCATGGTCAGGAACAAATCAAGTTCCCCATGGGCTTAACTTCCCTGTTTTAAAGTGTAAGTTATAGCTTCATTATCTCACAAGGATTGTTGTAAGACACAAAGAGACGATTACGAAGAATGTGCTTACAAGCCATTGTTTTTTTCCCATTCTCAGTGATCAGCCTACCATCACAGCAATGGCTCAAGCCAAGATCATCAGCTTCCCTGAGTCCTGTCTCTTCCCCACCACCTGTGATAGCCCTGCCATAGGCAAGACCACACCCTCCCTACTCACTAAACATATCCCTGCCATTTGGAAGACCCCACGAGAGGCGTGCCTCTTCTGGTGCTGCAGGAGAACTTCAGAACTCTCCTCAGGACCATAACCCTGATTGCAACACTGATGCACCACAGAGGGAAGGCAAGTAGGCTCCCCTGGCTCCCAGAAGATAAGACATGTGTGACAAGGTGTGTCCTTGTCCCTCTCCTAGGCCAGGAGCCACTGTAGACTCTGCCAGTGCCCCATCTTCAGGGGAGCCCAGTGCACTGCAGAAGAGGGCCGTGGGACACATCGCACTGAGCACACAGACAATCAAGGACGCAGCTAAAGGCAGAGTGTCTTTTTCTCCACCAGAGATCATGCGCTACAATCTGGACAAACTACAGAAGTGGGAGGATGTTTTAGCTCTAGACTGGCCTTACTTCTTTGACTGTTATTTACAAAACATAACCCAGCTAAGTAGTGTATACCTATAATCCCAGCACTCAGGAGGCTGAGGCAGCAGGATTGCTGTGAGTTCAAGGCCAGACTGGGATACATAGTGGGACCCTGTGTCTATAAGTCAAAATAACAACAGCAACAACAACAAAAGAACCCTATCATTGGCTGGGGAGATGGCTCAGTAGAAGAACCTTATCATTTTCAAAAAGTTTGTTTGACACATTCTCCTACCTGCTTGCTCCGATAGAAAAGTCCTAGAAAAAAGAAAAACAAAAGGTCACCTCTCAAAAAGAGGTGGTACTAGGACCTAAAGAAGAGCATCACCACAGGCCACCTTCAGAGATAACTGAAAAATGCAGTATCCTGGAAGGAAAGATGCTACATGCTGCAGTCAGGGTTTATAAGAGAAAAGATTCAATACAGGACACATAATTTACAGGATTATTTTATAATATTCATCCAAAGACTCAAATGCAAAAGAGGTCAAGAAATCTGTCCACACATTACAGAACCAGCAAATCCAGTTGAGGGCTTGGATCCTCGGCAATGCCCTCCGTGAGTTCAACTGGAGGCCCAGAGCCCACAACATCGCATGCAGGTCTGGATCACAGAGCTGCGCTGGGAAGGCCCAAAGCTCAGTGGTGGAAGCTAGACAGTCGGCACCAGCGGAATGAAGCACCCATGCCATCAGCCGAAGGATCTGCGCTGGAGCCGGGAAGTGATGCTCAAGGTAAGGGCCAGCGCCGCCCCAAAGGGGACTGTAGCCATCCTCAGTGACAGCGAGGACCCGAGCTCCTCTGATCATGAGCACAGCAGGGTTCATATCAGGAAATCCAGCATGACAGGCTTCTCCAGGAGAACCACCAGCGCACCATCTTCCCCTCCAGTTCCTTTTATGCTGTCGGCATCAATCCTCAGGAGGGCCCTCCACAGCCAGCACCACGCTGATTCAGTCCAGCTGGGTGTTGCAAGCTGACCGTCAGCTAACGCACCACACTGGGAGAGCACGTGGTGATGCAGAAGCAATGCTTCCGAAAACTGGAAACAGTGAGGCCCAAAGAACACCACCAAGTTGTAGCTCTCTGAGTGTCACACACAGCTTCAACAGTCAGAGCTCAAAGCATGTGTAAAGCTTTCTCGGACTCCTCTCTAGAGCCTACAATTTAAAGCAATTTTTCTCAATGTACCAAAAAGAAAATGTAAGGATACCCAGAAGAAAGAAAAAAATTTGAGAATTTTGAGGCCTTGCCCTTCCTGGAACAAGAATCCTACCAGCACCATCTCACAGGTAGGTCCTTGTCCTAGCTTCACTAAGACACCTCCTGGGAGGTGTCCCCAACTTCAGGTGACAGTATGGACAGCTCTCCTACCAGGATGCTTAGCTCCTCAGACTGTGCCAGAGTCTTCCCTTGCAACTTCCATTGTGCTGCTCTTTGGAAAATACAAAATAACCCTGTTCTTGATCTTTTTGTCGTAACCTTTTAAATGTTTAAATATGATGCTTAGCCTTGCTTTAATCAACAGTCTTCTAATCTAGTTACCCTTGTCCAATTAATTCTCCCTCTGGCCTTTTACTGTCAACATCTCCATTGTCTTCCTTTTCCCAGAAAGCACAGCATCCGGGTACCTGAGGCTGGAAGGAATACTGGTCCTTCTCGCATCTGCCAGGCAACACACCCGATCTCTTTTTTGAGAGCTGGTGATAAAAGAGAATAACCTTATTTGGAGGTGTGTTATGAGACTGTTATAAAAATACCACCTTTACTTAGACAACAAAAAAAGAAGTCATTTGACCTTTTTTGGTTAACCTAGATAGAATCTGCCTTAGGTTATTGTGGACAGACAAATGGCATAAAATTTAATACTCACCTTTCAAAATTAAAAGCAGATATTTCTTATCCCTCTTGTTCCTGACTATAGGAGAGAAAAAACCTCCATCTATCTACCCTGTATGTATGTGCACACACACACACACACACACACACACACAGAGTGTACCTATAAGTATCCACTGAATATCTCAGAAAACACTCGAAAAATAAAGCCCATTACTTTCAAGGGAAGAGTTGATCTGAGTTTCTCATGGATTTACACAAAAACAAATGTGATACTCCCCCCTCCAAAAAAATAAGGTTATTTTTCTGCTAAGAAGTACAGAAAATTCATAGAAGATGCTGAATGCAGTAAGAAGACCTTTCTAAGGATTGTTTTGTGCAAGAGGGGCTTAATTCTCTACAACCAGAAAAATGAGAATTGTTTCACCCACATTTAGCATCCACATTTTCTTAAAACTACTTCTCTAGCACTCGCTTTGACCATGCCTATCGTTTCTCTATGGTGGTGTAGACAGTGTGTGCATCTATTGTTAGAACATTCTCCTCTGGCCCCCTTCTCACTGCCGCACCCTCAATGGCTCTACTCATGTTTTGTTTGGGTAACTGTGCGATTATGTGTAGTGATTTGTGTCATGGTGCCTTTCTACATTTGTCATAGTGTCTTCTGCATTTGACCTACGATCTGTTACTTTATGTGGATGAAAAAAAGTCCTAAATCAAACAATAATAGTGTAGTTAGATCAAAATAAGGCAGGAAAAATTTGACTGGCATTAGACAGACTACTAATAAGGGAAAATCCTGCAGCAAAAGTGATCAAGTTGGTT
>NW_004524826.1:2165173-2186099 GCF_000260255.1 Octodon degus | reverse complement strand
AACATGTGAGAAAGCGAAAGGAGTCATTTTTTAAAACCTTATTCCTAAGAGCTACAGCAAAATCCTGAGTCACAAAGGATGTCAGAGGGCTTCTTGATGGAGATGAACTACATGATGTACCTTAGAGAATATTTTTAAATAAAAGGACAGAAAAGGACAGGACTTTGGATAGAAGAGTGATAGAATATGTCTGTCCCTTAATCCAGTCTCGACCAATCAGATGATGCATATGTTATTTAGATTAAGAAGTTATGTGAGAAAACATTTGAACATTCATCATCATCAAAAAAGAATCTTCCCTTAAATTATATAGAATGATACTCATCAGGCACAAATAAGGAAGCTACTATCAATGGAAACCTTGTGATTCCTTCACAAACCATTCATCTTTACTTATGAGGATATAAATCTAAAATTGTCATAAGAACCCCCGCCTCCTATGTGCTGTTTCATGTGAGCACCCAAAAACCATCAGCAGACCGGGTGGTTCCCTCTAGAGTGGGTCAGAGTCTGAATTTTTTAATAGAGAAAAGTAAGGTGTAGCTGGTGCTGCTGACATTTCAAGCAGGAATCATCCTACTTCTTTGCAGAGACAGAAAGAAAGAAGAAAGGGAAAAAGATAAATTTATGTATGCATACAGGATAGCTTGGATAATTATATGGCTGGTTTCTGCTGGTCTATCAAAAGAAGCAGTTAATTTTTTTTTCCCCTCTCCTTTTTGATCTCTCATAACTTTTTTTAACCAACTTTGCATGCTTATACCTGATAATCTGAACAACTAATTTGAAGACAATAATATGAAATATAACAACCATTGTTGAATTCCTATTATTTAGTTTAGTGAAATTCTGTATCTTTTCTAATTGTTTTTACTATTTTTAATTCTCTTTTAAAAAAAGGAAATGAAATTTCAGCACAATGACCTTAGCAGATGTTTATCAAATCTTTTTCCAATATGAGGGACTCCAATGTTAATTTTTATTTGCTTTGATCAAAAACTTGCTTCTTGGTGATTCATATCAGCAATATTTTATACAATGCCAAATGATGGAACATGGTCTTAAATAAAATTTTATTTTGGACCAGTGACTGCCTCGTGCAATTTTTTTTTTCTGAAAGAAAAGGTCTACGCCACCTGCCCATCTGATCTCTCCAGATTCTGTGAAATTAATCTCCATTGTTGCCTTAGAAACCTAACAAAAATTGCCTGATGCTTTTATCGCATCATGAAATTCTGCATCGCTTTTATTGTTCATGAGTTGTTTGTTCTTGTCTTTGTCATTGTTATTTTGGATGTTTTTCTCTTTAAAATAAAAAAATAATAAAATAAAAGTAATAATATATTTTTAAAATTGCCTGATTTCTTCTGGAACGTCAGCTAGGATATTACGTGGAATTTTCAATCTCTCTTTCCTAGGTAGTTCAGGAGACTGTGAATATTTGCTGATTTGTATGTAGAGCTGAATTCTCCAAGACATTTAGACAGGGCTTGGAAAATGATGTAATAGTAGATTGACACTCTTACCAAAGGTCAGACACCCTTCCTGCCACCATTTCTCCTTAAGGGTCAGCGGCACCACTTACACCACTCACAGAGCCTACGAATCTGGTGAAAAACATAAATCCTTTTTGAAATAAACCTTCATATTCTGTATAGTTTTTTTAAAAAAAGACTTTACCTAGTACTAGTACTTTTCCCAAATGTGACCAGGTAACATCTTTCACTTGCATCTGGAACATCTGATGCTGAAGGCTGGTATAATGTCATAAAGAAGGAGAATTCAGCAGTGAGGAGGCTTGCTAGAGTTGAGTAAAATACATCACGAAGTGAAATTAGGTCGGGGATGAGGGTGGTTGATTATTTTAGAGTTAAGCATTGTAGGAAACACTGAAAAATTAGAACTGTTGTGTTTCTCCTGAAAAGACATTAAGGGCTCATGTAAAAATATAGCAACACAGGCAAAATTCAATATTTTGAAAACTAATTTCCTTCCTACTTCTAGCCAGGGCCAGAACGGCAAAGGCTCTCCATGTCCTATACCCATCTCTTCTTCATCTCCAGAGAGTGAGAACCAGGTTTTGTTCATTGATGCCCCAGCCAAGAACAAGGAGGTACTGAGAACTGTGGATAGCAGAACTTAACCTACTCTGGATCAGATGCTACCGACAAATGCAGCACAATATAGACACATGGTCTGTGCACACAAAGAGCTTACAACCTGATGAAGTAAAACCCACTCTTCTACTTTGTGAAAATAAACCAAGCCTCAGCTGAGTGGTAGCTTTTCTTGCGCACAACCTGCAGATCATTTGCATTTATGTATCCTGAGATGTTTGATTAAAGTACTTATCTTTTTGAGTTCCATCTCAAAATTCTTATTCAGAAAATCTGATGCATGAGATCTGGGAATCCTTAATTCAACAAACTTTCTGAGTGACAGAACCACTAATCCATCTGTTTGCTAGAGTAAGTACTATCCAAAATCCTACAGTGCCCTTTCTGATGATCAGAAAGGAAGTCAGCACAGAATCACCCACCATCAGTGCCTGGGGAAGATAGATGTACTATGATGATGAAAGTAAACAGAAAAAAAAAGTTGAACTTACAGAACAATTAATTTACAGAAAGAAAGAAAGAAAGAAAGAAAGAAAGAAAGAAAGAAAGAAAGAAAGAGGAATCAAGCAAAGGCACATTCAGCATCCACGCCCTTCCAACAGCCTGGAGTCACCTTTCAGCAGCAGGCCAAGGTCATGAGTGATGCTCAGCACACACAGCTTAGTCCTGAAAGCCCGGGAGGAGGGAAAGTGGCAGCCAGAGGACCTCTCTGGGTCTTCCCAACACACTGCTGAGACCATTTCCTTTTTCATCTGGTGGCAGAGATTTCTGGGATCAAGCATGCATGGGTGAATGAACTGGCACCTGTGTCCTATACTTGGAGAACTTTTTGTCCCTCTGTCTCTGTCCTCCTTTTTCTTCTGTGGCACCACTTAGGGCTGATACAATCAAAATGATCACACACACACACACACACACACACACACACACATATTCTACTCCTCTAAAGTAACCATTTCACTTAATACTAGTTCCCATATTCCTCTGGCCTTACTCTCAACTCCTTTTCTAGGATGGTTTCCCAAAAACTCGATAGAATCAAACATTCTGGATTTAAGGCATTCCAACATTTACATGACCTTGGGTGTCCTTTATCCTGTGTTTAAAATGGGCAAGATCGCTATGAAAGTCAGAAGACATTACTTATGTGAAAGTCACCCTCCAACTATAAGGTCCAACCTGTACCGCACTAAAGAAAAAAATTATGCTCCCACAGACGTCAAATGCATCTACTCACAGAATGAACCAGGGTGAACACAGATCTCAGGGTCAGCTACTGCAAAATCACCACGAAAGTCACCATCAAAATGATGGGAATTCAGATCTGCCAGTGCAGTTTGGGGGACATTCAAAGGGATCAGCTATTAAAAATTGGAAAAAGACAAAAGCGTGGAGAAAGAAAAACAGAAATAAAAAAGTCTGAGCAGACAGAGTCTGTTCAAGAGAAAGGATGAGGCCACAGGGGATGACAGGCAGGAAGAGGGTCACCCCCTGAAAGAGTAAAATCAGCAGATGCCTGCTGCATGGGAGACAAGAAGGACAGATTGATGGAGCTTTGATTGATGGAGCTTTGCCTAGCCCTGCATGATCTGCATCCTAACCAACAGTACCCCTGGGCTCTGCCTTCCTGCTACCTCCTGTCTTCCACACTCCTATTTTCCTTACTCTCTGGTAGATAGTTAAAAACAACTGTCTACTAAGGAGGCCCCCATAGACCTCTGCCATCCAGCCTTATCCCTTAGCTCTCACACGGTACGTTTTGTTATTTGAAGTCACAATCTTCTTTCGTTTGGATCAGAACTCCTGGGCCATGTAGAATTCATATATATATATATATATATATATAGAGAGAGAGAGAGAGAGAGAGAGAGACAGACAGACAGACAGAGAAACAAAGACAGAGACAGAGACAGAGACAGAGAAATAATTATATATAAAGAGAGATCTCAAAAAAATATATATCTCCAGTAACACTTTCCTTTCTAAAACAGAAATAAATATACTGACCATATGAGTAAATATAATCACAGCTATATTCTGAAGTGATATTCATGAAACTGAGAAGACAATAATAATAATAATAATAATAATAATAATGTCTGACTTATAGAGCTCCCGAGCTCTCTGAGGAAGCATTAGACCTGTCTCAAAATAATCTGTATGAAGTAGCATATGATCAGTGTCTCAAAATAAACTGTATGAATATATGAGGCAGGATGTCATTAGAAGGAAACCACAGACCAGCTTAATGGTCGATGAACTCCATCAGCTCCATGAATTTGTGTAGAACAGCTACATGCTCTTTCGTGTGCAGGTTCAACCACGGGTTTATCAAATGCATTAAAAAAAAAGTCTCACCACTAAATTAGATATTCCTAAAAAAGTTTTCTCTCAGATCCCTTTCATTTTGGACAAATTTTATCTTTTTATTGGCCATTCTGTTAACAATCTTTTCCTGCCTTCCCTCAGAACACTTCGATTTCTCGTTAATGCTTCTCTCCTGTACTGACCTCTTCCCTTCTCTTTTTCCTTGTTCCTTTGCTGACTCCCTCTTCATCTTCTTTCCTAGCTTTAGTTGAGTGCAACAGTGACCTCCATGCTGCTCATCCTACATAAGGTGCAGTTGCCCCATCCAAAGTATTTTACTTGAATCTCAGTCCTTCTGCATTCTTCTATGTCCATCCCTGTCCTTATCCTCCAGTGAGTGCCTGGGGAGTCACACTGTGTGAATTGCTGTGTATTATTAACTAGTTCTTGCTGTAGGAAAATGGAATCACTCACCTTCTAGTAATGGAATCTGTGCTCTCCAACAATTATCTCTGCAGTAGAAACTGGACTTTGTAGTTATTTTATTTTCTAGCTCCCTACCCCTAACAAGAACTCTCTAAACTGAGATACAGGGTACAGAATAGAAAGAAACCAACTGTACTATCTCCTGAGATGTCAATCTCAAAAGACTGGGCAAAAGATTCTCAGTAGGCGCATGTCCAAACCGTGCTACCTGAAATGTTTTTATTTATGATTAGTAGGATTTAATTGTGCTTCAAAAGAATGACATGTAAGGTATATGGTCTCTGATGATGAAGATTCCAGTTACTGAACATATAGTGGAGTATGTTACATCATCTCTAATCGTTTCAGCCACGCTTAGGAAATTCATATGCAAGGATAAGTAACTTTAAAAAAAAAAAAAAAAAAAAAAAAACAGAGCTAGTGAATGCTAAAACCAGGACTGGGACCTACTTATCTTTCTATTATAATGCAATGCCATGTGTTTCAGTTAGAGTTTCTATCTTCTTGGCTGCTGATAAAATGACTGTCAGCTGGTTACAGAGAAGGGCCAGCAGCAGCTTAGGTGATGGAAAGGTCCTCCTCTGGCTGACCTTCATCTTCACAGTCATTTTCCTAAAGCACATCTGAGATGCTTTCAGCAGCTGGAGATCCAGTGTCTAGCACCTGTCCTCAGAGTTTTAAGAGTACATTTTTATAACATGTTACCTTATCTCTGGCAAGGAAGTAAGCTTCATTTTTGGATTGCCTTTACTGAGTATTTACCCTCTCTGATTACTCTGCCCAGCTGGTGCTGGAAGTAGCTGAACCTACCCAGGTGCAGCTTGCTTTCTTCAGCTGTGCCTTGTCCGTGATGTCATCTTGACTCAGTGTGCGTCAACACTGTGCTCCAAGATCAAGAGCAGGCTGGTGAATTTGCATCTTACAATGTGTCCTGATGACATTTGGCTTACGTTGTCCTTCTTTCCCTTGGTCATAAGCAGGTGCGGTGCTGTCTCTGTGCTAGCAATAATGATGGTGATGCCCACAATCATAATGACAATGGATAACGTAAGTGTTCTGCTCCTGATATACCAGAAACTATGCAATACCAAGTGCTAAAGTGGGTGGGATTCCAGAAGAGGTGTCTGCCAGCTCAAGAGAGTTGTTCCTAGGATTCTAATTGGCAAAATCTGAGGAAAACAAAGAGAAATGGATGCTTTCTAACTGCATGTCAATTCTCTACTTTGAAGACTAAGTTCTCAATTCATTCTACAGTTTTGGATGCCCATTGCATCCTATCCTTTCTACTAAGTTGTGAGGTGATTCATAGATGTACTTAAGAATCCCTAAATCTGTCTTATTAAAGAAACAGACATACAAGGAAAAAATAATCCAAAATTAATTGAGGTAGAAATGATTCCACAGAAGCACATATAGAGTAAATGAGCTCAGAGGAAGAAACCAAGGGAATCTGTATTCTTGCAGAGGCTGGTGTCCAGCTGATGCTGAAAATGTGCAGAGGGTCTCTGTACATGGGGCAGAGTGGGAAGGGTTTCCCCACATGGAGGACTCACAATTATTGATGATCTCAATCACCATCATCACATGCAACCTATATGCCCAACACTATTCAAGGCGCAGTATATACATTGATTTTTTTAACCCTGATAATAATTTCAAGGGTTTTCTCTACTTTACACACCAAAAGTAAAGCTTATGAAGTTGGAGGTTGGCCAGGTGCCTGGGCTGGCTGAGGGGTCTCTGGCTTCTTTAAATCACTTGTCTTCCCACTGCCCACCATAACATGGGGACAGGCACTAGCCTCCTACAAGAACTATATTTATCAATTTATTAATTTCTGTCCTTGATTTAAAAGAAACTCTTCTAGTCTAAGAAAAAGGAATAGAAAGAAGAAATAGCTCAGCCCTAGTCAAGGCACAGTGATACAATAATAACAGCTGATCAGTGTTAGCATATTTTTGTGATAGCTGTGGTGTCAACTTGAATAAGAACTGCTGAGCAAACTAGTTTAGCACAATTCTGAGTGTGTCTGATGATTGACTTACAGTGGAGGGAAGGCCCACTCTGGCCATGGGTGACATCAGTCAGTAGGCTTGCAACATGAATGGAGTAAAAAGGGAAGGAAGAAGGAAGTCTGGTTTCTATTTCTTTACAGGAGCTCCAGTCTTCACCATTGCCTGTGGACATCCATCTCCAGGCTTCTAGCACTGACTTTTCAGCCTTCCAGTGCTGACCCTTTAGCTTCCCACAACTCATACAGGACTTGAAACTGGCCTCCAAGCTTTTGACTAAATCCTCCAGCTCTTCAGTAAGTAGAATATGGTCCTTTTAATTTCCTCAAACCTGACTCTGCAGGCAGGTGATATCATCAAATATATGTTAAATATTAATTTTGTTCCTCTAGTGAGCCCTAACTGATACAGTTTTCTAATATGTATTGAGCTTTATCATTTGTCACATGCTGTTCCAAATGTGTTCCAGATTTTAATGCAAAACCACTCCATAATCTAATTACTATGTTTAATGCTAGCTTATAGGGCTGAGGACATCAATAGATACTGAAGTTACACATTATACACTAAAATCCTACCTTACATACTTTATGAATTTTTTTAGAAGTAGGAGAGAACATTTTATCTTAAGCCTGTTTTATTTATCACATTCAAACTCATTTATTTCCCCAGGTACGTCCTTTCCTGACACTCCTCTTTTTTTTAATGGAGACTCCAAATCTATCTCCTTTACCATACTGTGTATGTAAGTCCCTGGGCAAACAGTTGTCAATCCAGTTCAGATCAGGCTTTGCTGACTGAGGATTCTAAGGGTCTCCAAGTCAGCACAAAGGGCAATGACAGTTGGCTTGCATGCAATGGTTGCCAGGCTAGCACAGGACACATTTAGATGCTTAAAATACCAGTGCACTCAAAGGCCAGCCAGCCTGATGAGGCTGACTTGTAGGAAGAGTAGACATTCCACAGAATGTACTGCCTGTGTGCAACCCTAGCTCTCCTCCAGGGCCTCTCCCAAAGCAAACAGCCAAGAGCTTCAATCGCTCTATTCACTATAAGAAATAAGAAAAGGGAGAGCGTGGCTAAAGCATCCTCTCCTTTCTGTGCCTCCAGCCCTACTGGGGAAAGCACATAACCAGACCAAAGGCAGTCACTCTCACAGCATTCTACCAGCCCACCTGAGTCACCTTGTGCAGTCTTCTCATCTTATTACACATCCCCTGTCTATTAAACCTTTCTCTCCCCTAGACAAGATTTTCACATCTCCTCCCTCCTCAAACCTCCTACAATTCTCTGTCGCATATGCAGCTCATGACCATGCTTTTAATTTCTCATAGAAACTGGAAACAGCAATAAAGAAATTGCCATGAGTTCCTGTTTACTGATCTGCCCACAGCTCTACCTATATGAGCTGCCTTCTCGCTTGCTATAATGTATGGACTCCTCATTCCCCTAGTCCACTTGCATTTGTGCTGTAGGTTTTATCCCTTTATAATTTCTTAAGAATGTTGTTCCATCTATTCTACCATATCCTTCCTACACAATGAATTTTTCTATGAGCACACAGACATGTAGTTTATTACATTCAAAACCCACCTTTCAACCTCACTACTACTTCTACCTCTTCCTTTTTCTCTCTACTCCCTTGACAGCAAATCCAGTCCAAGCTATCTGTACTACATCTACTCTTCCATTCAATCCTGAACTCACTGCATTTAAAATACTCTCCTCAAGATCTTCAGTGTCTTATTACTCTGTACTCCTCCTTCTCTTCCTCCCACACTCCTGGCACAAATTTAGGAATCAGTTCTTATATTTTATCTTACTTGATCATGGTTTCATTCTTGAAGTACTTTTTATGGATCATTAGTTTTTCCTGGTTTTTCTCCTTCACTGGTTGCTCCTTTCCAGTCTTCTTTTCGGCTTCTCCTTAAAATAGTGCCATCTAAAAGAACACAGGACCAGGAGCAGTAAGAGAGGCTTAGCAATCTTGTTGTTTCATGATTACCTAAGATGGAAGATTATCAACCAGTTTTCTCCTATATCTGTTCATATCAAAATCTTAAAATCACCCTTGTCTCCTTTTCTTTCATACTCAATTTCTGCTCCACTTGCAAGTCCTGTCAACTCTACTTTCAAAAGCCCCGAAATCTCACCACTCCTCACCATCCATACTGCTGCCATGTCAGTCAGAGCCACACTGTATCTTACAAATATGACTAGTAACATCCTAGTGGTCTTTGTGACTGCCTACTCCCACCTTCCAGAGTAAACTTGATAAATCAGAAGTCACATCACACCACTCTTCTGTTCATAACCCTACAATGGTTTCCCATTTAAAACACCAGCTTTCTTTTGCTTCAGATTAAGTCACTTCTGAATTTGATGATAAGAAGATAACCATATAAAAATATCTTCAGGGAAATGTTAGGAACAGAAATCTTAAGGTTTGAAAATTAATTAGATGGAATAAAATGCTAACAATGAGTGCAGACTACTAGTTCAAGTAATATTCCTCTGAAAAGAAGGAAAAATCAAGATTATACATGAAGTTGGCTTGAGTCTGATGGGTTTTTTGCTTAAGTGGGGCAGACATTAAGGATAGTTACTAAAAAGGAAGAGATTGGCGATAAAAGTAGATAAGGCTATTGCATGATCCTAGAGAAACAGAATAGGATGACAATTTGGAAATTCAGTTGAAAATGACTGCTTCAGACAGAAGGCCAGACATGTATTCTAATAAGGCTTAAGGGAGAAAGAATTGGTGTAAGTGATGATAAGCTTGTAGATAGGAGACAGCAGGATAAAGCCACAGAAGATAATGAGATCTAGGTAATTTGAAAGTTTCACTAATATTGACCATACTTACTGAGTAAAGCAATAATTTTAAAATCAGTATCAATTTTTTGCAAATAAATATTATTGCATTAAAATAGATATTATATCCATTCTGTATGGATATTCTTTTTAAAAAATATTTACGTTATGACTATTGAGCATATATTCTAATTTGGTATGGGGTTTCTACTACAAGGAAGAACAACAGTGTTCCCAAAATGGCATTCTGCAAAACCTCAAAGGCTTAAAAATGAGTTATACTGGGTTCATCTTGTTAGAAACAGTCATGCCATTTGTTTGCATTGCTATCTTGAAAAATTAATCAATAATATAATTAATCAACATTTATTGTGAAACAAAAGCTTAAGAATACCTTAGTGGTATGAAAAGAGACAACATAAAGTTCAGTTCAGGTCTGCATCAGCCAGGCACAACTAGCTACTGTGTAACTCTTTTTTTTTTTTTTTTTTTTTTTTTTTTTGTGGAACCAGGGATTGAACTCAGGTCCTTGTTCTTGCCAGGGAAGCGCTTATTCCACTGAGCCATCTCCCCGGCCCCTGTGTAACTCTTTATGACTACGCAGATCTATATTAATTATCCTCAGGCATATGTTGTTTGTATTATAGCTGGAAGTAGTAGTATATACCCACAGCTGACCATCATGAAGGCAGGCAGCTCGAGTTATGTTCCTACTGAAATATCCAAGTTAACAAAGAGCTTAAGGAATCCTAAGCAGTTTGCAAGTTGGCCCCAGCATGTTGATTACATCTGATCAAAATCTCTTGTACTTACTATCTTGGCAAATAGTACTTTCTGTTCAGTCATTGAACATTAAAACCTTTGACTTGTGTCATTCATTTTTACTGTCTCAACCTTCTTATCAGTCACTAAGACCCCAAAACTCTTCTGCCTTTGTATCTCTTCAACAGAGTCCTAGGTCCTTTGACAACAGTGCAGAACCCCTGCAATCAGGGATCACTTCCTTTGCCCTCTCAATGCAGCTTCCTGTGTCATCCTCTTCCCTTCTGTACCCTCACTGTTTTTACTGCTCTTGCTGAATCCTTTGCAAAGTCACCGAGCGCTCTCCTGGTAAGGCTAGGCTCCCATGGAGACTTTGAATGATGTGACTACTATCTGACTCTAATCTTATCCCCTCTTATTTTAAGCCAACTAGATCGTATCTCAAAATTATCTGTACTACAGTTAACACAACAATGAGTGTTTCATTGTACAATGACATCACCAAACACTGTCTCCTTTACAGGAATTCTCTCTTCCTCCCTTTTCTAACTCCTGATTATTCTTCAAGGGCAGAGTTCTGAATATTCTATGTACTTCAAAAAGATTTGTTTTTATGTCAGTTGCAGAAATAGTTTGACTTGATATAATATTGCTCTAATCACCCTTCACTTGATAACGTATAATTTTAAAATTGTTCCTTAGAAGAAAGTAGTATGATCCAAAGACTTGTTTGGGGATAAAGAATGATAAGGTTACAGGCTCAATCACACCTTGAACTTCAAAAGAAAAATGCATTGGTAGCATTGGAGATCCCAGCTGTATACAACACGACCTGGAATTTTATCAACACCTATCCTAGTTATGTTATTTCCTGTGTTTGAATAATGTAGCATATAAGGTCATCAAAATTTCATCTTAAAAAAGGAGAAAGATATAATTATATACACTTGAAAAAGAATCATAATACAATACAATACAATACATAAAGTCAAAGAATAGGAATCAGAAAGTAATCTCACTCTGGCATTTCAGAAGGCACTAGAAATCTCATAATTAACCAGGCTATAGAAACTCAAAAATTGTTATAAATTTTCTGGGACAATTCTTTTGTTCTATTTGGAAATAATAATACAATTTTTGTTCAGACCACAAGATCTTACTTATAGAAATCTTTTTTTTTATTTTTATTTAACTTGGAGTGCTTAGTTTTGTAATTAAAGGACTTCAAAATTCACTTTTTTTCTATTGATCTCAGGTACAGAAACTCAACATGCTTCTTTTCCTAGTTTTCAAGGTCCATTTCACTTTTCTTATTCCATGGGATTTTTCTGGGCATCATTATGCTGAGAAGTGTGTTATATCTGGAGATATAAATAGGGGAGAAACCCTGCTTTATCATGTTTACCAATTTTCATGGTATAAATAAATACTGCCATCATCTTATTTCAAACCACCAATTGTTTGTCAATCAGAAAAAATTACTTGGTGATACTCTCTAAAACAATGGCAAGGCAGACTTTATGTAAGACCATCATAAATACAGGGACTACTGCATTACCATCTCGCAGTGGGAGACAGAAATGGCCCTTAACTAGAATAATGCAGGGGCAAGTGGGCATCAGAGCCATGAATCAGGGTGGGGTCAGCAGGTGGAAAATTATGAAGTAGAAAGATCAGGAAATGGGGGGTTGGTATTCTGGCTAAATTAATCTAACAAGATTATAGCTAAAGACAGACCAGGTGACCAGACATCAGCCAAGGGGTACAGAAGAGGAATCTCATAGAATATTGAAGAAAATCTGATATTAAGCTAAACTAACTCAGCAGGATCTTTTTTAAAACTAGATTTTAAAAAGACACCATTAGGTGGGCCTAAGGGAAGTTTCAGAAGTCTGACTAAAGAAATGAAATCTGACCAGACTTGAAATCCCAGCATCCTGGGAGGCTGAGGCTGGCGGATAGCAAGTTCAAGCCAAGTCTGGCCAAGGTTTCAATTTAGCTAGATCCTGTATCAAAATTTAAAAAAATAATAAGTTCTGATATATGGCTCAGGGCAAAGATCTTATATTCAGTCCCTACTAGTGTCCACTTCCAAAATAATCCTTGAAAAAAAGAACAAAAGTGCCTGACCATGAAAAGAATCTTTGTCACATATATTTAACAACTAGCTCTTAAGAACAGGTTCAAGCCAGTGCCACTCGTTACCTCATGCCAGGTGACACAAAGGTCCGTATGTTATTTAAGGTCCTGACACACTTATGGCATGCACTGTCCTAAAGCTATCTCCACTGCCCATTTAACTATCACCACTGTGTGTTCTGACAGTGCTGAAACTTTTCTCAGCTGTGTGCTCCAAGAAAATACCAAGACTAAGAAATTTTACTATCCTGTTATTCTTAGAAATCTTCAAACCCTGTTGCTTTCCAAATTTCTCAATATTCCAAGATCAGATCCTTTGACTCTTATTTATCTACCTTTATGAAACTCCAAGTTTCTTTTCTTTGGGACATTACTCACTAATGAACATTCTCCCTACTGCAGTAACTCTCTCTTGAATCATATGATACATTTTGTCCTTGCCCACTCTTAGTTGTCATTGGACCTGTGTTCTAAATAGAGTCATTGTGCTCCTCTCTTATGTAGCGTCCTGGATGACTCAGTTAACTGTCTCTCTCTTGAGCTGCTGTTCAGGAGAAGGAAAACCCAGGCATCACCCCCCAAGTGGAATAGCTCTGCACATTGTTTATTCTGATGAAAGAGGGTGTCTCAGTGGGAGAGAGTGAGCAGCTCAGGATCTGATATGAAATCCATGAATGCAAGACTTCTTGGCCCTGGGCTAGGAAGGGTCCCTCATCACAGGACATCCTTGGCCTGCCATTGTGGTGGCAGTAGTGGAGGGGACTCCCACAGGCTGGCCACTTCCTTTCTCCCAGTCTCTCTGTCTCTGTGTGTCTCTCTGCCTCTGTGCCTCTGTCTCTGTCTCTCTCTGTCTCTGTCTCTCTCTGTCTCTGTCTCTGTCTCTGTCTCTGTCTCTGTCTCTATCTCTCTCTCTCCTCTCTCTGTGTCTCTCCCTCTCCCTCTCCATCTCTATGTCTATCTCTATCTCTGTATCTCTCTCTCCTCCTGCCCCAATCAGCCCTCTTGCTGTCCTATTCTATCACAGCCTTGATCTGCTTGAGGTCAACAACCATCCTTCAGTCATTCCCCGTGGACACTGCTCTAGACCAGTGCTCTTTTCAGCCTCTATGGAGGGCCCCAAGAAGACATAGGGTAGCTACATTCCCCAGCCCATTCCCTGGAAGGATCACATCCTCCCACTCCTAGCCAAAAGCCTGTTGGCAGCACTGTCCAGCTCCTGTCTGGGCTTGTGAGTCAGAAGACCTAACTGAGTCTTGACTGTCTTCTTTGGAAGAGTACATGATACTTAGAAAATCACAAAAGTCCTTTCAGGATCTTTTATTCCTACTAAAAACTACTTAAAATAATAATAACAAATATTTCATGAGGTGGTTATCAGGATTGAACAGTTTTCCAGTGCTTTATGAATGATAAAGTTCTACATATTTTAATTCTTGCTGTTGACATGAACAAAAATAGATGAGTCTAGCGGCTGGGAGATAGCTTGGTGGCATAAGCACCTGCCTGGAAAATGCAAGATCCTGAGTTTGATCCCAGTATCACATGCCAAGCCAGCCCCAGAACTGGGCTCAGTGCTACAGGCCTGTAATCCCAGCGCTGGGGTGGCTAAACCAAGAGAATCACTACGAGTTCGTATTGAGTAGCAAGACCCTGTTTCAGCAACAACAACAAAAATAGATGTGTCTAGAAGCCTTTCTTCAGGATCAAATCCCTTTATTCATATATTAAAATCTTTTGTTGAGTGTTGTGTTGACTGGCACATGGCACCAATGTGTTTGGTGTCCTCACAGGCTATGACAGAAGACAGCTCATGACCATTCACCAGTACAGTCACTGCCATACAATCTTAAACTTCTGCCTGGAGCTCAGACTCTCCTGGGAACATGCTAGCAATGCAAGACTGAGGCCTACCCAGAAGCATCAAAGGGTCACCTGCTCTTTAATATAGCCCACGTCATTTGTCTGCCCATGAAGGTTTCAAGAGGGTCTGCTGCAGAGAAGTAGAGGAAACGTTGGTGTCTTGGAGACTCCTGATTCATCTGAGGGAGCTTAAGGCAGGCTCCCATCCAAAACTGACACTTAAGTAAGGACCTGAGGAGCCATAGTCAGCTGCCTGTGATTTCAACAGGGACTGACTCTGTTTCAGGGCCTGCTGTCTACTTTCGGAGTCCTGCCTCCCTCTTGTCTCCCTGTGTCCTCTGGAGCCATGCCACCCCTGGCTTCTGGCTCAAGGCCTGGTGCTCTTCAGGCTGGTCTAGCACACCCAGGAGAGGGGAACACCACTGGCCCCAGGAATTCCTTTCTCTGACCACAGCTTCCTCCCCTGGTGGAGAACAACCAGGTGATTCTCTTAGAAGGCTTTTTCTATATGTGTCACCCTGATGTAGCAATGACTGATGGCCTGGTGAAATGTATGCTCAACTCTGACTTTTAGGCACTAAATATAGACTGGGCACATGCTGCAAGAGCTAAATTAAGCAACATTGGCACAGAGGAGAGGGAGGGACTGTGGGGCTCCCTGGGGACAGCAGCAAATAGCCTGAGAGACACACAGGCAGCTGCTGTAGCCCAGTGTCCATTGACTATTGCTGTTAGGGAAGGGGTGAGCAATTTCATCCGAGTTTGGTTTGTTTGTTCCATGGGTTTGTTAGCAGTCACTCTTTTTTCTGTCTATGAAAAAAACAAAAATGGAGGCTGAGGAGGCATCTGTCTGCCTCAGTCAGATCAGCGTTCTCCACTGGGGTGGCGTCCAGCCCTGTCTTTCACATGTCTTGGTGGGCTGTTTCTAATTCCGTCCCACCCTGCCCCTCAACTTGATGAGAAGGCTCCAGCGATTCAGACTGCAGGTCAGAATGAGCATCCATTGCTTATGTTGCCCAGCTATGATGCCCTGCAGTGCCTTGCCAGTCTCAAACCCCCAGGGACTGGCCTACTTGGGGGAAAGACACTTAGCCGCTCACCTTGTTCCAGGATGGGGTGAAGGTAGGAAGAAAGCAGACTCCTTGGCCCCCTGCCTCCCTTCAGCGGCCAGAGAGGCAGCACTAGAGCAGCACTGAGCCTTTCTTGGTAGAAGGCAGTCAATGAAGGAAGAGGAGTGTGTCAGCCAGCCAGCCACATCACATCCACGCTACCAGCCTAGACAGCCACTATGGACAGAGAAGCCACAATAGTCATACATTTGCCATTTTCTCCTTTGATAGCAAGCCTAATCCTCTTCAGGGCTGAGCTCATCTGCATTTTGATTGCTGTCTTTAGAAAATAACAACTGAAAATGGCCTCTGATCTCCATCTCCAATTGCTTTACATTAATTAGCTCTAATTATGCAAACCAGCAAGGAAAGGAGATCCTTTCCTGTCCATGAATAAATCAGGCTGGATTTATTCCATTGTGTTTTTTCTCACTTCTCCAGGGTTCCCTCAAACTCAGAGGAGTTAAGAGGAATACGATGGTCCCTTTATTCTTCTGCCTGGTCCTCCTTCACCTTCCTTTCTTCCTGGGTGTCTTTGAGACACTGGCTGCTCATATCTCCAAAAGAGAAACAAAAGGAGGAGTTTTGGTTTGTTGGTTGTTTAAATGTCACTACACTCATCAAATTGGAATGATACCCAAAGTGTTTGTGATATAGCGACTCCTAGGCATACTCTGAGAATTAAGTTCCTGGTAAAAATTTTCCAGAGTCCTAATCATGCTCATTCTCAGCATTTCTACTGGCTGTGATTATTTGCAAATCAGTGTCTGCTCTTCCATGATGGGGACTGAATGTGTTAATGCCCACACGACTCGTGGCTCCTGAGAGGCTGTCCTGGAGCAGACAGAAGGCAGAGGAGAGAGCTATCCTGTCTTGGAGCTGTCACCCCATGACATTGATCAACCTCTTTGGGGTCTAAAGCTCCTTTTTTGTCTCCGGTTTGTTACCTCAGCCCTGGAAACCAAAGGCAGGATTTCTCTCTCCTGGCCACAGATGTACCAGAGATCCCTTCAATAACCTCTACAGATGCCTCCTGTCATAACCTGAATGCTAGAAATTTAAGGTGTTTGATAAGGCAACATCACAAATGCAGATGTGCCTCAGTATTTACAATCAACTGAGTTTTGTAAACTCCTATCTCCAGCTTCATGGATATCTGGTCTTCTGATTTATTTTTAATTATGAGAGAATTTCCTGGGACCCCTTTCCATGATGGAGTAGACATGAGCTTGAAGAAGTTCTGATATTATATGATTCCACACACAGGCAATATACCTTTAGCTGTTACCAATTCACAGATTCATTTTACAATTCTAAAGGAATAGACGTTTCAGCAAATTGATACTAGAGCAAGTAATTCTTGTCTATCAAAATGAAAATTAATTTTCATGTGGTGATTTTATTAATTTCCATACTGTAAAATAAATTACTCTAAATATTATACTTCATTACACTATAGAGTGTGTGTGTGTATGTGTGTGTTTGTTCTTCAGAACTCTCCTTTGAACTCATTTCAACCTTTTACTCATTTTCTAGTTAATTAATGGGTTAAGTAAAATTTTTGACATTTATTCATGTTACATTTGCATGTGTGTCATGATTATACCTTGTTGAAAATGGTATTTTGGCATACATTTTTGACTTAATATTGACTCCTATTATGTCATATTAATAATCATTCACTATATCAAATTTAGTTTTCTTAAAAGTAGCAAATGAGGAAAAATGCACTTCACAGCTAAAACGGAGGGTGAATGAAGGCTCTTTGCTCAGTATCATACGGCATGAAAGTGATAGAGGCAATATCTCTAGCCACATCTGTCTGCTCTGGAAGGCATTTAGGGTAACTACAAGGACGTAGGCTAAAAGGTTGGTACCCATAGCTTCTGTCTTACTGAAAACTGCATTGGGTCTGTAGAGATCAGATAAAATAATTTCCATCTTGTTCTTTCAGAACAGAAAACCAGCTAACAGAAAAGATGTCTTAGGTACTGTCCTTAAACCTATACAAAAACAATGAACAACCCAACAGAGCGCTTTCCGTCTCCCTCAAGGTATTAGGTACCACGACCCACCGAATGCTGTAATTTTCTCAGTTTTGTCCTCTTTCTTGCCGTTATCTTCAAAGCCCCAGAGGACAGCAGCGTGCCCTAAAGGACCTAGCCCAGCTCTCCTTCCAGATGAGGCTCAAGAACCACTGTGGAATTTCTCCTAGGTGGGCAGACCGGGTGCAGCACAGAGGTCCCCAGTCCAGCTTAGATCCTGGGATCCCCAATCACCGGGGCTCCAGCAAAAGCCATCCATTACGGAGCTACTATTTGCCAAGCGCCGGGGAAGGCAGCTTTGAACCCAGCCTTGGCGAGGAGCCAGGCGAGATACTGGAGGATAGGACAGTGCAGCTTGAGCAAAGGGAAAGAAAGCCATGGAGAGAAGGTGGAGCTAGTCAGCCGCTGAGGCTGCTGCTTTAATCCCTCCCCCCTCCCGGGCCTCACCCTCTTCCTCCCTCCTCCTCCTCGGTCTCCTATGAAACCTCCCGCACTTGGCACGCCACCCGCTCTCACAAGCTTCCCCTACCCACCCGGTTCCCACCCACGTGCGTGGCCCCACTAGCATTAGGCCTCTGCATTGCAGCTGCCGGCACTGCGGCTCTCCACCAGACTGCAGCGCAGCGTCCTCCCCGCTCTGCGTTTGCGACTTACGTAAGCCCGACGCAGGCATGCACGCACGCGGCTAATTCGTCTTCTCCATCCTGAGACTCTCCGCCAGAGGGAAGGCTGAACTGCCGCCAACCTGCCCACCCTCCTAAGCGATCAGATAGCCACGCCCTGGAACAGCAAAGCGCGAGCCAGAAATGACCTGTGACGTGACAGAAAGGACCTAACCATGGACAGCGAACTCCTCTTCCTAAGGACACAGGGACGCTCTTTGGGCTGATAAGGCGCCTCGCCCATCCCGCTGAGGTGAGCAGGGTCACCGCCAGCCAAACTGATGGAACCCACTGTGCCAAGGGACTGAAAGACAACCTGGTTTGTGTTGAATCCGGTCCATTACCTTCAGTCAGCTTCACAGACGGACTGACCTTGTCTGTAATTGCTCCCCTCTGGCTTTGCTAGAACTTTCCACTCTGAAAACATTAAGAATTTTCCCTGGAGCAATGAGCTAGTCTCAACTTCCTGCTGGTGAGAATGAGAGGCTCCAAAATCTCCTCTCACCTCTGATCACCTGACTGGCGCAGCCATTCTTCCACTGTTAGGAAGCTCTCAAGCCCCACCCCACCCCCCAAACCTGCCATCCACTTTTATGAGCAAATGTGGTCCATCTACACATCCTTTGCCAGATGTAGTTAAATCCTCTAAAAGTCTTTGTGGAGTGTGATTCACAGCTCTGAGGCAGGAAAAAAGAAAACTTTCCCAAGGACACAACTCTGGGAGGGCCCCAAAGGGCCACCTCCCTCAGCCTGGGGCTATTTGCTATTATCAAGTCTCCCACTCCAGTAGGATCAAATCTGCAAAATGTGCATTTAGAGATGGAAGGAGTGCAGATTCAGAGAGGAAAACTGAGGAAGGACATTAGGGTCACAACAAATCAGCAACTGCCTTGGGTGGAAGGGAGCTCTGGGTTGAAGGGAGGACATAGACAGGGACTTTCCACTTGGAATGTTCTGGGCAGAGCGGGACTAGTTGGTCACCCAAGGCAGGGGTAGGGATGGTGAAGCCACATTTTCTTGATGACTTGAACTCTAGATTGAAAATTGGTTTTCTTCCCCAAGATATACAAGTATTTCCTCCCAGAGAAGTAGTCAGAAAGAAGACAACCTTCCCTGAATGTTTTAGAAACTTGATTAAGAGAACTTGATGGGGAAATGTACACAGGACAAAATTCTGGCAGTAGGTGTCAAAAATGTAATGGGCTAATCATGTTCAGGACATTTAATCTTCAGCTATGTCTTATTTATGCCAGTTTGAATGGCATAAGCCATAAAAAGGAACTTCATATCCAGGGTGGCATCCCCACACTGCCTTACACAGCCCTCAGCCGCCACCTGGAACCTAGAATAGTAACAGCCATAGTTGATGTGGCATTTACAGGACAGTGGACACTTTCTCTTGGATGCAGTCAGCTGCAACATAATGGAAACAGCACTAGTTTAGAAGTCAGACACCTAGTTCTCTTTTCACGTTCATCCCTCTCACTGTATGGTGATGGTCAAGCGCTCAACCTTCTCTCATCTGTAAAGTGCAAACAGTTCCCTACCTGCTGTTGAGAGGATTAAATGAGGTACAGTTAGTTCCCAGTGACTCTTAATGACACGGCCCCTGATCAGCAAGCCCTACAGTGTCTCGTGTCCTTGTTTCCCTGTCGAATTCACTTCCCCCCCCCCAGCTTTGGGAGTCATCAGATCCATTCTATAGAAACATTTGACTTTTTTAGGTTCTATTTGGATATCTTTTATCTTCTTGAGTAGAACTTCTTACCTTTGAATCTCTTCCTGGGCCTGTTTGGACTAAATTCACATACCCTTAATTATACTGCAGCCAGATGTTCAGATGCTCTGAGGAGAGGTGGGGTGGAAGCCTGTCATAACCAGGAACTAAAGGCTATGGGAACAACTCAGGGCATCTGTAGATCACTTGACCCTGGAAGAACTTCCAGAGCTTGAATTCTCAAAACAGTGTTCAAACCTTCAGCAAGGCGTGTAAGCGATTGGGTGCAAATGCTGTCTTCGCAGCTGTTCATCCTCAAAGCCCAGATTTAACATCCATGAAGTAGAGTGGGGCAAGCGTGGGCAGGGTGGATACAAGGAATAGTCGGTATTCTGCCCATTTCATGGAGCTGTGAGGATCAACAGAGCTGTTTTGCCATTCCCTACTACACACTAAAATGTAGATCCATTCAAATGTGAGAAAACAAAGTACATTATTTTATTGTGATAAAATATAGACAGCAAATGTATAACTATAACCGCTTTATATTTAGAATTCAATGGCATTAACTGACTTGAAAATATTATGTAACCATCACCAGGATAGCTTTTTCATTACCCCAAATAGCAACTGTGCCTATTAACTATCAGCTCTCCAATTCCCCTTTCCTCAGTCCCAAGTAACTTCTAATCTATTTTCTGTTTCTGTGAATTTGCTTATTTAAGACGTTCCATGTAAATGAACCAGGACAGTGCTCACCCGAGTGCGTGTGGCTTGCTACACTTGGCTTCGTGGACCGCAGCGCATCGTTCACCTGCTGCTGCTTACTTGAATTGTTTCCACTTCCCGGCTACTGTGCGTCATGCTGCCAGAAACACTGACGCGCACACATCTGA
>NW_004524826.1:2162005-2165033 GCF_000260255.1 Octodon degus | reverse complement strand
GGAGTTCCAAACAGGTTAGGAGGAGAATTACAATAATTAATACATTGTGTTCTTGCCTTTGTAGTAGTTATTCAGCGTACGTGATATAGGCATGATACCTTGTCCAAACAATATGAACAGAAACGTTTCTTTTCAATGAACTGAGAAGAACTAGCTGTATAACTATGTTAACTATCTTGTGTATAAGTATATTTTCCCCTTCTTTCTTTCCCATTTTCCTCATGTTTGTATTTTTCTTTGGACAGTGGCTTCCCAATTCACTGTATTTATTATGCCTTTTGGATCTTATTTATTTGCTCGTTTTTTCACACTAAGAGGAGCAATATGATGCTTATACATATAGGCCTGGTATATTTTACTCATGAGTACGGTCTCAAATTACCTCCATTTACCTATAAAAGCCGCCTTATTTGTGACTGAGTACTAGTACTCTATTAAGTAACAAACTACCATATCATTTTATCCATTCCTTGGTTGATGCACATTTGGGTTGTTTCTAAGATTTAACTATTACAAACTGTTCTGCCATAAATATGGGTACACGTATATTGTTGTGTTACAGTATTTTTAATTCTTCTGGGATGATACTGGCAGAGAAATAACTGGGTTGAATGGGACCTGTAAGCCTGCTTTTTAAAGGAATTTTCACACTGCTTGCTCCAGTCTACACTCCCACCAATAGTGAAGAGGCGTTCCTTTTTTCCCACAGCCCTGCTAGAATTTGTTGTCCATTGATATTTTTTTGATGACAACCATTCTTCTTGGGATGAGATGGAATCTCAGTGTTGTTTTAATTTGTATCTCTCAAAGGACCAATGATGTTGAACATTTTTTCATACATTTAATTGTATTTGTATTTCTTCATCTTCTGAGAAGTGTGTATTCATCTCAGATGCCCATTTTTGGATTTGAGTCTTAGAATTTTGAGAGGCTGATTATTAAAAAATTATTTAAATGTTTTACATATAAATCCTTTGTCTGAAGGATAACTCTCATTTTTCCTACTCTGTGGATTATCTTTTCACTCTGTTTGTCTTGTCTTTTCTTTTTTTGTGGGCAACTCAACCCATCAGCCCTTTGGAGTGAGGTGGGGCTGATACAGCATGCGCTGCCGGACAATCAAACAGTGGTTCCTGCCCTTGCCTAAGCAGGCACTTTAGACCACTGAGCTATCTCACCAGCCCCAGTATTTTTTTTCTTGTGCAAATGCTTTTTAATAAGGTGAGATCCCATTTGTTGATTCTTTGTAATATTTCCCTGGTAGTCTGGGTTTTGTTCATGAGCTCTCTGCCTACCCCTGTGTCTTCAAGATTTCTGACTACTTTCTCTTCCCATAAATTTAGTGATTCTGTTTTATTATTTAGATATTTGATCCATCTTCACTTTAATTCAGTGTATGGTAATAGACACTGGTCTAGTTTTAGTCTCCAGCATGTGGAGAGTCAGTTCTCCTAGCACTATTTATTAAAGAGGCTATCTTTCTTCTCTCAGGCTTATATTTGTTTGTTTGTTTTTTACCAATATCATGCTGATTTAAATATGGTAGCTGTGTTTTATTATTTGAGGTCTGGAATTGTGATACCCCCTGACTTGTCCTTGTTGCCCAGAATTTCTTTTGCTATTCTAGGACTCTTTGGGTTCCAAATAACTTTAAGGAATATTTTGTCCAAATCTGTGAAGTATTCTAATTGGTATTGCATTAAATCTATATAGCAGTTTTGGGAATATGGCCATTTTCACTATGTTGATTCTTCTAATCCAAGAACAAGCAACAGATTTTCATTTTCTGATATCCTCCTTGATCTCTTTTTTTTTTTGTTTTGAGAGTAATTCAATTTCCACTGCACAGATCTCTTACATCATTTGTTAGATTTGTTCTTGATTATTTGAAATTTTAGATGTTATTGTGAAGGGTGTTCCTTCCCTAATTTTTTTTTTCTGTGAGTTTGTTGCTTGTGTACAGGAATTCCACTCACTTTTCCATGTTGACTTTGTATCATGTTGCACTATTGAACTTGGATATTAATGTCCAAGATTTTGGTGGAGTTTTGCAGGTCTTCTATGTGGAGTATCATGTCATCTGTAAATAATGATAATTTAACTTCTTCCCCTCCTATCCTTATTCTTTTTATTTCTCTCTCTTGTTTAATTGCTCTAGCTAATGTTTCCAGAACTGTATTACATAAGAGTCATAATGCACATTGTTGTCTTCTTATGATTTGAGAGTGAAAGCTTTGCTTTTGATCAGTTAATATTATGTTAACTGATGTTGGTTTGTTGTAGATAACTTTTATAAAATTGAGGTAAAGACCATCTATTTCTATTTTCTGTAGGGTTTTTTTAATGAATAGATGTTGGACTTTGTCAAAAGAATTTTCTGCATCTATTGAGATGATCATGTGAATTTTGTCTTTGGCTCTGTGGATATGGTATATTACATTTATTGATCTGCATGTTGAACCATCCTTGTATTCCTGGGACAAAACCTATTTGGTCATGATAGATAACATTTATGATGAGTTGCTGCTCTCTCTTTGCCAGTATATTTTTTGCATCTATGTTCATTAGGGAGATTGGTGAATAATTTTCACACTTGATTGCATTGCTCTTTGGTCTTAGAATCAGGGTAATATTTCTTTCTAGGAGTAATTTTAGAAGTACTGCTTCCTTTAAAATTTACTTAAAGAATTTCAGCATTAGTGGTATTAGTTCTTCTCTAAATTTGTTATAGAATTCAACAGTGAATCAGTCATGGCCTGGGTTTTTCTTTCATGGTAAATTTTTAATTACACTTTCAATTTTATTGGCTAATATCAGGTTTTTAAGAATTTTCATATCTACTTGGTTTAGTTTGGACAATTAGATTAATCTAAGAATCTGTCCCTTTCTTCTGTGCTTTCCATCTTATTAGGATATAAGTTCTCATAGTAGGATTTGATGATTTTGGAGATTTCCTTGAGATCAGTTGTGATTTCCCCCTTGAAATTCTTCATTGTTTGATTTTGTGTTTTTTCTTCCATCTTTTTAA
>NW_004524826.1:2160860-2161905 GCF_000260255.1 Octodon degus | reverse complement strand
TAAGTTCTCATAGTAGGATTTGATGATTTTGGAGATTTCCTTGAGATCAGTTGTGATTTCCCCCTTGAAATTCTTCATTGTTTGATTTTGTGTTTTTTCTTCCATCTTTTTAATTACATTAACAACTGGTTTATCAAATCTTTGTTTTATTGGGACCAGGGAGACGGCTCAGTGGAATAAGCGCTTCACTGGCAAGCGCAAAGGCCCGAGTTCAATCCCTGGTTCAAAAATTTTATTTATTCAATTTATTTATAAATTTTATTTATTCTTTCAAAGAACTAACTTTTTAATTCACTGAATCATTGTATTGTTTTTTTAGTCTCTATTAATTTCTTTTCTTATCCTTACAATTTCCTTCTTCATATGAACTTTGGATTTGATTTGTTCTTCTTTAGCTAGAAGTTTGAGGATCAACAATATGTTGTTCGTTTGAAATCAGTCTGCTTTCCTGATGTGTGAGATCATCACTGTAAATTTCCCTCATAGTACTGCTTTCATTGCATCCCATATGTTTCAGTATATTGAGTTCTCATTATCATTTCATTGTATTGCTTAATTTCATCTTTAGTTCATCTGTGGTCCATTGGTTGTTCAGAAGTATGTGTTAAGCAAAGTGAAAACACAACCCAAAAATTTTGGAAAAATCTTAACTAATAAACATTCAGACAAAAGTCTGCTCTCTAGAATTCATAAAGAACTAAAATAATTAGAGCCCCAAAATTTAAAGACCCAATCCAGAAATGGGCATCTGAGATGAACACACACTTCTCAGAGGACAAAATTATAGAAGCAAATAAGTATATGAAAAATGCTCCACATCACTAGTCATCTGTGAAATGTACATTAAAACAACACTGAGATATCACCCCACAAGGAAGGGCTATCATAAAGAAATCAACGAACAACAAATGTTGGAGAGGCTATGGGGAAAAAGGAACCCTTCTCCACTGCTGGTGGGAATGTAGACTTGTGCAACCATTATGGAAATCAGAGTGGAGACTCCCTAAAAAACTAGGACTGGATATCCCATTCAAGCCAGCTATCC